>NC_069508.1:47786269-48100019 GCF_027579735.1 Bombina bombina
TCCAATTTACTTCTCTTTTCTAATTTGCTTAATTATCTTGGTATCCATTGTTGAAAAGCCTGCTTAGGTAGGCTCCGAAGCAATGCACTAGCTGCTTGTCACTGTCTCACCTAATGTGTTCTGCTAGGCCCAAGTAGAGCATTTCTCTCCTTTAAAAAAATTTTTTTAAAAAAGGATACCAAGAGAATGAAGCAAATTTGATAATTTAAGTAAATCTGAAAATTGTATGCTCTATCTGAAACCCAAAAGTTTTATTTCATGCAGGATTATCTCCCTTTAAGGTCTATTTCTCAACTCTGTATGTTTATTTTAGAACATTTTTGCTGTGAAGAAGGGGCATGTTATTTCTGCAGACACAAATTCGATACAAAAACAATCATACGTGATAATATCTTCAAGATAGAAAAATTGCCCCAAATCTGACAGAAACCTCTGGGGGAGCATGACATTGGGAATAGATTAATAGAATTCCTTTTCCAAAAAATTAAACATTACAGCCATGAATATACAGCAGCTGCTATATAATTAAAAACTAATCTATATTTCTTTCCTATGACATGGAGAGTCCACAATGTAATTCCAATTACTAGTGGGATATTCAACTCCTGGCCAGCAGGAGGAGGCAAAGAGCACCCCAGCAAAGCTGTTAAGTGTAACTTCCCTTACCCATAATCCCTAGTCATTCTCTTTGCCTCTTTCAATGTAGGGTGTGCTAAGCTGGTGTCTGAAGATATTTAATCTTTTTATGGGTACTTTTCCCTACAAGCAAGAATTAGGGGCTATGCTGTGTCCATGTCAATCTCTTTAGTAAGAGTAATGGTGGCTATTAGCAGTTAGAAAGCGTCAAGGTTGTCTTTGCTTTATTTCTAACATTATTGCTACTCCTATTATTGAAAGCCAGGGTTGGTTACTCTGTTCTTTCTTTTTCTACAGGTCCCTGTTAGATGTTGGTGTATCCAACACACCTAAGAAGCTATTCCTGCCCTGTATCTGAAGCTCCACAGGTAAGTGCTTATCCCCTTCTAGGTGAGAAGGCCCTAGCACTTTGGGGGTTGATCCTCCTCTCATTTATAGATGGAGCCTAAGATATTTACTAATCTCTTGAGATTTATTTGATGGGCAGTAAGTACATAGGGGGGTAGTTATCAAGCCGTCTACTTTTCTGGCTTCGCCGGCCCAATACGCCCGCCTAAGCTCGCCTCACATCGCCGCAGCGGACCTGAAAAAGTACGCCTAAGTTATCAAATAAAGCTGTCAAAAAGCGGGGCGATGAGCAGCGGACTGTGACAGTTATCACTCATCCGATCTCGCTGCCCTTCGGCTTTTTCCCAGCTTTATTGCTAGCCTGTCACTAAGCACTCACACTAAACTACACTGTTCTATCCCTATACCGGCGCCCCCGGAGCCCCCGCAACTAAATCAAGTTATTAACCCCTAAACCGCCGCTCCTAGACCCTCTCGCAACTCTGATAAATGTATTAAACCCTAAACCGCCGCTCCCGGACACCGCTGCCACCTACAGTATACCTAGTAACCCCTATCCTGCCCCCCCTACACCGTCGCCCTCTATTATAAAATTATTAACCCCTATCCTGCTGATCCCGCACCTCTCCGCAACTAAATAAATAGTTTAACCCCTAAACCGCCGCTCTCTGAACCCGCCGCAACCTATATTAAACCTATTAACCCCTATCCTGCCCCCCCTACACCGTCGCCACCTATAATAAATTTAATAACCCCTAATCTGCCCCCCCTACACCGTCGCCACCTATAATAAATTTATTAACCCCTAATCTGCCCCCCACTACACCGCCGCCACTGTAATAAAATTATTAACCCCTAAACCTAAGTCTAACCCTAACCCTAACGCCCCCCTAACTTAAATATTAATTAAATAAATCTAAATAAATTAACTCTTATTAACTAAATGAATCCTATTTAAAACTAAATACTTATCTTTAAAATAAACCCTAATATAGCTACAATATAAATAATAATTATATTCTAGCTATCTTAGGATTTATTTGTATTTTACAGGCAACTTTCAATTTATTTTAACCAGGTACAATAGCTATTAAATAGTTATTAACTATTTAATAGCTTACCTAGCTAAAATAAAGAGAAATGTACCTGTTAAATAAATCCTAACCTAAGTTACAATTACACCTAACACTACACTATACTTTAATAAATTATTCCTATTTAAAAATAAATACTTACCTGTAAAATAAACCCTAAGATAGCTACAATATAATTAATAATTATATTATAGCTATCTTAGGATTTATATTTATTTTACAGGTAACTTTGTATTTATTTTAGCTAGTTAGAATAGTTATTAAATAGTTATTAACTATTTAATAACTACCTAGCTAAAAGAAATACAAAATTACCTGTAAAATAAATCCTAACTTAAGTTACAATTAAACCTAATACTACACTATCATTAAATTAATTAAATAAACTACCTACAAATAACTACAATTAAATACAATTACATAAACTAACTAAGTTACAAAAAATAAAAAAATAAGTTACAAACATGTTAAAAATATTACAACAATTTTAAGCTACTTACACCTAATCTAAGCCCCCTAATAAAATAACAAACCCCCCCCAAAATAAAAAAATGCCCTACCCTATTCTAAATTAAATACATTTCAAAGCTCTTTTACCTTATCAGCCCTTAAAAGGGCCATTTGTGGGGGCATGCCCCAAAGAAAACAGCTCTTTTGCCTGTAAAAGAAAAATACAACCCCCCAACATTAAAACCCACCACCCACATACCCCTAATCTAACCCAAACCCCCCTTACAAAAACCTAACACTAATCCCCTGAAGATCATCCTACCTTTAGTTGTCTTCACTCAGCCGAGCCACCGATGGAACTGAAGAGGACATCCGGAGCGGAAGAAGTTAATCCTCCAAGCGGCGCTGAAGAAATCTTCCATCCGATGAAGTCATCATCCAGGCGGCGCTGAAGAAAAGTCTTCGATCCGGCCGATGTCATCTTCAAAGAGGCGCTGAAGAGGTCTTCTATCCGGGCGAAGTCATCTTCCAAGCCGGGTCTTGAATCTTCCTTCCGCCGACGCGGAACCACCTTCTTCACCGACGGACTACGACGAATGACGGCTCCTTTAAGGGACGTCATCCAAGATGGCGTCCCCTCAATTCCGATTGGCTGATAGGATTCTATCAGCCAATCGGAATTAAGGTAGGAAAATTCTGATTGGCTGATTCCATCAGCCAATCAGATTCAAGTTCAATCCGATTGGCTGATCCAATCAGCCAATCAGATTGAGCTCGCATTCTATTGGCTGATCGGAAAAGCCAATAGAATGCGAGCTCAATCTGATTGGCTGATTCCATCAGCCAATCAGATTTTTCCTACCTTAATTCCGATTGGCTGATAGAATCCTATCAGCCAATCGGAATTGAGGGGACGCCATCTTGGATGACGTCCCTTAAAGGAGCCGTCATTCGTCGTAGTCCGTCGGTGAAGAAGGTGGTTCCGCGTCGGCGGAAGGAAGATTCAAGACCCGGCTTGGAAGATGACTTCGCCCGGATAGAAGACCTCTTCAGCGCCTCTTTGAAGATGACATCGGCCGGATCGAAGACTTTTCTTCAGCGCCGCCTGGATGATGACTTCATTGGATGGAAGATTTCTTCAGCGCCGCTTGGAGGATTAACTTCTTCCGCTCCGGATGTCCTCTTCAGTTCCATCGGTGGCTCGGCTGAGTGAAGACAACTAAAGGTAGGATAATCTTCAGGGGATTAGTGTTAGGTTTTTGTAAGGGGGGTTTGGGTTAGATTAGGGGTATGTGGGTGGTGGGTTTTAATGTTGGGGGGGTTGTATTTTTCTTTTACAGGCAAAAGAGCTGTTTTCTTTGGGGCATGCCCCCACAAATGGCCCTTTTAAGGGCTGGTAAGGTAAAAGAGCTTTGAAATGTATTTAATTTAGAATAGGGTAAGGGATTTTTTTATTTTGGGGGGGTTTGTTATTTTATTAGGGGGCTTAGATTAGGTGTAAGTAGCTTAAAATTGTTGTAATATTTTTAAAATGTTTGTAACTTATTTTTTTATTTTTTGTAACTTAGCTTTTTTTATTTTTTGTACTTTAGTTAGTTTATGTAATTGTATTTAATTGTAGTTAGTTGTAGGTAGTTTATTTAATTAATTTAATGATAGTGTAGTATTAGGTTTAATTGTAACTTAAGTTAGGATTTATTTTACAGGTAATTTTGTATTTCTTTTAGCTAGGTAGTTATTAAATAGTTAATAACTATTTAATAACTATTCTAACTAGCTAAAATAAATACAAAGTTACCTGTAAAATAAATATAAATCCTAAGATAGCTATAATATAATTATTAATTATATTGTAGCTATCTTAGGGTTTATTTTACAGGTAAGTATTTATTTTTAAATAGGAATAATTTATTAAAGTATAGTGTAGTGTTAGGTGTAATTGTAACTTAGGTTAGGATTTATTTAACAGGTACATTTCTCTTTATTTTAGCTAGGTAAGCTATTAAATAGTTAATAACTATTTAATAGCTATTGTACCTGGTTAAAATAAATTGAAAGTTGCCTGTAAAATACAAATAAATCCTAAGATAGCTAGAATATAATTATTATTTATATTGTAGCTATATTAGGGTTTATTTTAAAGGTAAGTATTTAGTTTTAAATAGGATTCATTTAGTTAATAAGAGTTAATTTATTTAGATTTATTTAATTAATATTTAAGTTAGGGGGGCGTTAGGGTTAGGGTTAGACTTAGGTTTAGGGGTTAATAATTTTATTACAGTGGCGGCGGCGTAGTGGGGGGCAGGATAGGGGTTAATAAATTTATTATAGGTGGCGACGGTGTAGGGGGGGCAGGATAGGGGTTAATACATTTAATATAGGTTGCGGCGGGTTCAGGGAGCGGCGGTTTAGGGGTTAATACATTTATTATAGTTGCGGTGGGCTCCGGGAGCGGCGGTTTAGGGGTTCATATGTATAGAGTAGCTTGCGGTGGGCTCCGGGAGCGGTGGTTTAGGGGTTAATGCATATATTATAGTTGCGGCGCGGACCGGGAGCTGCGGTTTAGGGGTTAACATATTTATTATAGCTTGCGGTGGGCTCCGGGAGCGGCGGTTTAGGGGGTAATACATTTATTTAGTTGCGGCGGTGTAGGGGGGACAGATTAGTGGTGTTTAGACTCGGGGTACATGTTAGGGTGTTAGGTGTAGACAGCTCCCATAGAAATCAATGGGATGTCTGTCAGCAACGAACTTGTACTTTCGCTATGGTCAGACTCCCATTGATTCCTATGGGATCCGCCGCCTCCAGGGGTGGCGGATTGAAAACCAGGTACGCTGGGCCGTAAAAGTGCCGAGCGTACCTGCTAGTTTTTTTTAACTAGCAAAAGTAGTGAGAATGTGCCGCACTTGTGTGCGGAACATCTGGAGTGACGTAAGAATCGATCTGTGTCGGACTGAGTCCGGCGGATCGATGCTTACGTCACAAAATTCTACTTTTGCCGGTCTCGAGCCTTTGATAACTAAGGCGTATCAGCCTCGCCACAAATACGCTGCGGAATTCCAGCGTATTTGAGGTTGACGGCTTGATAACTAGGCCCCATAGACTGCTGGAAAGTAGGAGATTTCTCATTTCATTGGGAGATAAGGCCCTGGTTGGGCTCGGCATTCCTTATCTACTTTGAGCAGCTTATCCCCTTTTTAAAATTATGTGGGTTTATATAGGACTTCCCGGGGTATCCCTCTCAGCACCAGGGCTCCTTTTTCATGTGTATGGGTAGTGTTTTATCTGTCCTGTGGCGTTTTTTCCGCCGCAGGACAGTTTAATTTCTCCAACATTGGTGTGTCCGGTCCACGGCGTCATCCTTACTTGTGGGAATATCTCTTCCCCAACAGGAAATGGCAAAGAGTCCCAGCAAAGCTGGCCATATAGTCCCTCCTAGGCTCCGCCCACCCCAGTCATTCTCTTTGCCGTTGCACAGGCAACATCTCCACGGAGATGGTTAAGAGTATGTGGTGTTTAGTTGTAGTTTTTTATTCTACTATCAAGAGTTTGTTATTTTAAAATAGTGCTGGTATGTACTATTTACTCTGAAACAGAAAGAGATGAAGAATTCTGTTTGTGAGAGGAAGATGATTTTAGCAGACAGTAACTAAAATCCTTTGCTGTTTCCACATAGGACTGTTGAGATGAAGTAACTTCAGTTGGGGGGAAACAGTTAGCAGACTTTTCTGCTTAAGGTATGACTAGCCATATTTCTAACATATTTCTAACAAGACTGTGTAATGCTGGAAGGCTGTCATTTCCCCTCATGGGGACCGGTAAGCCATTTTCTTAGTCTCAAGCAGAATAAAGGGCTTAATATGGGCTATAAAACTGGTAGACACTTTTATGGGCAAAATCGATTGCTTTATTTGGGCATTTTATACATGTTTATGCTGGTATTTCACATTTATAAACTTGGGGAACGTTTTTTAACGTCAGGCACTATGTTAGACACCTTTTCCAGTCAGGAAGGGCCTTCCCAGTTGTAGGCTGAGCCTCATTTTCGCGCCATTACTGCACAGTTGTTTTTTGAGAGCAAGACATGCAGATGCATGTGTGAGGACCTGAAAATAGTTGGAAAAGATCCTAGAAGGCGTCATTTGGTATCGTATTCCCCTCTGGTTTTGGTAGAGTCGCAGCAAAGGCTGTAGCTGGGACTGTAGAGGGGTTAAAACTGTAACCGGCTCCGGTATTTTAAGGGTTAAAGCTCTGAAAGTTGGTGTGCAATACTTTTAATGCTTTAAGACACTGTGGTGAAATTTTGGTAAATTTTGAACAATTCCTTCATATTTTTTCACATATTCAGTAATAAAGTGTGCTCTGTTTAAAATTTAAAGAGACAGTAACGGTTTTGATTTAAAACGGTTTTTGTGTTTTACTGACAAGTTTAAGCCTGTTTAACATGTCTGTGCCTTCAGATAAGCTATGTTCTATATGTATGAAAGTCAATGTGTCTCCCCCTTCTAAATTATGTGATAATTGTGCTAAAGCGTCCAAACAAAATAAGGACAGTACTGTCACAGATAATGAAGTTGCCCAAGAAGATTCATCAGATGAAGGGAGTAGACATGGTTCTACATCATCTCCTTCTGTGTCTACACCAGTTTTGCCCACGCAGGAGGCCCCTAGTACTTCTAGCGCGCCAATGCTTATTACCATGCAACAATTGACGGCTGTAATGGATAACTCCATAGCAAATATTTTATCCAAAATGCCTGCATATCAGAGAAAGCGCGATTGCTCTGTTTTAAAAACTGAAGAGCAGGAGGGCGCTGATGATAATTGTTCTGTCATACCCTCACACCAATCTGAAGGGGCCATGAGGGAGGTTTTGTCAGATGGGGAAATTTCAGATTCAGGAAAAATTTCCCAACAGGCTGAACCTGATGTTGTGACATTTAAATTTAAATTAGAACATCTCCGCGCACTGCTTAAGGAGGTGTTATCTACTCTGGATGATTGTGACAACCTGGTCATTCCAGAAAAATTATGCAAGGTGGACAAGTTCCTAGAGGTTCCGGTGCACCCAGACGCTTTTCCTATACCCAAGTGGGTGGCGGACATAGTGAATAAGGAATGGGAGAAGCCCGGCATACCTTTTGTTCCCCCTCCTATATTTAAGAAATTATTTCCTATGGTCGACCCCAGAAAGGACTTATGGCAGACAGTCCCTAAGGTCGAGGGGGCAGTTTCTACTCTAAACAAGCGCACTACTATTCCTATCGAGGATAATTGTGCTTTCAAAGATCCTATGGATACAAAATTGGAGGGTTTGCTTAAAAAGATTTTTATACAGCAAGGTTACCTTCTTCAACCCATTTCGTGCATTGTTCCTGTCACTACAGCGGCGTGGTTCTGGTTCGAGGAACTAGAAAAGTCGCTCAGTAGAGAGACTCCATATGAGGAGGTTATGGACAGAGTTCACGCACTTAAGTTGGCTAACTCTTTTATTTTAGATGCCGCTTTGCAAATAGCTAGATTAGCGGCGAAAAATTCAGGGTTTGCAATTGTGGCGCGCAGAGCGCTTTGGTTAAAGTTTTGGTCAGCGGATGTATCATCCAAGACAAAATTGCTTAATATCTCCTTCAAGGGTAAAACTCTCTTCGGGCCAGAATTGAAAGAGATTATCTCAGACATCACTGGGGGAAAGGGCCACGCCCTCCCACATGATAGGCCTTTCAAAGCCAAGAATAAGTCTAATTTTCGTTCCTTTCGTAATTTCAGGAACGGATCGGGCTCTAATTCTGCATCCTCTAAACAAGAGGGTAATACCTCACAGACCAAACCAGCCTGGAAACCGATGCAAGGCTGGAACAAGGGTAAGCAGGCCAAGAAGACTGGCGCTGCTAACAAAACAGCATGAAGGAGTAGCCCCCGATCCGGGACCGGATCTAGTGGGGGGCAGACTCTCTCTCTTTGCTCAGGCTTGGGCAAGAGATGTTCAGGATCCCTGGACGCTAGAAATAGTTTCTCAGGGTTATCTTCTGGAATTCAAGGAACTACCCCCAAGGGGAAGGTTCCACATGTCTCACTTATCCTCAAACCAAATAAAGAGACAGGCATTCTTACATTGTGTAGAAGACCTGTTAAAGATGGGAGTGATACACCCAGTTCCAACGGCGGAACAAGGAATGGGATTTTACTCAAATCTGTTTGTGGTTCCCAAAAAAGAGGGAACTTTCAGACCAATCCTGGATCTAAAGATCCTAAACAAATTTCTCAGAGTACCATCGTTCAAGATGGAAACCATTCGAACGATTCTACCCACAATTCAGGAAGGTCAATTTATGACTACTGTGGATCTAAAGGATGCGTATCTACATATTGCTATCCACAAAGAACATCATCAGTTCCTAAGGTTCGCCTTTCTGGACAAACATTACCAATTTGTGGCCCTCCCATTTGGGTTAGCCACTGCTCCAAGAATTTTCACAAAGGTACTCGGATCCCTTCTAGCGGTTCTAAGACCAAGGGGCATTGCAGTAGTACCGTACTTGGACGACATTCTAGTACAAGCGTCGTCTCTTTCAAAGGCAAAGGCTCACTCAGACATCGTTCTGGCCTTTCTCAGATCTCACGGATGGAAGGTGAACATAGAAAAAAGTTCCCTGTCTCCGTCGACAAGAGTTCCCTTCTTGGGAACAATAATAGATTCCTTAGAAATGAGGATTTTCTTGACAGAAGTCAGAAAGTCAAAACTTCTAAACGCTTGTCAAGTTCTTCATTCTATTCCTCGTCCTTCCGTAGCTCAGTGCATGGAAGTAGTAGGATTGATGGTTGCAGCAATGGACATAGTTCCTTTTGCGTGAATTCATCTAAGACCATTACAACTGTGCATGCTGAAACAGTGGAATGGGGACTATACAGACTTGTCTCCAGTGATTCAAGTAGATCAGAAGACCAGAGACTCACTCCGTTGGTGGCTAACCCAGGATCACCTATCCCAGGGAATGAGCTTCTGCAGTCCAGAGTGGGTCATCGTCACGACCGACGCCAGCCTAGTGGGCTGGGGCGCGGTCTGGGAATCCCTGAAAGCTCAAGGTCTGTGGTCTCGGGAAGAGTCTCTTCTCCCGATAAACATTCTGGAACTAAGAGCGATATTCAATGCTCTCAGGGCTTGGCCTCAGCTAGCAAAGGCCAGATTCATAAGATTCCAATCAGACAACATGACGACTGTTGCGTATCTCAATCATCAGGGGGGAACAAGGAGTTCCCTGGCGATGAAAGAAGTGACCAAAATAATACAATGGGCGGAAAATCACTCCTGCCACCTATCTGCGATCCACATTCCAGGTGTGGAAAACTGGGAAGCGGATTATTTGAGTCGTCAGACATTCCATCCGGGGGAGTGGGAACTCCACCCGGAGATCTTAGCTTATGTGTTTCCACCGTTTCCTCTCATTCCCAGGCTGGTAGCCAGGATCAAACAGGAGAGGGCCTCGGTGATCTTGATAGCTCCTGCGTGGCCACGCAGGACTTGGTATGCAGACCTGGTGAATATGTCATCGGTTCCACCATGGAAGCTACCTTTGAGACAGGACCTTCTTGTTCAGGGTCCATTCGAACATCCAAATCTGGTCTCCCTCCAGCTGACGGCTTGGAGATTGAACGCTTGATTCTATCAAAGCGTGGGTTTTCAGATTCCGTGATAGATACTCTGGTTCAAGCCAGAAAACCGGTAACTAGAAAGATTTACCATAAAATATGGAAAAGATATATCTGCTGGTGTGAATCCAAGGGATTCCCATGGAATAAGATAAAGATTCCTAGGATTCTTTCCTTTCTACAAGAAGGTTTGGATAAAGGATTATCTGCAAGTTCTCTAAAGGGACAGATTTCTGCTTTATCTGTCCTACTACACAAACGACTGGCAGTTGTGCCAGATGTTCAAGCATTTGTTCAGGCTTTGGTTCGGATCAAGCCTGTTTGCAGACCTTTGACTCCTCCCTGGAGTTTAAATCTAGTTCTTTCAGTTCTTCAAGGAGTTCCGTTTGAACCTTTACATTCCGTAGATATTAAGTTGTTATCTTGGAAAGTTTTGTTTTTGGTTGCTATTTCTTCTGCTAGAAGAGTTTCTGAGCTATCTGCTCTACAATGTACTCCACCCTATCTGGTGTTCCATTCAGATAAGGTTGTTTTGCGTACTAAGCCTGGTTTTCTACCAAAGGTTGTTTCCAACAAAAATATTAATCAGGAGATAGTTGTACCTTCTTTGTGTCCGAATCCAGTTTCAAAGAAGGAACGTTTGCTACACAATTTAGATGTAGTCCGTGCTCTAAAGTTCTACTTAGAAGCTACGAAAGACTTCAGACAAACTTCTTCTCTGTTTGTCGTCTATTCTGGTAAAAGGAGAGGTCAAAAAGCAACTTCTACCTCTCTTTCTTTTTGGCTTAAAAGCATCATCCGATTGGCTTATGAGACTGCCGGACGGCAGCCTCCTGAAAGAATCACAGCTCACTCCACTAGGGCTGTAGCTTCCACATGGGCCTTCAAGAACGAGGCTTCTGTTGATCAGATATGTAAGGCAGCGACTTGGTCTTCACTGCACACTTTTGCCAAATTTTACAAATTTGATACTTTTGCTTCTTCGGAGGCTATTTTTGGGAGAAAGGTTTTGCAAGCCGTGGTGCCTTCCGTTTAGGTGACCTGATTTGCTCCCTCCCTTCATCCGTGTCCTAAAGCTTTGGTATTGGTTCCCACAAGTAAGGATGACGCCGTGGACCGGACACACCAATGTTGGAGAAAACAGAATTTATGCTTACCTGATAAATTACTTTCTCCAACGGTGTGTCCGGTCCACGGCCCGCCCTGGTTTTTTAATCAGGTCCGATGAATTATTTTCTCTAACTACAGTCACCACGACACCATATGGTTTCTCCTATTTTTTCCTCCTGTCCGTCGGTCGAATGACTGGGGTGGGCGGAGCCTAGGAGGGACTATATGGCCAGCTTTGCTGGGACTCTTTGCCATTTCCTGTTGGGGAAGAGATATTCCCACAAGTAAGGATGACGCCGTGGACCGGACACACCGTTGGAGAAAGTAATTTATCAGGTAAGCATAAATTCTGTTTTTTTCTCTGTGTTAGCGTCTCCGGCTGCAGTCTTATAGGATGTATTCTGCAGGATCAAGGGACAATGTTTTTTGGGGGTTTTTTGCCAATACCGTGTACATATATTTTGGCAGGATCACTATTTGGCCTTAAGCTCATACCGGCTTCTATATTGGTGCATTCCACTACAAGTAGGAGCTTTGTCAGTTGTGCAGTGGTGTGTTTAGTCGTTAGTAAGAAGGCTAATCAGACTAAATAGGTTTCCTTTGTTACAGCTCCTCTGTTTGTATAATAGGGGAGATCCGTTGATTGCAAATATGTTTTGGCCGTTTTGGAAATAGCGGCTCTATTTCCTGCCAAGGGCAGTGAGTTTTGAGCGCATTTTAGATGGCTCCTTAACAGAGCTTTTCCGTGCATTTTGTTTTCTAAACTCCTTTAAGCCAGTTCAGCCTAGTCCTTAATATAAGGTTATGTTATTCATGCTTTATGTACTGATAATGTGTACATATAATGTCACAGAAAAATTAGGGCTGACTTTTTATTTATCATGGGAGTGTTTTGTATAATAAAGTAATTTATAATTTCAGGTCATCGTTCTCCTGACAAAATTTGTGCTTTCCTAGTCTTGGCCGCAATCTGGTGGCAGCTCACTGCTAATGCATACTCCTTTTGTATATCTGTTGTGTAGCTCATACAGATATATTTTTTTAGGATACATATTCTAAACTGTGATCAAATGTATATGTGGGAATTTGTATCTTTATATAAAATTATTCCTATTCTTTCTACAGTTATGGTATAATACTGTTAAGCAGGATGCCTGCTTATTTTATCCTTTGTCTGATGTTCATACCTAAATGTAGGTACTTGTTAGCGCAATTACCTCTCATTATCTGAAGGTATTGTGCTCATGCCTTTCATGGGATTTTTTCTCAAGCTCTGTGGTCAAAATCTTGATCTGCAGATGTTTCATCCAATTCCAAACTTCTATCTTTACCCATTAGAGGCAAGAATTTGTTTGGTCCTGGTCTGGCTGAGATCTTTCCTAAATTCTGGTGGAAAGGGATTTTTCCTACCTCAGGACAAGACGGTTAGCCCTAAGGGTTGTAAGAATCTAATTTGTCTTCCTTTTGTAACTCCAAGGGACTAAAGTCTTCCTCTTCAAAGCCGGGACAATCCAGAACTTCATGAAGGTCTAGTCAGCTTTTGAAGAAGGGCAAGCAAGCAAGGAGGTCTACCGCTTCTATGCCCGTATACACCGATTCCGCTTGATCTCGGGAGTTAAGCAGGGTCAGGCCTGGTCAATTCCTAAAGGGAAAACTGCCTTGGAACACCGGGTGCGGTAGGCTTATTTTTCTCTGAATCTAAGTCGGCAGGGAGGGCCTCCCCCTGATACAAAATCATAGTAGGGAGCAGGAATTCTCTTTTTTCTGCAGACTTGGATCCGCACTGCCCCAGATCCTTGGGCTGTGGAAGTAGTATTCCTGAGATACAGGATTGAATTCAGGTCTTGACCCCCTTCCCCTCTGATTTATTTTATCCTGTCAAGGATATTCTGCAAGCCAGGTGAAGAGAGAACCCTTCTTAAGCTGTGTAAGGGACCTATGTTCTCTGGAAGTGATTGTTCCAGTTTTCTGTATTCTGTAATGGATCAGGTTTAAGGATTCTATTCAATCCTTTGTGGTGTTCCCTAGAAAGAGGTAATTTTTCCGACACTTATGGGACCTCAAGTGTCTTATCAGATTTCTAAGAGTTCCATCCTTCAAGATGGAAACTATTCGTTCCATTCTTCCCCTGGTTTAGGAAGGTTCAGTTCATGACTACCATAGACCTGAAGGACGTGTATTTACACATTCTTATTCTCAGGGATCATCACAGTTTCTAAGGTTTGCTTTTCTGGACAAGCATTTCCAATTTGTTACACTTCCGTTTGATCTTGCCACGGCTCCCAGAATATTCACAAGGGTTCTAAGGACCCTATTGGCAGTGATCAGATCCCAGGGAATTGCTGTGGAGCCTTATCTAGACGACATCTTAGTTCAGGCATCTTCTTTTAATCTAGCAACATCTCATACAGAGGTGTCTTTTCTACGTTCCTACGGGTGGGAAGTGAATCTGGAATGAGTTCTCTAGTTTCAGCTACTAGAGTGTGTTTCCTAGGGACTATCATAGATTCCCTGTCCATGAAGATTTTTCTGATGGACGTCAGAAAATCCAAACTTCTTGCTTTTCTCTCCAGTCTACTATTCATCCATCAGTGGCTCAGTGCATGCAGGTAATTGGTCTGATGGCGGCTCCCATGGACTTCATCCCTTTTGCCTAGTTCCATCTGTGACTGCTGCAATTTTGCATACTCAGGCAATGGAACAGAGACCATTCCGATTTATCGCAGAGGATAAATCTTGATCCCCTAACTAGAAGCTCTCGTGGTGGATTTCACAAGGAAATTATGTCTTGCGGCTCTTGCTTCCTGAGACCTTTCTGGGTGCTTGTGACTACGGATGCCAACCTGTTAGGCTAGGGAGCTGTTTGGGGTTCTCTAAAGCTCAGGGCTTGGGGTTTCGGGAAGAGTCTCCTCTTCCCATAAACTCTTGGAGTTCTGAGCAATCTTCTGTACCTTGACATAGAAACATAGAATTTGACGGTAGATAAAAACCAAAATGGCCCATCAAGTCTACCCATATTACATGTTACTTTTTCCTTAGGATAGCCTTATGCATGTCCCAGGCATTTTTAAATTCCTTTACAGTCTTTGTGTTTACCACCTCAAATGGAAGTTTATTCCATGAATCCACCACCCTTTCTGTAAAAAAATGCTTCCTCAAATTTCTCCTGAATCTGCTACCCTCTAAGTTTAGATTGTGACCCCTTGTTTTGGCATTTATTTTTTTGTGAAAAATGCTTTCAGCTTCTATTTTATTAAGTCCCTTCATATATTTGAAGGTTTCTATCATGTCACCTCTTTCCCTTCTATCCTCTAAACTATACAAATTTAGATCATAGAGTCTTTCTTTGTACGTTTTATATTTTAGACCATGTACCATTTTAGTAGCCCTCCTCCCATTTATTTGACCAGTCCTCTAGTTTATTAATATCACAGTTCATTTGATCAACTCCTCCTGGAACATCTACCCTGTTACAAATTTTTGTATCATCAGCAAACAAGCTAACCTTCCCCTTAAGCCCACTTCCAATATCACTTATGAACATGTTAAACAAAACAGGCCCAAGAACTGACCCTTGGGGAACACCACTAGTAACTGATGCCTCATTTGAATGTACTCCATTAATTGAAACCCTCTGTCATCTATCTTTAAGCCAGCATTCTAGCCACTTAACAATCTTAGCATCTATTCCAAGGCAATACATTTTGTGAATAAGTTTGTTGTGTGGGACGGTGTCAAATGCTTTGCTAAAGTCTAGATATGCAACATCTATGGCTCCTCCCTGGTCTATTATTTTAGTTACATGGTCAAAGATATCAATTAGATTAGTCAGACATGATCTTCCAGCAGTGAAACCATGTTGTCCTTTGTCTTCTAAGTTGTTTGTCTGAATGAAAGATACAAGTCTTTCCTTTAAAAGAGTTCCATTAATTTCCCTGCAATTGAGGTCAAACTGACTGGCCTATAGTTAGCAGAATCTTCCCTACTAACCTTTTTATGAAGAGGGACTACATTGGCAATTTTCCAGTCTTTTGGAACAACTCCTGTTAGAAGTGACTGATTAAATAAATCAGCTAATGGAGTAGCTTTTACGGATCAAAGTTCTCTTAGAACCCTTGGATGAATGTTATCTGGACCCACAGACTTATTAACTTTTATTTTTGATAAATCCCTTGAAACCTCTTCCTCTGTAAAAAGAAAAGTACTACTCACATTATTATTTACAGTAACATCCCTTAATAGAATCTCACTATCTTTACCATCTGTTGTAAAGACTGAACAAAAGTAATCATTTAAACAGTTTGCTATTTGTTTATCTTCTTCCACTACTCTATCCTCATTCTTGAGTCTAACTATCCCTCTGTTAGTTTTTCTCTTTTCACTGATATATCTAAAGAAGGTTTTGTCACCGTTTTTTACAGATTGTGCTATTTTCTCTTCTGCATCAGCTTTAGCCTTTTTGTTTAACTGCTTTGTCATCTTTTGATGGGTTCTCCATTTTTCTTTATCCTCTACTGAGCCAGTGAGTTTGAATTTTTTATAGACTGTCTTTTTTGTCTTAACTGCATGTGCTACTTCTCTTGAAAACCATATTGGTTTTCTTTTACTTTTACAAACAAGCCTAATACAGTGTTTAGTTGCATCTAGAATAGCATTTTTAAAATATTCCCACTGTTCTTGTACTCCTGTAATCTGTGCCATCCCTTTTAGGGATTCATCTAGGTATCTGGCCATGTAAGAAAAATCAGTTGATCTAAAGTCTAAGACTTTTGTTTTACTATGGTTGTTCAGTACCTTTGCCTGAATATTAAACCATACAGACCGATGATCACTAGAGCCTAAGTTCTCACCCACAGACACCTCAGATACTATATCACTGTTTGTAAGAACTAAATCTAATATAGTTCCTTTACGTGTTGGTTCTTTTACTAGTTGCTCAAGAGATTCCCCTTGTAAAGATTCCAGGATATATTTACTTCTAGTTGATTTGACATCTTGACCTCAATTATCTTTAGTCCAGTTTATTAGATTGCAGTCGGACAACATCACCTCTGTGGCTCACATCATTCACCAGGGAGGAACTCAGAGTTCCTTGGCCATGAAAGTGGTAAATCGCATTCTGCAGTGGGCAGAAGTTTATGATTGTCTCGTATCTGCCATCCACATTCTAGGAGTGGACTAACGGAAGGCGGATTTTATGTCCAGACAGAATTTTCTTTCGGGGGAGTAGGCTCTCCATCTGGAAGTGTTCTCAAGGATAACCCTCAGGTAGGGGGTTCTGGAGTTGGATCTGTTGGCGGCAGCCAGTCAATGTGGCAGAAGGACCAAGTGGCCGTCCACAAAAGAGATGATACGAATTGTAACAAATATCCTAGCTGTGTACACAAAATGCTACAGTTCGTTTCACAGCAAGTTCGTTTCCACCTCTGCAGTGTACTGGTTTATTACACCTCTGTGGTAGACACGCATTCAACTTACCTCATATTGATTGAGGTCATCTGTGTGAGTACCCACCCTGAAGGGGTTGTTGGAAGTGTTTTTTATTATGGAAATTTATTAAACAGACTATACTATGAGAAGTTTCTTTGTGCACTTGTTTTTCAGATTGGATTGGATTGCTGCCGTTTCTTCTCGGACACATAGAAAACTGGATCAGAACATATTCAGATAAGAACGTTTATAATTGTGCTCTCATTTTAGAAGAGCACTTTAATTCTATTCACTCTATTATAGAGTTAAATTTGTTTTTCTTGTGTGCGCAGTTAACATTGTTGGTGTGTGTTACATACTTACTTTTCTCTGTTTGTAGAAAAAAAAGCTGTAGATTCTCAAAGTAAATAGAATCTAGTCTAGTTAGTAATAAAGGTGCTAATTCTTCATTCACAGTTACAATAGAATTATTTTAAAAAGCCAGAAGCTTCATAGAATTTTCAGTCAAATGTTTATACATCAGCTGTATAGACTAATATAGAAACTGGTAAATGTTGGAGAGTCTGGTGAGACAAATATGAATTAATTTAACAGTGATTTATTTTTTGAATCAAATGTTAAAATCTCAGGAGTGGGGGGGGGGGGGGCATGTCCGGGCGACAGCCATGACGGACTGAAACTTCAGTAGCTCTTATAAATAAAAATACAATCTACCAACTATCTTCAGAATACCCGATCATTAAAGCTGGAAAGAGATATATATGAGTAGATGAGAAGGTTCTGAACAAGTACATATATCCCTCACTGCAGATCGCTTCAAGGGACCTGGACTGGGCTGATAGATAATAGGTGGCGGCCTAACACACAGTTTCTAATTATCATCCCCCGGCTCGTCGAGTTAAGAAATGCAAGGGAGCTCCTAAAACACTTCCTATCAAAGGCTAAACGGACCCACGTAGCCTATATATACTTATCATGTGCCTGGAGGACGTTTTGCAGCATCCAGTTGCCTTGGGACATGCAAACCTCGTTGACAGATGGGAGGCCGTGTGCAACAACTGCTAGATGAACATTTTAGCAGTATGAAACGGCATCTCCTCCAATTGCTGGAAAGCCCGATGCCTGAACGCAACTCAGCTAAAACAGATACTTACCTAGTCCAGAGTCGCAATCAAGAAACGGTCAGAGTATATCTGCACGAAAATGAAGGGGAAAGCAGAGACTTACTCACGGAGCCTTCAAATCTGGGGAAACCCCTACTACAGATGGCAAATGCAGGTGGCGATCTCTCACATCCTCAGGTTGTGCCGATGTAGTAGTACCTTACGCTGAGATGAATAGGGAGGCTGCAATGGTATGTATTGATGACCCCGGACGTCCAAGTCCCCTCATGGCGTGATAACCTCAGGAAGCATTTGGAAGGTCCAATGTTTATTGACACAGGACTAAGATTACTTTTTAGGTCGCAAACAGCAGCACTCCACACTTGTTACTTGGACTTAATCTCCATGATCAGGGTCCATAGCAAAGCATTTGCCTGGGTCATTTTGGAAGAAAAAGGGAAAAGTTTGGCCAAACTCACTAATAGAATGGGAGTGGGGTAAGTTAATGGGATAACCAAGGCCATCGCTATGCCGGAAATGTTTACTATGCCGGAAATGTTCACGCCATTTACTATGCCAGAAATGTTCACGCCAGCTATAACTTTATGCATGTTATGCACTTTTTCCAATGAAGACCTAACAGTCTGATTATCAATAGCCAACAAATTCCATCTGGAAACTAATGGCTAGTGATAGCTTATGGTATGGCTGTGGTTGAGCGCATACATAAAAATATTTAAATTGCTGTTTCCCACAGGTTTAAAGCTTATAATTCACTGCTCCTATATTATTATTTTTTTTTATTATTTTGTTTCTAAACTTTTTATTCTCTTTTAATATGGCAAAAACCATTGTTTTATTAATTGTACCGAATAACAGTTTATACACAGCCCATTGTAACGTTCTCTGCCTATACTTATTAGTCTCAATGGGTCCTATGATCCTTGTAATACTGAGAATGTAATACTTGGTCAATGTTTGCTACAGCTGAGGGGTTTTGCATTGTACATTATCTTAAAGAGCAGGCTTTTGTTTCACCCTATAGTAAGTACTAAACCATTACCCTATGAGTATCTGTGTCTATATTGCAATTTTTTATGGTCAATACAGATCCACATATATCAGTGCATATATACAGGTATACCCCGCTCATACAGCGGGTTAGGGACCGGAGCCCCGCTGTAAAGTGAAAACCGACTTAAAGTGAGTCAATGCATTTTTTACTTGTTTTTCACTTGCCAGTGTGTTTACAAGCTTAAAAACATGTTTGAAATAACATATATAGGTGTGCAATAGTGCTAAGTTTAGTTTAATAACAACAAAAGACAGTACACTACTGTATTCAGTTATGCAGACAGTAGAAAGGGATACATATACTGTATACAGGTACTGTACAGTACAACATGTAGTACAATACAGTGGTATGTGCTTTATTGCTTATCTTTGCTTATGATTCATCATCTAAGTTTTCAATGCAAATCAGTTTTGAAGGTGGAGAACTTGAAAAAGATTCATCAGGTCTTGATGTTGAAGGTGATGATGATGGCTGTGGGACTTTATTACATATAACCTAATGTACAGTACTCTACTGTACCTGTACTGTATGACAGATCCTTATTTTATGTGGAGATCTCAAACCATGCCAAACAATACTGTACAGTACTAAAGTAGGTTATGTTTTATGGTATGGTACTGTATATGAGATGGAGGCATATGAAATGCTTACCTGTACTATTCAAGGTAAGCACAAAGGTATTATGACAATAATACTGTATACAGCATATACTGGTACTTGTACTGTACCTTTATTGGCCAAAAAATACTGCTTATGAAGAACTAGACTTGTGTGTACGGTACAATTACTGTATGGATTTAACAAATAATCCTGTACAGTACTGTACCTTTAATTGTACAAAAAATTCTGTAATGCTTATGAAGACCGGTATACTGTACTGGACTTACCAAATTACAGTATCTGGTACAGTACAATACTGTACTGCACAGTTTTAGCAACCCTAAAGTCTTTCCAACGTACTCTGTAAAACCGCATGCAATTTTTCTCCTTACTCCTTGTCTAAGTCCTGAGCTGTGCCGCGCTGAGAAACTACTTCCGGGTTTGCGGCGGCGACGTATTAGCGAAACGACGTAAAGCGAATCGACGTAAAGCGGGGTATACCTGTATAAACTAAGTCTATATCCTGTACATATTGGTACTTTATCCTATAATCTTTGAAGGGCCATAGTTTGTTTAGCATAGTTACTTCTTTTTTGTCTGTTAACCATAATTATCCTTATACTCTACTATATTATAAAACTAACCAAATAGAGTATGAAAGGGTTGCATAGGCATACACATTCAGCTTAAAGTTGGAATAGGCTGCCGATCCCTAAAGTTTACCTGATGCTGCAATGCGTATCCCTGTTACGAACTACCATAAAGTTCTACCACCTAAGCCGGATACCTGTACATTACTAAATCCGCATTTCATTCTTGGTTCCATTCTCCTATCTTCTTTCAAGGGCTTTTAATGTAAAAATTCCCTCCTGCATTGAATATACCACTCGCTAATGATAGCGTTTGAACCAGAAGTTCTGGGGTCTTTGTTATTTTTCTATAAGCCAGCTATCTGTTGCTGTTATATCTGTTCCTCATTACATATTTCTATGTCAATATATTCCACCTGTTAAGTGGCCCAATGACTGATTAGGGCATTTAAATGCTCTCCTGTCTCAAAGTTTATTTTTCAGTGAGTTTAGTTCTCAGCTGATTTATTTCGATAGACTTGGGGATGTTATGAAGTCACCCTCTATTTACACTACTAGGTTGAAAAACACCTGTTTATAGCCAAAAATATTTGATATGTGTTTTTACGGTCTCACATATTAAATAACCTTTTACCCTGTTTCTATTACCAATGTAAGATATACAGCTCTAGCCTATAATATATAATGGTATTGTTTCATGTAAACATCCATAGAACTCTTGATATTGTTAAATAGTTACTACTCTATATACCCCATACGCTATGATATAGCTGTAATTTAAAGGAGGGGCTATACTTGAAGATGTTTAGCATATTGATCTGTTTATACTGTTTTGCCAGGTTATATCTGTTTCATACTTAGCATCTTAATATGTTTATGCACTTCTTTATACCTATCTTGCACAGTTTCGATACAGGCATGCTCATACTTACCCCATATGACGACTATGCAATGTATGACAAAGATACCCCTCTCTGAACAATAGTTCTACCTTACAAAACACTGCAGCTGATTTCTTCCCCCCCCCCCTCCATAGTTACCTACTGTCACTTCTAGAATGTTGACTATATTACAAATGGAGCTAAACATTACCCCAAAATAGGCAAGACACTACCGCCAAGTTAAAGTTATACATTACTGTAGTATCCCTCTTTACAATTTATCTATTGACTACAATACTATTCAGTAAGAGAAAGGAGGATACCTATTATACCTACCCTAACCATATGCTATATTATATCCTGTGAACTATATCATGACTAATGAGAATCCCATTAAGCTGGCTACTAACATTACTAATTCACCTGTCGCCCGGGTATAGGGCCCGTACCTGGGGAATAAGGTCTAAATACATGGGATCATGGATTACAAATGCCGTTGTCACTATACTATAACTACATCCTCACCCTAAACCTACATAAACTTTCTATATTGTTTTTATGTATAGGTTCCTTCGCTCTATTTGTAAAGTTTAGAAATATATTATAGTACATCGGCAACTCCTTACCAGAGGCAACAATTCTCTATCTAAACGCGCAATGTCTCTCTGTTAACCCTGACATGTATGATATTATTAGTTTACAGTCCCTATTATGGGGGTAGCCTCATGATATTATGTTATTGTGTGTATATATATATATAGGTATGTGGTAATTGTCTTGCTCTAAATCACCGAACATATCAAGGTCTCCTGATGATGTTTTTACATTTGATATATAAGGTTATACTCTCCTAGGCAGCCGATATATCACATAGACCCCCTCATTCCTCCTGAAAGTAAGTATATTGGCATGATAGAAATTCACTAGCTCTTTTGTCATTTCACCATAAACTATCAAATACTAGTCAACATTTCTGATAAATGGTCCAAAAGGGACCGTCTAATTCATTTAAGTTGCTTATGCTGGAAAATTTAAATGGTCGGCTGATATAAATAAGGGACGGGAACACCTATACCCGAGAATTATTTCTCCAACATAGGTGTGTCCGGTCCACGGCGTCATCCTTACTTGTGGGATATTCTCTTCCCCAACAGGAAATGGCAAAGAGCCCAGCAAAGCTGGTCACATGATCCCTCCTAGGCTCCGCCTACCCCAGTCATTCTCTTTGCCGTTGTACAGGCAACATCTCCACGGAGATGGCTTAGAGTTTTTTAGTGTTTAACTGTAGTTTTTCATTATTCAATCAAGAGTTTGTTATTTTCAAATAGTGCTGGTACGTACTATTTACTCAGAAACAGAAAAGAGATGAAGAATTCTGTTTGTATGAGGAAAATGATTTTAGCAACCGTAACTAAAATCCATGGCTGTTCCACACAGGACTGTTGAGAGCAATTAACTTCAGTTGGGGGAACAGTTTGCAGTCCCTTGCTGCTTGAGGTATGACACATTCTAACAAGACGATGTAATGCTGGAAGCTGTCATTTTCCCTATGGGATCCGGTAAGCCATGTTTTATTACGATTGTAAATAAGGGCTTCACAAGGGCTTATTTAAACTGTAGACTTTTTCTGGGCTAAATCGATTGATTATTAACACATATTTAGCCTTGAGGAATCATTTTATCTGGGTATTTTGATATAATAATATCGGCAGGCACTGTTTTAGACACCTTATTCTTTAGGGGCTTTCCCAAAGCATAGGCAGAGTCTCATTTTCGCGCCGGTATGGCGCACTTGTTTTTGAGGACAGCATGGCATGCAGCTGCATGTGTGTGGAGCTCTGATACATAGAAAGGTCTTTCTGAAGGCATCATTTGGTATCGTATTCCCCTTTGGGCTTGGTTGGGTCTCAGCAAAGCAGATTCCAGGGACTGTAAAGGGGTTAAATATAAAAACGGCTCCGGTTCCGTTATTTTAAGGGTTAAAGCTTCCAAATTTGGTGTGCAATACTTTTAAGGCTTTAAGACACTGTGGTGAAATTTTGGTGAATTTTGAACAATTCCTTCATACTTTTTCGCAATTGCAGTAATAAAGTGTGTTTAGTTTAAAATTTAAAGTGACAGTAACGGTTTTATTTTAAAACGTTTTTTGTGCTTTGTTATCAAGTTTATGCCTGTTTAACATGTCTGAACTACCAGATAGATTGTGTTCTGACTGTGGGGAAACCAAGGTTCCTTCTCATTTAACTATATGTATTTTATGTCATAAAAAAATTTAGTAAAAATGATGCCCAAGATGATTCCTCAAGTGAGGGGAGTAAGCATGGTACTGCATCATCCCCTCCTTCGTCTACACCAGTCTTGCCCATACAGGAGGCCCCTAGTACATCTAGTGCGCCAATACTCCTTACTATGCAACATTTAACGGCTGTAATGGATAATTCTATCAAAAACATTTTAGCCAATATGCCCACTTATCAGTGAAAGCGCGACTGCTCTGTTTTAGAAAATTCTGTAGAGCATGAGAACGCTGATGATATGGTTTCTGAAGGGCCCCTACACCAGTCTGAGGGGGCCAGGGAGGTTTTGTCTGAGGGAGAAATTTCAGATTCAGGAAACATTTCTCAACAAGCTGAACCTGATGTGATTACTTTTAAATTTAAGTTGGAACATCTCCGCGCTCTGCTTAAGGAGGTGTTATCCAATTTGGATGATTGTGATTATCTGGTCATTCCAGAACCACTATGTAAAATGGAAAAGTTCTTAGAGGCCCCGGGGCCCCCCGAAGCTTTTCCTATATCCAAGCGGGTGGCGTACATTGTTAGTACAGAATGGGACAGGCCCGGTATACCTTTAGTACCTCCCCCCATATTTATAAAATTGTTTTCCTATAGTCGACACCAGAAAGGACTGATGGCAGACAGTCCCCAAGGTCGAGGGGGCGGTTTCTACTCTACACAAGCGCGCCACTATACCCATAGAAGATAGTTGTGCTTTCCAAGATCCTATGGATAAAAAATTAGAAGGTCTGCTAAAGATGTTTGTTCAGCAAGGTTCCCTTCTACAACCAATTGCATGCATTGTCCCTGTCACTGCAGCCGCGTGTTTCTAGTTTGAGCTAGGAAAGGCGATTATTAGTAATTCTTCTTCTTATGAGGAGATTATGGACAGAATTCGTGCTCTTAAATTGGCTAATTCTTTCACCCTAGACGCCACCTTGCAATTGGCTAGGTTAGCGGCGAAAAAATTCTGGGTTTGCTATTGTGGCGCAGAGCGCTTTGGTTAAAATCTTGGGCAGCGGATGCGTCTTCCAAGAACAAATTGCTTGACATTCCTTTCAAGGGGAAAACACTCTTTGGCCCTGACTTGAAAGAGATTATCTCTGATATCACTGGGGGCAAGGGCCACGCCCTTCCTCAGGATAGGTCTTTTCAAGACCAAAAATAAACCTAAGTTTCGTCCCTTTCGCAGAAACGGATCAGCCCCAAGGGCTACGTCCTCTAAGCAGGAAGGTAATACTTCTCAAGCCAATCCAGCCTGGAGACCTATGCAAGGCTGGAACAAAGGAAAGCAGGCCAGGAAACCTGCCACTGCTACCAAGACAGCATGAAATGCGGGCCCCCGATCCGGGACCGGATCTGGTGGGGGGCAGACTCTCTCTCTTCGCTCAGGCTGGGGCAAGAGATGTTCTGGACCCTTGGGCGCTAGAAATAGTCTCCCAAGGTTATTCTCTGGAGTTCAAGGGGCTTCCTCCAAGGGGGAGGTTCCACAGGTCTCAGTTGTCTTCAGACCACATAAGAAGACAGGCATTCTTACATTGGGTAGAAGACCTGCTAAAAATGGGAGTGATTCATCCTGTTCCATTAGGAGAACAAGGGATGGGGTTCTACTCCAATCTGTTCATAGTTCCCAAAAAAGAGGGAACGTTCAGACCAATCTTAGATCTCAAGATCTTGAACAAGTTTCTCAAGGTTCCATCGTTCAAGATGGAAACCATTCGAACACTTCTTCCTTCCATCCAGGAAGGTCAATTCATGACCAAGGTGGATTTCAAGGATGCGTATCTACATATTCCTATCCACAAGGAACATCATCGGTTCCTAAGGTTTGAATTCCTGGACAAGCATTTCCAGTTCGTGGCGTTTTCTTTCGGATTAGCCACTGCTCCTAGGATTTTCTCATAGGTACTAGGGTCCCTTCTGGCGGTGCTAAGACCAAGGGGCATTGCTGTAGTACCTTACTTGGACGACATTCTGATTCGAGCGTCGTCCCTTCCTCAAGTAAAGGCTCACACGGACATTGTCCTGGCCTTTCTCAGATCTCACGGATGGAAAGTGAACGTGGAAAAGAGTTCTCTATCTCCGTCAACGAGGGTTCCCTTCTTGGGAACTATAATAGACTCCTTAGAAATGAGGATTTTTCTGACAGAAGCCAGAAAAACAAAACTTCTAGACTCTTGTCGGATACTTCATTCCGTTCCTCTTCCTTCCATAGCGCAGTGCATGGAAGTGATAGGTTTGATGGTAGCGGCAATGGACATAGTTCCTTTTGTGCGCATTCATCTAAGACCATTACAACTGTTCCTGCTCAGTCAGTGGAATGGGGACTATTCAGACTTGTCTCCGAAGATACAAGTAAATCAGAGGACCAGAGACTCATTCCGTTGGTGGCTGTCCCTGGACAACCTGTCACAAGGGATGACCTTCCGCAGACCAGAGTGGGTCATTGTCACGACCGACGCCAGTCTGATGGGCTGGGGCGCGGTCTGGGGATCCCTGAAAGCTCAGGGTCTTTGGTCTCGGGTAGAATCTCTTCTACCGATAAATATTCTGGAACTGAGAGCGATATTCAATGCTCTCAAAGCTTGGCCTCAGCTAGCGAGGGCCAAGTTCATACATCAACCATCAGGGGGGAACAAGGAGTTCCCTAGCGATGGAAGAAGTGACCAAAATCATTCTATGGGCGGAGTCTCACTCCTGCCACCTGTCTGCTATCCACATCCCAGGAGTGGAAAATTGGGAAGCGGATTTTCTGAGTCGTCAGACATTGCATCCGGGGGAGTGGGAACTCCATCCGGAAATCTTTGCCCAAGTCACTCAACCGTGGGGCATTCCAGACATGGATCTGATGGCCTCTCGTCAGAACTTCAGAGTTCCTTACTACGGGTACAGATCCAGGGATCCCAAGGCGGCTCTAGTGGATGCACTAGTAGCACCTTGGACCTTCAAACTAGCTTATGTGTTCCCGCCGTTTCCTCTCATCCCCAGGCTGGTAGCCAGGATCAATCAGGAGAGGGCGTCGGTGATTTTGATAGCTCCTGCGTGGCCACGCAGGACTTGGTATACAGATCTGGTGAATATGTCATCGGCTCCACCATGGAAGCTACCTTTGAGACGAGACCTTCTTGTTCTAGGTCCGTTCGACCCACTCCAGCTGACTGCTTGGAGATTGAACGCTTGATCTTATCAAAGCGAGGGTTCTCAGATTCTGTTATTAATACTCTTGTTCAGGCCTGAAAGCCTGTAACCAGAAAATTACCACATAATTTGGTATATCTGTTGGTGTGAATCTGCAGGATTCCCTTGGGACAAGGTTAAGATTCCTAAGAGTCTATCCTTCCTTCGAGAAGGATTGGAAAAAGGATTATCTGCAAGTTCCTTGATGGGACAGATTTCTGCCTTGTCTGTGTTACTTCACAAAAAGCTGGCAGCTGTGCCAGATGTTCTAGCCTTTGTTCAGGCTCTGGTTAGAATCAAGCCTGTTTACAAAATTTTGACTCCTCCTTGGAGTCTCAACCTAGTTCTTTCAGTTCTTCAGGGGGTTCCGTTTGAACCCTTACATTCCGTTGATATTAAGTTATTATCTTGGAAAGTTTTGTTTTTGGTTGCAATTTCTTCTGCTAGAAGAGTTTCAGAATTATCTGCTCTGCAGTGTTCTTCTCCTTATCTGGTGTTCCATGCAGATAAGGTGGTTTTGCGTACTAAACCTGGTTTTCTTCCAAAAGTTGTTTCTAACAAAGACATTAACCAGGAGATAGTTGTGCCTTCTTTGTGTCCTAATCCAGTTTCAAAGAAGGAACGTTTGTTGCACAACTCGGATGTAGTTCGTGCTCTCAAATTTTACTTAGCAGCTACTAAGGATTTCAGACAAACTTTGTCTTTGTTTGTTGTTTATTCTGGTAAACGGAGAGGTCAAAAAGCAACTTCTACCTCTCTCTCCTTCTGGATTAAAAGCATTATCCGATTGGCTTATGAGACTGCCGGACGGCAGCCTCCTGAAAGAATCACAGCTCATTCCACTAGGGCTGTGGCTTCCACATGGGCCTTCAAGAACGAGGCTTCTGTTGATCAGATATGTAGGGCAGCGACTTGGTCTTCACTGCACACTTTTACCAAATTTTACAAGTTTGATACTTTTGCTTCTTCTGAGGCTATTTTTGGGAGAAAGGTTTTGCAAGCCGTGGTGCCTTCCATTTAGGTGACCTGATTTGCTCCCTCCCTTCATCCGTGTCCTAAAGCTTTGGTATTGGTTCCCACAAGTAAGGATGACGCCGTGGACCGGACACACCTATGTTGGAGAAAACAGAATTTATGTTTACCTGATAAATTACTTTCTCCAACGGTGTGTCCGGTCCACGGCCCGCCCTGGTTTTTTTAATCAGGTCTGATAATTTATTTTCTTTAACTACAGTCACCACGGTAACATATGGTTTCTCCTATGCAAATATTCCTCCTTTACGTCGGTCGAATGACTGGGGTAGGCGGAGCCTAGGAGGGATCATGTGACCAGCTTTGCTGGGCTCTTTGCCATTTCCTGTTGGGGAAGAGAATATCCCACAAGTAAGGATGACGCCGTGGACCGGACACACCGTTGGAGAAAGTAATTTATCAGGTAAACATAAATTCTGTTTTTAGGATACTAAATGCTTAGTTGCTATATCAAGAGCTACCTCAGCTAGCCAACTTTCTCCCATTGTATTTGTTAAGCTATACACACAAGGAATCCTGATGTATCTATGCCTACCATCTTTATAATGTACTAAATATATATATTTTTTTTAAAAGTCTACAATACTTCATCCTCCATATATCTATGTTTATATGCCCTTATCCCTACTAATAAAACAACCATTACATTCCTACCGCTAAAATATAAAATGCTGACTCACTCTTACATCTATTCTATGTACACTGTTGGAGGCTGATATACTTATCTGCTTATGAGCTATGTGATTATAATACTACTATATCTTTAAATCTCCCGGACACGTCCCCCCCCCCTCCTTCCCCAATATTAAAGCAGCTCTGTTCTGCTAATTTACCCTTATTCATTATCAAATGGTCCAAAATTGACCCTCACGTAGCTACCAACTGACATAAAATGACTTATCTATCTCGCCCATTAGAGGCCTATGCCGTAGTTACATCAATTCTCATAATCAAGAAAAATGAGGTTTCATTTCTGTATGTTTTATCTTATTGTTGATACTTGCCTGTTTATTATTACCTACCATGTCTTAAAGGGACAGTCTACACCAGAATTTTTATTGTTTTAAAAGATACATAATCTCTTTATTACCCATTTCCCAGTTTTGCATAACTAACACATTTATAATAATATACTTTTAACCTCTGTGATTATCTTGTATCTAAGCCTCTGCAAACTGCCCCTTTTTCAGTTCTTTTGACAGACTTGCAGTCTAGCCAATCAGTGCCTGCTCCCAGATAACTTCTCGTGCACAAGCACAGTGTTATCTATATGAAATATGTGAACTAACATCTTCTAGTGGTGAAAAACTGTTAAAATGCATTCTGAAAGAGGTGGGCTTCAAGGTCTAAGACATTAGCATATGAACCTCCTAGGTTAAGCTTTCAACTAAGAATACCAAGAGAACAAAGCAAAATTGGTGATAAAAGTAAATCGGAAAATTGTTTAAAATTACATGCTCTATCTGAATCATGAAAGTTTATTTTGGCCTAGACTGTCCCTTTAATCTATATACGTGTGTGTTCCTCACACAGTTATTTCTATTTTTGTTTGTATTGCAACAAGGCATTGATTCATTGTACAACTACTGCAACATCTTGTATCCTCATTATCTTTGTCAATGTACTAAAACCTCAATAATAAAAATTAAAAAAAAAAAAATCTTAGGAGTGTGCATGCATCTTTAGTACGCTGTGACAGCAGTGTTTGCAACAAACTATAACATTGCTACAAATGTGATAATAAAAGTAAATTGGAAAGTTGTTTAAAACTCACATTCTATCTGAACCATGAATGTTTATTTGACACTTTATTCTCCCTGTAAAAATACCTGCTCTATCTGAACCATAACAGTTTCATTTTGACTTTACTGTCCCTTTTAATTGAGGTCCAAAATTGCACAAGTGAAGAAGCGGGATTATTTAGCCCTGGAGAATAATCGTAAAACTCTTGTTCATTTTAAAATGTGTTTTTCAGATGAAATAAAATAAATGTAATATTTCCTTTGTTCTTTGTTTACTGTAATGTGTCTCAAAATGTAGCTCAGCTGTATGATCCTAATGTTGCCAAACAGTGTAATTTACTGATGAACCAAAACTAATCTGGATCCTATTCTTACGTAAAACATTGTTTTTGAAACTTTTCTCAATTACTGTATTGTTAATCATTTTCTTTGCAATGTGTAGGGACTTGGTAACCCTTCATAAATAGGGCTATTTTGCCCCAGTGTGTATATATATATATATATAACACACAGAGAAAACCCAGCACTCACAAGCTCTCAGCTAAGATTTAAAAGCAAAAAAGGAAAGGTTAGTTACCGCATCTGGCCAAATGGGACAAGCCCAGGTACCTCGTCAAGGTCCTTTCCAATACCTGGGACCCTAAAACAGCCACACAATGCAAGCTTTCAAATCCAAACAAACTGGGAACAAGGGAAGGGTGCACAGGAATATGTAATCACCCTAGACATATACAAAACACGGAAGAGAACTGCACTCTCATACTGGACCGGATACACATCCCATGACCCTGCAACATGCTCAGCCCTGGGTGCCACTGGCACTCACAGGAAGCTGTGCTGTTCCCAGAGTCACAGGCAGTTAACCCCAGTCAGGTCTGGGTGCAAGAACCATAGGGAAAATTACAAAACAAATTAATACAACAGACAGAGAAAACCCAGCACTCACTTACAAGCTCTCAGCTAAGATTTAAAAGCAAAAATGGAAAGGTTAGTCACCGCATCTGGCCAAATGGGACAAGCCCAGGTACCTCGTCAAGGTCCTTTCCAATACCTGGGAATATATATATTGTATATGTAGGACAGAGGTGGTCTCCATTTTGAAGCCTAAAGAGTCAGATTGGTTATTATGGGCTATGCAATATCATGCACCAATCGGCCAGTCTGCACCCTCCAAGACTGGCCCTAGGAGCTTGGAAGTGGAACAGACTTGAGTGCTACATACATATATAAAAAGATACAATATATGTAAAACTGCCTTGCACATAATGCTCAGACAAACACCCCTATATATATTATGGCTTTTATATCATTTTAAGAAGCATTTTATAATGACTTATTACATGTAAATAATGTTCTTGTTATTTTTCAGAGCAAAAAAGGAGGTTCAGCATCCAATCCTGTCTTCTATGTCTCTCTTGTTTTTGTATCATCTTGGCACAGCAATTAAAGGATCCTTATTGCTACCAATTATAAGAATTCCAAGGATAATTTTCATATATAGTTCTCAGTTACTAAATAAATGGGTAAGTCAATGAATGCATGTTGTTTTAGTTATCAATCAGTTATCAATGTATGTTTTAAAGGGACATTGAATAGGGGTGCAATTTAAACAGGGGTGCTGTGTGTATTTGCATTTCTTTTCATTGGATAACATGTTCTCTTGTGAAACTAGTGCATTGGAAGAACCTTCTTTTAGGTCAAGTACTCAGCCTTTTATTACAATTCTCAAAATCTTTAAGCATTTAAATTCTTCTGGCAGTTGAGATGCGTACAGCGAAAATCAGTAGTACTAATATGACGAATTTAATCATTTGGATTGTCAGAGGAGAAGTTTTGCTAATCTAACAAATACAATATATGGTTATCTTCACATTAGCTGCATTTTAAAAGATCTACCTAATGAGTGCAAATATATTTTGCTATAGAATGCATCTATATGGGTAAAAAAAATCAGAAAAATATTGCAGATACACTTTAAAAATAGCTGCATATAAGTCAAGCTATACTTAAAGGGACACTGTACCCAAATTTTTTCTTTTGTATTTCAGATAGAGCATGCAATTTTAAGCAACTTTCTAATTTACTCCTATTATCAATTTTTCTTCGTTCTCTTGCTATCATTATTTGAAAAAGAAGGCATCTAAGCTTTTTTTTTGGTTTCAGTACTCTGGACAGCACTTTTTTATTGGTGGATGAATTTATCCACCAATCAGCAAGGACAACCCAGGTTGTTCACCAAAAATGGGCCGGCATCTAAACTTACATTCTTGCATTTCAAATAAAGATACCAAGAGAATGAAGAAAATTTGATAATAGGAGTAAATTAGAAAGTTGCTTAAAATTTCATGCTCAATCTGAATCACGAAAGAAAATTTTTGGGTACAGTGTCCCTTTAATGAGCCAATAATATTTTTTTCTGTACAAATGGGTCAAATAAACCATACTCATATTTCAATGATTATTCAAGAAGATCTCCAAAAAAACAACAAAGGAGCTTGGCAACCATTTCAAAGTGACCAGAAACGATAGTCATTTTAAAATAACGTTTTTACTGTTCCTGTTGCATGATATAGAAAGGGTGCAGCTTAATCTAAAGTAAGACTTTAAAGGGATAGAAAACCCTTTTTTTTTTTTCTTTCATGACTCCGATAGAGCAGGCAATTTTAAGCAACTTTCTAATTTACTTCTATTATCAATTTTTCTTTGTACACTTTGTATCCTTAGTTGAAAAGCAGGAACGTTAAGCTTAGGAGCCGGCCCATTTTTGGTTCAGCACTTGGGTAGCTCTTGCTGATTGGTGGGTAAATGTAGCCACCAATCAACAAGCGCTACCCAGGGTTCTGAACCAAAAATGGGCAGGCTCTTAAGCTTACATTCCTGCTTTTTCAAATAGATTTCAAGAGAAAGATAATACGAGTAAATTAGAAAGTTGCTTAAAATTGCTGCTCTATCTGAATCATGAAAGAAAAAAATTGGGTTTACTATCCCTTTAAGATAACTAACGTGTAGAATGTCCCTTTAACAATGATGGCAGATGTGGCTTAAAATGAAATAATATCAGCAGCTTGTTCAAACTCAGACCTACAAATACAGCTGGCTAAGATGTACATATATGCAGCCAGTACAAGCACCTCCCTGGCGGTTGTAACTTCTCATCTGTTTGCAGAAGTGTACAGTAACTTAATAAGTCAAAACACGTTAGCTGTTTCTTAGTGATACTTTATCTCAAATACTCTTGTAGTGTCATTTTAATGGAGTCACAAAAGTCAAGTTTTATCATATTTATTTGCTTCCCATGCATTCCTATTATATTAAAAAATAAATTAAACTTCTTCCAACGGTCATCTGTAAACTACTTGAGGTGCAGATGGGTGTTTTATACCTAGGGGGAGACTTTAATGCACCCCTTGATGCATCTCCAGCACTCCCCACAAAATCCTGAAGCGCATAGCTGCCTCATTGGAAGAATTATCTGTACATGACATTTGGCGCACGCATCACCCATCTGTTAAAAACTATACCTTTTACTCGCACCCACACAGAAAGTACTCCAGGATTGATTATCTGTTCACTGACTTTACGGACCTTATAATCACTAAAAGTAGTAATATTCATGCAATCACGTGGTCCGATCATGCCCCAGCCGGTTGCTTAATCCAGTGGCCCAGCGTCTCTATCACACCTTATATGTGGAGACTCGATGACACACTTTTAGATGATCAAGTGTTTAGCTCTGATATCCGAAAGTCATTAACAGAATTCTTCCACCTCAATGCTAATGAACGCATAAAGAGCTCCACTATCTGGGAAGTGCATAAGTGCGCTATCAGGGGCCTCCTGATCAGACAGAGGACAGGACTGAATAGATTAAGGAGGGAGCGTTACTAAACTCTTTTGACCCGGGTCGAAAGTGCAGAACAACATCACAAAAAACATCCGTCTAACGAGGATAAGCTGAAGCTCTTAACCTTAGCCAGAGCGGACTTGCTGCAGTTCCTGCAGGAAGACTATAAAAAAAAGCACTTATTCTGAGACAGCTCTACTTTGAGCAAGGTGACAAGGCTGGGACGCTCCTTGCCAGAGCTATTGCGAGGAAAAAACTGAAGGCCTACGTGCACCATATGATAGATAGACAGGGTACGGTCAGGGCAAATGGGGAGTCAATAGCTGATACCTTTAGGGCATATTACGAGTCCCTCTACAACCTTCAACACACTAACCAGATTGGTGATGATATTCTCTTACCATCACAAGAGGATGTAGGTGTCCAAGAATACCTTGAAGGTGTTGACCTGCCTAAGCTCACAGAGGAGGAGGCGGAATTATTGGACTCCCCAATTACAATGGAGGAAATCAAAAAGCTATCAAAGATCTCCCATCTGGGAAAAGCCCCGGGACAGATGGCTATGGAATTAAGTACTATAAGGTTTACGCGGATATCCTGGCTTCCGAAATGACAACTATATTCAATTCATTATAACAAACCCCCAGTCTTCCAGGCTCTATGCTGGAGGCTTATATCATCGTTAACCCTAAGCCTGGGAAACCACAGGATAAACCTGAGAACTTCAGGCCCAGGAAATCAAAAAAGCTATCAAAGATCTCCCATCGGGGAAAAGCCCCAGGCCAGATCGCTATGGACTTAAGTACTATAAGGTTTACGCGGATATCCTGGCTCCCAAAATGACAACTATATTCAATTCATTATCACAAACCCCTAGTCTTCAAGGCTCTATGCTGGAGGCTTATATCACGGTTATTCCTAAGCCTGGGAAACCACAGGATAAACCCGAGAACTTCAGGCCCATATCCTTGCTGAATTCGGACGTGAAGATCCTCGCCAAGGTGTTGGCCAACCGCTTGAACAGATACCTTCCTGGTTTAATCTCCACTGATCAGAATAATACCCTTAAGATCTTGTAAATGATAACTCATGCCCAGATAAACAAAATGCCACTCTCCCCGGTCACAACAGATGCCGAAAAGGCGTTTGACCGGGTTAGCTGGTCATTCATTTGGCTTACGCTGAAGAAATTCGGCTTTGGGCCCAGGTTTATAAACCGAGTGATGTCCCTGTACTCGGCACCAAATGCGAGGGTAAGAGTCAATGGTACACTTTCAAACACCTTCCTAATCAAAAACGGGACTAGGCAGGGGTGCCCCCTCTCGCCACTCTTGTTCGCCCTCACTATTGAGGTTCTGGCAAGTAAAATCAGAGCTAACCCACGGATTAGGGGATTTTCCATCGGTAACACCGAACACAAACTATCAATGTATGTCCTACTGACTATCTCAGATTCCGCTAATTCATTACATGAGGCCCTTTCGGAGTTCTCGCTCTTCGTTGGGGTATCAAACTTTGTCCTCAACCCCCTGAAGTCCGAGATCCTGAATATCACAGAGCCACCTGACCTGTTCGATGCCCTTAGCTCTAACTGCCCAATAAAAATAGCTCACCACACTATAAAATACCTGGGGATAACAATTTCACCTAACATAGCTGAGATTACGGACCTCAATTACAAAAGTATTTGGGATGATATCCTTAGGGATCTATCTAATTGGAAAAAAATCTCATGGATGGTCCGAGTTGGGATCATTAAAATGAATGTTCTACTGAGAGTGTTGTATGTGATGCAGACGGTTCTGCTATCACCGGTCTCACAGTACATACAACACATTTAATCAGCTATAGAAGCTTATATTTGGAACGAGCTAAGGCCCAGAATTAGAAAACATACCATTTACATGCCCAGAGATAGGGGTGGACTCTTTTGAGGGAGTACCAGAGGGCTATAGCTCTCCAGAGATTGGTGGAATGGAGCTAGGGTTTACGTAACAAAGCGTGGATACAAATTGATAACAAGGTTATGCGACAAGGTAATGTTGGGGCACTGGCCTGGGTCTCCACAAAAAATTGCCCAGAAACTATCACACTTTACCCTATGATAGCAGAAGTATTTAAGAGGTAGGACAAACTTTTTTGTGAGTATTCATATGTTTCTACTTTTACCTCACCGACCACCCCCATTCGGAAGAACCCGGACTTGGGAATGGAGTATGGGCCACATGCCCCGGGAGAGTATTACACTTTAGCTGAGGCCTCCATTTCTAACATATTACAGCAAGATAAAATTAAAACTCAGGCAGAGCTAGCTGATTGGGACCCGGGTATCTTTGCATCTTGGTATAGAGTGGCGCAGATCACACACTATTTCGATACTCACAAGGAAAAGCCGGCACATACAAGACGTAGAACACTTTTCGAGGTGCTTTGTACAATGCCTCAGACACCAACTCATCTGATATCACAGTTATACAAACTCCTACTGACGAAGGGAGGATCTGACCTCCCGAAATATGCGTCCGCCTGGCAGACTGAGCTTGGACAAGAGATAGAGACTAAGGATTGGATTAAGATTTTTGGAAGAGCAAAAAAGGCCTCAGTCTCGATGAGAATCCAGGAGACGCATTATAAATTACTGAGTAGGTGGTATTTAACACCCCATCGACTTCAAAGAATTTACCCACACACAAGCGGGGCATGCTGGAGAGGCTGCGGAGAGGAAGGTACCCTCCTACATATTTGGTGGACCTGCCCATGTATACTGCCCTTTTGGGAGGGGGTGCTGGGAGAGATGAGTAACATTTTCAAGATTATCATCCCTCCAAAGCCAACATATCTGAAGTATCACAATCTGCCTAAGATTGTTGGGGAAGATAAGTATCTGCTACTTTTGTTGATGCTAAATGGCGCAAAGGGGCTTATCCCGGTGCACTGGAAGAAACCACAGTCACCGAGCGTTCAGGAATGGAGGGCTAAAGTTGGGGACTTAGACTAGAAAGGTACCATTATCTAAAAATTGGCAAACTAGCTACACATGAAATGATGACTTGGGTGGGTAGGGGGCTATAACTCAACTAATCTGAATACCAAGAGGTAGAACAGACGGGACGCTATCACAGCCACTGGGGATGCTACCATTGCCTTCCCCTTCCTCTCTTCCCTCCCCCTCCCCATTTTTTCTCCCTCTTCCCTTCCTCCCTCCTTCTCTACTCTCCCTCCTCTTCTTTCACTTCCTATATTACCATTTATTCTGTTTTCCTAATCCTACACCCGCCTGGGTGGAAACATCAGGCATTAAGATAACATCAGCTGTATGAAGTAAGCAGGCTGAGTACTTACATTTACATTGTAACTAGAAACCTGATGTAAAGTTTCTAAGAATAAGATTGACGATATGGACTATATATAGCAACGAGCATTTCAGCTCGTTGAAGCAAGCTCAAAATTAATGGACCAGTTATAATCTACCTATGATGAGAGGACGACGTGACTCTTTGGCTTGAGCAAATTAGCCAGCAGAGGCTTGCACGTACTCAAGGACTTACTGATATATTCAAACCTATGATTAAGTTCTCATTTTTGTTATATTGATATATGTGTCATGTTACTCTTTTTAACAATATAGCTTGTTTTTTTGTTTTTTTTTTAAATTAAACAAATAAACGTGTCCACCAATAGAAAACTCAGCGCTTCAATTATTAAAGGGACACTGTACCCAAAATTTTTCTTTCGTGATTCAGATTGAGCATGAAATTTTAAGCAACGTTCTAATTTACTCCTATTATCAAATTTTCTTCATTCTCTTGGTATCTTTATTTGAAATGCAAGAATGTAAGTTTAGATGCCGGCCCATGTTTGGTGAACAACCTGGGTTGTCCTTGCTGATTGGTGGATAAATTCATCCACCAATAAAAAAGTGCTGTCCAGAGTACTGAAACCAAAAAAAAACTTGCCTTCTTTTTCAAATAATGATAGCAAGAGAACAAATAAAAATTGATAATAGGAGTAAATTAGAAAGTTGCTTAAAATTGCATGCTCTTTCTGAATTACAAAAGAAAATATTTGGGTTCAGTGTCCCTTTAAGTAAAACCACATTAAAATGCTTGTATCCATGTGTGTAAACCGCACTAATATTTGTCATTTTGCTCCCTTTAATACTACAGTTATTTGTAATTGTTGTGGGGGCAGTGATGAAGGACTGGTGTGTAAAGCATATGTTAATACTTCTTTTCTGTACCGTATGTGTTAGCTCTTTACCCCACTGCTTACTACAGAGATCTCCAGAAAGCAGATGGAGGATTTTGTAGCACAATTAGGTTCAGATTTGTGTGGCTGAGTTAAGGCTGCGTGGTTTATAACTAGTAATTGTAGAATGTAGACATCATTTGACATGTCACATGTTAACATACATGCATTACTTATACTGCATAACACTTTTCCCTCTCATCATTTTTTAGCAGTGTGTGCAATTATTTTTGACTAAAATCTGTTTGCTATTTATCCTTGAGTTTAGCCAAACTTGGAAATGTTTTAAAAGGTACTAACACACATACAGAAACTCGCACATAGACATTCACCCACACACATATGTACACTCTCACACACACTCTCTCTCGCTCACACTCTGTCTCTCTATCTCGCTCAACTCTCTCGCTCTCTCTCACACACACACACTCTCTTTTTCTCTCTCTCTCTCTTACGTGCACACACACACTCTCTTTTTCTCTCTCTCTCTCACACGCGCACACACACACACACTCTCTCTTGCTCACTCTCTCTCTCTCACACACACATTCTCTCGTTCACACTCTCTCACACACACTCTCTCACACATGCTCACATTCTCTCTCTTGCTCACACTCTCTCTTACACACACACACACACACACACACACTCTCTTGCTCACACACACATACTCACACACACACGCTCACTCACACACGCATACACACTCTCTCTCACATACACACACACACACTCTCTCTCTCTCATATACACACACACACACTCTCTCTCTCTCTCACATACACACTCTTGCTCACACTCTCTCACACTCTCTATCACACATACACAAACACTCTCGCTCACACTCTCTCACACATACACAGACACAGTTTCTTGCACACGCTCTCTCTCTCACACATATACACACTCACACTCTTGCACACACACACTCTCTCTTGCACACAGCTACTCTCACACACTTGTAGCCACACACACAAAGACACTCACAAGAAAGAGCAAATTAAAATATCCTGTCTTAGATAAAACAAAGAAAAAAACTGTCTTTAGTGTTCCTTTAATATGAAAACAAAATTTTTTCACAAATCTTGCAAACGTTTTCAAGCTGCAAGTTATCTGGTGTACTAAAGACAGATCACACTCCTAGCCAAGGAGTTCCCGCTCCCTATGTTTCTTTTCAAAAAATATATGATATTAAGAGGAACATGACCAAATTATCCAAATTGAAGTCATAATGAGTGAATCATTGTCTGTATAATTTAATCAGAAAAAAAACAATTTCCACTGAATAAGGAAATGTAATTTATACCGGAACAGGGGGATCTGTTATATAGCTGGCAAGACATAAGGGATTTACATTCCATTCTTTATGCAACATGAAATATATTATTAAAAATGTATAATGCAGAACACACAGATCAAAGGCGCTGTAGTGCACTTCCTTAGTATAAGCTAGTAGCGTTTTACATCACTTTGAATTTGAAACAATAGCACAGTTTTTTTGTGGGCACTGTGACAGCAATGGGGACATCTTGTGTGATATGTTTTCATTTTAAGTAAAGACAGCAAGTGCTCTTATTGAATTTGTCTGCTGTCACAAATGGCAGTGACAATGCTATTTCCTGTTTGGCAAGAACCCAGAGGTTATTGCTCTACAGATTCGTGCAGCTGTTAAACCAGTTGTTTTCTTTCCAAAGCAACATGTTCTGCTCGGTGGGAAAAGACATTTAGTTCATTTATCCTTATTGTAAAAAACAAACAAAAAAAAAAACAGCCCTAGCAGCACCGGAAAGGGTGTGATAAAATGATTTGATCCATAAAAATCAGAAATAAGTGTGATGATTTTTGTTCTGTTAAATGCAAAAAAGAAGTTGTGTCAGAACTAATTCTGTGTTTATTTGTTTAGGATAAGGCGTGCACCAGGTGTCCCTCGCAGTGTTGTTTTTGGTGTATTCAAAAGTACTTGCGATACCTAAATCAGGTAAAGTGAAATATATTAAAGAAATAAATATATGTATTATTATTAATATAGTCATTATTATTTAATTGTAAAGCACCGCCACATTCTGTAGCGCTAGGTACATGAGTAGGGGTTGTATTTACCAGTTTTATACATCTGCTTCATTTTAACAATAAATTACCATTGTGATGATTATATTTCTCCAACATAGGTGTGTCCGGTCCACGGCGTCATCCTTACTTGTGGGATATTCTCTTCCCCAACAGGAAATGGCAAAGAGCCCAGCAAAGCTGGTCACATGATCCCTCCTAGGCTCCGCCTACCCCAGTCATTCTCTTTGCCGTTGTACAGGCAACATCTCCACGGAGATGGCTTAGAGTTTTTATTATTCAATCAAGAGTTTGTTATTTTGAAATAGTGCTGGTATGTACTATTTACTCAGAAACAGAAAAGAGATGAAGATTTCTGTTTGTATGAGGAAAATGATTTTAGCAACCGTAACTAAAATCCATGGCTGTTCCACACAGGACTGTTGAGAGCAATTAACTTCAGTTGGGGGAACAGTGTGCAGTCTCTTGCTGCTTGAGGTATGACACATTCTAACAAGACGATGTAATGCTGGAAGCTGTCATTTTCCCTATGGGATCCGGTAAGCCATGTTTATTACGATCGTAAATAAGGGCTTCACAAGGGCTTATTAAGACTGTAATATCGGCAGGCACTGTATTAGACACCTTATTCCTTAGGGGCTTTCCCAAAGCTTAAGCAGAGCCTCATTTTCGCGCCGGTGTGGCGCACTTGTTTTTGAGAGCATGGCATGCAGTCGCATGTGAGAGGAGCTCTGATACTTAGAAAAGACTTTCTGAAGGCGTCATTTGGTATCGTATTCCCCTTTGGGCTTGGTTGGGTCTCAGCAAAGCAGATACCAGGGACTGTAAAGGGGTTAAAGTTTAAAACGGCTCCGGTTCCGTTATTTTAAGGGTTAAAGCTTCCAAATTTGGTGTGCAATACTTTTAAGGCTTTAAGACACTGTGGTGAAAATTTGGTGAATTTTGAACAATTCCTTCATGTTTTTTCGCAATTGCAGTAATAAAGTGTGTTCAGTTTAAAATTTAAAGTGACAGTAACGGTTTTATTTTAAAACGTTTTTGTACTTTGTTATCAAGTTTATGCCTGTTTAACATGTCTGAACTACCAGATAGACTGTGTTCTGAATGTGGGGAAGCCAGAATTCCTATTCATTTAAATAAATGTGATTTATGTGATAATGACAATGATGCCCAAGATGATTCCTCAAGTGAGGGGAGTAAGCATGGTACTGCATCATTCCCTCCTTCGTCTACACGAGTCTTGCCCACTCAGGAGGCCCCTAGTACATCTAGCGCGCCAATACTCCTTACTATGCAACAATTAACGGCTGTAATGGATAATTCTGTCAAAAACATTTTAGCCAAAATGAATCCTTGTCAGCGTAAGCGTGGCTGCTCTGTTTTAGATACTGAAGAGCATGACAACGCTGATATTAATATCTCTGAAGGGCCCCTAACCCAGTCTGATGGGGCCAGGGAGGTTTTGTCTGAGGGAGAAATTACTGATTCAGGGAACATTTCTCAACAGGCTGAACCTGATGTGATTGCATTTAAATTTAAGTTGATTAAGGAGGTATTATCCACTCTGGATGATTGTGAAAAGTTGGTCATCCCAGAGAAACTATGTAAAATGGACAAGTTCCTAGAGGTGCCGGGGCTCCCAGAAGCTTTTCCTATACCCAAGCGGGTGGCGGACATTGTTAATAAAGAATGGGAAAGGCCCGGTATTCCTTTCGTCCCTCCCCCCATATTTAAAAAATTGTTTCCTATGGTCGACCCCAGAAAGGACTTATGGCAGACAGTCCCCAAGGTCGAGGGAGCGGTTTCCACTTTAAACAAACGCACCACTATACCCATAGAGGATAGTTGTGCTTTCAAAGATCCTATGGATAAAAAATTAGAAGGTTTGCTTAAAAAGATGTTTGTTCAGCAGGGTTACCTTCTACAACCAATTTCATGCATTGTCCCTGTCGCTACAGCCGCATGTTTCTGGTTCGATGAGCTGATAAAGACGCTCGATAGTGATTCTCCTCCTTATGAGGAGATTATGGACAGAATTAATGCTCTCAAATTGGCTAATTCTTTCACCCTAGACGCCACTTTGCAATTGGCTAGGTTAGCGGCTAAGAATTCTGGGTTTGCTATTGTGGCGCGCAGAGCGCTTTGGTTGAAATCTTGGTCGGCTGATGCGTCTTCCAAGAACAAGCTACTTAACATTCCTTTCAAGGGGAAAACGCTGTTTGGCCCTGACTTGAAAGAGATTATATCTGATATCACTGGGGGTAAGGGCCACGCCCTTCCTCAGGATCGGCCTTTCAAGGCAAAAAATAGACCTAATTTTCGTCCCTTTCGTAAAAACGGACCAGCCCAAAGTGCTACGTCCTCTAAGCAAGAGGGTAATACTTCTCAAGCCAAGCCAGCTTGGAGACCAATGCAAGGCTGGAACAAGGGAAAGCAGGCCAAGAAACCTGCCACTGCTACCAAGACAGCATGAAATGTTGGCCCCCGATCCGGGACCGGATCTGGTGGGGGGCAGACTCTCTCTCTTCGCTCAGGCTTGGGCAAGAGATGTTCTGGATCCTTGGGCGCTAGAAATAGTCTCCCAAGGTTATCTTCTGGAATTCAAGGGACTTCCCCCAAGGGGGAGGTTCCACAGGTCTCAGTTGTCTTCAGACCACATAAAAAGACAGGCGTTCTTACATTGTGTAGAAGACCTGTTAAAAATGGGAGTGATTCATCCAGTTCCATTAAGAGAACAAGGGATGGGGTTCTACTCCAATCTGTTCATAGTTCCCAAAAAAGAGGGAACGTTCAGACCAATCTTAGATCTCAAGATCTTAAACAAGTTTCTCAAGGTTCCATCGTTCAAGATGGAAACCATTCGAACTATTCTTCCTTCCATCCAGGAAGGTCAATTCATGACCACGGTGGATTTAAAGGATGCGTATCTACATATTCCTATCCACAAGGAACATCATCGGTTCCTAAGGTTCGCATTCCTGGACAAACATTACCAGTTCGTGGCGCTTCCTTTCGGATTAGCCACTGCTCCAAGGATTTTCACAAAGGTACTAGGGTCCCTTCTAGCTGTGCTACGACCAAGGGGCGTTGCGGTAGTACCTTACTTGGACGACATTCTGATTCAAGCGTCGTCCTTTCCTCAAGCAAAGGCTCACACGGACATCGTCCTGGCCTTTCTCAGATCTCACGGATGGAAAGTGAACGAGGAAAAGAGTTCTCTATCCCCGTCAACAAGGGTTCCCTTCTTGGGAACAATTATAGACTCCTTAGAAATGAGGATTTTTCTGACAGAGGTCAGAAAAACAAAACTTCTAGACTCTTGTCGGATACTTCATTCCGTTCCTCTTCCTTCCATAGCTCAGTGCATGGAAGTGATCGGGTTGATGGTAGCGGCAATGGACATAGTTCCTTTTGCGCGCATTCATCTAAGACCATTACAACTGTGCATGCTCAGTCAGTGGAATGGGGACTATACAGACTTGTCTCCGAGGATACAAGTAAATCAGAGGACCAGAGACTCACTCCGTTGGTGGCTGTCCCTGGACAACCTGTCACAAGGGATGACATTCCGCAGACCAGAGTGGGTCATTGTCACGACCGACGCCAGTCTGATGGGCTGGGGCGCGGTCTGGGGATCCCTGAAAGCTCAGGGTCTTTGGTCTCGGGAAGAATCTCTTCTACCGATAAATATTCTGGAACTGAGAGCGATATTCAATGCTCTCAAGGCCTGGCCTCAGCTAGCGAGGACCAAGTTCATACGGTTTCAATCAGACAACATGACAACTGTTGCGTACATCAACCATCAGGGGGGAACAAGGAGTTCCCTAGCGATGGAAGAAGTGACCAAAATCATTCTATGGGCGGAGTCTCACTCCTGCCACCTGTCTGCTATCCACATCCCAGGAGTGGAAAATTGGGAAGCGGATTTTCTGAGTCGTCAGACATTGCATCCGGGGGAGTGGGAACTCCATCCGGAAATCTTTGCCCAAGTCACTCACCTGTGGGGCATTCCAGACATGGATCTGATGGCCTCTCGTCAGAACTTCAAAGTTCCTTGCTACGGGGCCAGATCCAGGGATCCCAAGGCGGCTCTAGTGGATGCACTAGTAGCACCTTGGACCTTCAAACTAGCTTATGTGTTCCCGCCATTTCCTCTCATCCCCAGGCTGGTAGCCAGGATCAATCAGGAGAGGGCGTCGGTGATCTTGATAGCTCCTGCGTGGCCACGCAGGACTTGGTATGCAGATCTGGTGAATATGTCATCGGCTCCACCTTGGAAGCTACCTTTGAGACGAGACCTTCTTGTTCAGGGTCCGTTCGAACATCCGAATCTGGTTTCACTCCAGCTGACTGCTTGGAGATTGAACGCTTGATTTTATCGAAGCGAGGATTCTCAGATTCTGTTATCGATACTCTTGTTCAGGCCAGAAAGCCTGTAACTAGAAAGATTTACCACAAAATTTGGAAAAAATATATCTGTTGGTGTGAATCTAAAGGATTCCCTTGGGACAAGGTTAAGATTCCTAGGATTCTATCCTTCCTTCAAGAAGGATTGGAAAAAGGATTATCTGCAAGTTCCCTGAAGGGACAGATTTCTGCCTTGTCGGTGTTACTTCACAAAAAGCTGGCAGCTGTGCCAGATGTTCAAGCCTTTGTTCAGGCTCTGGTTAGAATCAAGCCTGTTTACAAACCTTTGACTCCTCCTTGGAGTCTCAATTTAGTTCTTTCAGTTCTTCAGGGGGTTCCGTTTGAACCCTTACATTCCGTTGATATTAAGTTATTATCTTGGAAAGTTTTGTTTTTAGTTGCTATTTCTTCTGCTAGAAGAGTCTCAGAATTATCTGCTCTGCAGTGTTCTCCTCCTTATCTGGTGTTCCATGCAGATAAGGTGGTTTTACGTACTAAACCTGGTTTTCTTCCAAAAGTTGTTTCTAACAAAAACATTAACCAGGAGATTATCGTACCTTCTCTGTGTCCGAAACCAGTTTCAAAGAAGGAACGTTTGTTGCACAATTTGGATGTTGTTCGCGCTCTAAAATTCTATTTAGATGCTACAAAGGATTTTAGACAAACATCTTCCTTGTTTGTTGTTTATTCAGGTAAAAGGAGAGGTCAAAAAGCAACTTCTACCTCTCTCTCTTTTTGGATTAAAAGCATCATCAGATTGGCTTACGAGACTGCCGGACGGCAGCCTCCCGAAAGAATCACAGCTCATTCCACTAGGGCTGTGGCTTCCACATGGGCCTTCAAGAACGAGGCTTCTGTTGATCAGATATGTAGGGCAGCGACTTGGTCTTCACTGCACACTTTTACCAAATTTTACAAGTTTGATACTTTTGCTTCTTCTGAGGCTATTTTTGGGAGAAAGGTTTTGCAAGCCGTGGTGCCTTCCATTTAGGTGACCTGATTTGCTCCCTCCCTTCATCCGTGTCCTAAAGCTTTGGTATTGGTTCCCACAAGTAAGGATGACGCCGTGGACCGGACACACCTATGTTGGAGAAAACAGAATTTATGTTTACCTGATAAATTTCTTTCTCCAACGGTGTGTCCGGTCCACGGCCCGCCCTGGTTTTTTAATCAGGTCTGATAATTTATTTTCTTTAACTACAGTCACCACGGTACCATATGGTTTCTCCTATGCAAATATTCCTCCTTAACGTCGGTCGAATGACTGGGGTAGGCGGAGCCTAGGAGGGATCATGTGACCAGCTTTGCTGGGCTCTTTGCCATTTCCTGTTGGGGAAGAGAATATCCCACAAGTAAGGATGACGCCGTGGACCGGACACACCGTTGGAGAAAGAAATTTATCAGGTAAACATAAATTCTGTTTTCTTTCATGTAATTGGCAAGAGTTCATGAGCTAGTGACGTATGGGATATACAATCCTACCAGGAGAGGCAAAGTTTCCCAAACCTCAAAATGCCTACAAATACACCCCTCACCACACCCACAATTCAATTTTACAAACTTTGCCTTCTATGGAGGTGGTGAAGTAAGTTTGTGCTTAGATTCTACGTTGATATGCGCTTCTCAGCATTTTGAAGCCCGATTCCTTTGAGTACAGCGAATGTCTGAGGGATGTGAAGGGAGTATAACCTATTGAATGCAATGGTTTTCCTCACGGGAGATCTATTTCATAGGTTCTCTGTTATCAGTCGTAGAGATTCATCTCCTACCTCCCTTATTCAGATTGACGATATATTCTCATATTCCATTACCTCTACTGATAGCCAAACCAGTACTGAAACAGTTATCTGCTATATGTAGATGGGTGTCTTTTGGTAAGTATGTTTTTATTACTTAAGACGCTCTCAGCTATGGTTTGGCACTTTTATGTATTATTATAAAGTTCTAAATATATGTATTGTACTTATATTTGCCATGAGTCAGGTTTATGTATATTTCCTTTTGCAGACTGTTAGTTTCATATTTGGGAAAAGCATATTTAGGAAAATATTTTTTCTTACCTGTGGTATAGTCTTTTTTCTATTGACTGTTTTCTCATTAAATTTTGCGGGCAAAATTTGGCTCGCGAGGGCGCAAAATGCTGAAGTTTATTGCGTCATTTTTGGCGTGAAAATATTTTTGGTGCAAACTTACATCTGATGACGCAGATTCGTCATTTCTGGCGTCTTAGTTGACGCCGAGTTCCTTGCTCAAGGTTGTGTCATCAATGACGCGAGTGTGTCATGTTATTAGCATTAAAAAAATTACATTCTGCAGAATCTCACACGAATCAACTAGTGTTGGTCCTTCAGAGACATGGTTGGAGGATCAATTTACCAAAAGGTTCTTTGATTCCTCAGACAAGGGTCACCTTTTTAGGTTTCCAGATAGATTTAGTGTCCATGACTCTGTCTCTAACAGATGAGAGACGTTTAAAATTGGTTTCAGCTTGTCGGAACCTTCAGTCTCAGTCATTCCTTCAGTCTCAGTGGCTATGTGCATGGAAGTTTTAGTTCTCATGACTGCAGCATCGGACGCGATCCCCTTTGCTCATTTTCATATGAGACCTCTCCATCTTTGTATGCTGAACCAATGGTGCAGGGATTATACAAATATATCACAATTAATATCCTTAAATCCCAAGGTTCGACTCTGATTTGGTGGTTAGATCACCATCATATAATTCAAGGGGCTTCTTTTGTTCATCCAACCTGGACTGTGATCACAACAGATGCAAGTCTTTCAGGTTGGGGATCTCTGACAGCACAAGGGGTTTGGAAACCTCAAGAGGCAAGGTTACCAATCAATATTTTAGAACTCTGTGCTATCTTCAGGGCTCTTCAGGTGTGACCTCTGTTGAAGAGAGAACCGTTCATTTGTTTTCAGACAGACAATATCACAACTGTGGCATATGTCAATCATCAGGGTGGGACTCGCAGTCCCCAAGCTATGAAAGAAGTATCTCGGATACTTGCTTGGGCGGAATCCAGCTTCTGTCTAATTTCTGTGGTTCATATCCCAGGTATAGACAATTGGGAAGCGGATTATCTCTGCCGTCAGACTTTACATCCGGGGGAGTGGTCGCTCCATCCAGATGTGTTTTCTAGGATTGTTCAGATGTGGGGTTTTCCAGAAATAGATTTGATGGCTTCCCATCTAAACAAGAAACTTCCCAGGTACCTGTCCAGGTCCAGGGATCTTCAGGCGGAAGCAGTGGATGCATTAGCAGTTCCTTGGTGTTACCAACCTGCTTATATCTTCCCGCCTCTAGTTCTTCTTCCAAAAGTGATTTCCAAAATCATCATGGAACAATCGTTTGTGTTGCTGGTAGCTCCAGCATGGCCTCACAGGTTTTGGTATGCGGATCTTGTTCGGATGTCCAGCTGCCATCCTTGGCCACTTCCATTAAGGCTAGACCTTCTGTCTCAAGGTCCATTTTTCCATCAGGATCTCAAATCATTAAATTTGAAGGTATGGAAATTGAACGCCTAGTGCTTAGGCATAGAGGTTTCTCTGACTCAGTGATTAATACTATGTTATAGGCTCGTAAATCTGTTTCTAGGAAGATTTATTATCAAGTTTGGATAACTTATATTTCATGGTGTTCTTCTCATAAATTCTCCTGGCATTCTTTTAGAATTCCTAGAATTTTACAGTTTCTTTAGGATGGTTTGGATAAAGGTTTGTCTGCAAGTTCCTTAAAGGGACAAATCTCTGCTCTTTCTGTTTTATTTCACAGAAAGATTGCTAAGCTTCCTGATATTCACTGTTTTGTACAGGCTTTGGTCCGTATCAAGCCTGTCATTAAATCAATCTCTCCTCCTTGGAGTCTTAATTTGGTTTTGACGGCCTTACAGGCTCCTCCTTTTGAGCCTATGCATTCTTTGGACATTAAACTACTTTCTTGGAAAGTGCTGTTCCTTTTGGCCATCTCTTCTGCTAGAAGAGTTTCTGAATTATCTGTTCTTTCTTGTGAATCTCCTTTTCTGATTTTCCTTCAGGATAAGGCAATTTTGCGGACTTCATTTAAATTCTTACCTAAAGTTGTGAATTCTAACAACATTAATAGAGAAATTGTTGTCCCTTCTTTGTGTCCTAATCCTAAGAATTCTTTGGAGAAATCCTTACATTCTTTGGATGTGGTAAGAGCTTTGAAATATTATGTTGAAGCTACTAAATATTTCAGGAAGACTTCTAGTCTATTTGTTATCTTTTCTGGTTCTAGGAAAGGTCAGAAGGCTTCTGCCATTTCCTTGGCATCTTGGTTAAAGCTTTTGATTCATCAGGCTTATTTGAAGTCGGGTCAGGCCCCGCCTCAGAGAATTACAGCTCATTCTACTAGATCAGTCTCCACGTCGTGGGCTTTTAAGAATGAAGCTTCAGTTAATCAGATTTGCAAAGCAGCAACTTGGTCTTCTTTGCATACATTTACAAAATTCTACCATTTTGATGTACAGTATTTGGTAGAAAAGTTCTTCCAGCAGCTGTTTCAGTTTGATTCCTCTGCTTATGTTTTAAGTTTTTTTTCTTTCATTTAGGAGAAAAACTTTATTTTTTTGGTTGTGGATTTAATTTTCTCAGCAGAAAATGGCTGTTATTATTTTATCCCTCCCTCTCTAGTGACTCTTGTGTGGAGTTCCACATCTTGGGTATTTCTATCCCATACGTCACTAGCTCATGGACTCCTGCCAATTACATGAAATAAAACATAATTTTTGTAAGAACTTACCTGATAAATTAATTTCTTTCATATTGGCAAGAGTCCATGAGGCCCACCCTTTTTATGGTGGTTACAATTTTTTTGTATAAAGCACAATTATTTCCAAATTCTTTTGTTGATGCTTTTTACTCCTTTCTTTGTATTGTGGGTGTGGTGAGGGGTGTATTTGTAGGCATTTTGAGGTTTGGGAAACTTTTCCCCTCAAGGTACGATTGTATATCCCATACGTCACTAGCTCATGGACTCTTGCCAATATGAAAGAAATTAATTTATCAGGTAAGTTCTTGCCATTCAAAGAAAACCAACATTGCAGGTCAGGTTGGCAAGCTAGAAAAAAAATCCAGATTTACTGTATATGAATAGTTGCTCAAAAGGATTTTTTCGATGGATTGGAATACCACTGGTGAATTCTCCAAATGTCAAGTGCCTGTGAAATTAGAGGGCAATTAAACAGTATATTTTAGGCATGGACAAAAATTTGTTATTCTTTATTATTATTATTTTTTTTTACTAACTAATAACAAATATGGCTGCAAGCAGCGGCATTCTGCATTTTTTGGAGACAAATTTATTATTGTCAAAGTGCAACACACAAAGATCTGTGCAAATTTAAGAGTTTTATGAGTTGCACTTTGACACTTATAAGTCTAGCACTGAAAATAGTCGAATTTAGTTTGTATCAGTGTTATCACTTGTTGCAAACACTGCTGCTATATAGTGCTAAAGACACCTGCACTCTCATGAGTTCCTATTTAGGTGTGCTCTTCAGAAGAGAATACCAAGAGAACTCACCTGCACTCTCATGAGTTCCTATTTAGGTATGCTCTTCAGCAGAGAATACCAAGAGAACTCACCTGCACTCTCATGAGTTCCTATTTAGGTATGCTCTTCAGCAGATAATACCAAGAGAACTCACCTGCACTCTCATGAGTTCCTATTTAGGTATGCTCTTCAGCAGATAATACCAAGAGAACTAAGTAAATTTCATAACACAAGTAAATTGGATTTTTTATGTGGTACATAAAGAATGTATATTGCACTGCATTTATTTTCTTTAAACAATTTTTTGGGGGGAGATGAAACTTTGTTTAAAGTCATTTAAACCCAAGGCAATGCCACAGTAAAATCACATAATAAAAGGATTACCTGATGGTTTGCGGAGGGATAGGAATGTCTTTGAGTTTGAGACACTTTGCACGTCTTTGCTAATGGACTGGATCAGACCCCTAAAGATGCCTGTTTTTAGTACTAAATTCAGAGCATTCCTCCATTAACCCTTTGACTGCTAAACCGTTTCCCACCTGGGTGCTAAGCTGAATTTGAGCTTTTTTCCTTACTTTTTTAAATATATTTAGGTTAGGCAATTACATTTCCAACTGTGGGTCTTGGGGGTCTGTAGCTGCTTAGATGCCTGAGATATAGGCTTCTAAGCAGCATGCCCCCATTTCCCTATATTGTCCATTGTTAATTTTAAATAAAGTTGTGCGGTGACGGAATCACGTCATTGCGCGTGATGTCACCGCACAAATCGTGAAGCCCCGGTGATGCCTCTCACTATTCAGGCCAGATCACTGGGGTGGGAGTAGGTGGGAGCCCCCAGATTGCCCTCAAGGTTGGTGAGTGCTAGCGACGGCCATGAGCCGTTGTCAGCGCCTGACTGGGACAATTTGCGACGGCTCAGAGCTGTCGTTAGCACTCAAAGGGTTAACAAGCAATGTGAAATGTAATTATACATAAACACATCTCTTGTTTTAGATAAAAAGGAAAACTCTTTTTAGCAGAATATGTGTAGTAATGTGCCAGGTGTGTAAATGCTTCACTAGCACTGATATTGTGTTTCATTTGTAGAGGCACAGCGATGGGTTACAGACAGTGGCGTCACTAGGGTTGGTGTCACCCGGTGCAGTAACTTATGGTGTCACCCCCCCTCCCCCCAGAAAGCAGACACACACAAACACAAAAACACAGGCACACACACATACAAACACTCCGACACACTCAGACACACTTAGAAACACACTCAGACACACACAAAAATACTCTGACACACACACACACACAAAAACACTCAGGCACACACACAAACACTTAGACACACACACACACACACACACACACACAAAAACACTCAGGCACACACACAAACACTTAGACACACACACACACAAAAACACTCAGACACACAATACAGCAGAGCTGTTATATAGCTTCTCCCCTAACTGCCATATCCAGTCATTCTCTTGCAACTCTCAACACGCATGGAGGTGGTAGGAGAGAGTGGTGAAAAAAAGTTAGTTTATTTTCTTCAATCAAAAGTTTGTTATTTTTAAATAGTACCGGAGTTGTACTATTTTATCTCAGGCAGAAATAGAAGAAGAATCTGCCTGAGTTTTCTATGATCTTAGCAGGTTGTAACTAAGAGTGAGGTAACTTCAGCGGGAGAATGGCGTGCAGTTTACTCTGCTATGAGGTATGTGCAGTTACAATTTTTTCTAGAATTGGAAATGCTAGAAAATGCTGCTGATACCAGATTAATGTAAGTTAAGCCTGAATACAGTGATTTAATAACGACTGGTATCATGCTTACTCTCAGGGGTAATACCCTTATAATATTGCAATATAAAACGTTTGCTGGCATGTTTAATCGTTTTTATATATGCTTTGGTGATACAACTTTATTGGGGCCTAGTTTTTTCCACATGGCTGGCTTTATTTTTGCCTAGAAACAGTTTCCTGAGGTTTTCCACTGTTGTAGTATAAAAGTTACAGTTGGTGCAGTTAAAATTACAAACTGTGACATCCAGCTTCCCTCAGGAGTCCCCTGTATGCTATAGGACCTCTCTAAAGGGCTCAAAGGCTTTCCAAAGTCGTTTATTGGGGAAGGTAGGACCACAGCAGGCTGTGGCAGTTTGTTGTGTCTGTTAAAAAACATTTTTTTGATCCGTTTTTGAATTAAGGGGTTAATCATCCATTTGCAAGTGGATGCAATGCTCTGTTAACTTATTACATACACTGTAAAAATTTCGTTTGATTTACTGCCTTTTTTCACTGTTTTTCAAATTTTGACAAAATTTGTTTCTCTTAAAGGCACAGTACCATTTTTTATATTTGCTTGTTAACTTGATTTAAACTGTTTTCCAAGCTTGCTAGTCTCATTGCTAGTCTGTACAAACATGTCTGACATAGAGGAAACTCCTTGTTCATTATGTTTAAAAGCCATGGTGGAACCCCCTCTTAGAATGTGTACCAAATGTACTGATTTCACTTTAAGCAATAAAGATCATATTCTGTCTTTAAAAATTTTTTATCACCAGAGGAATCTGACGAGGCGGAAGTTATGCCGACTAACTCTCCCCACGTGTCAGATCCTTTGACTCACGCTCAAATGGCGCCAAGTACATCTAGGGCGCCCATAGCGATTACTTTACAAGACATGGCGGCAGTCATGGATAATACACAGTCAGCGGTATTAGCCAGACTACCTGAATATAGAGGTAAGCGAGATAGCTCTGGGGTTAGACAAAATGCAGAGCATGCTGACGCTTTAAGAACCATGTCTGATACTGCCTCACAATATGCAGAAGCTAAGGAAGGAGAGCTTCAGTCTGTGGGTAATGTTTCTGACTCAGGAAAGATGATGCAACCTGATTCTGATATTTCTACATTTAAATTTAAGATTGAACACCTCCGCGTGTTTCTCAGGGAGGTTTTAGCTGCTCTGAATGACTGTGATACAATTGCAGTGCCAGAGAAATTGTGTAGACTAGATAAATACTATGCAGTGCCGGTGTGTACTGATGTTTTTCCAATACCTAAAAGGTTTACAGAAATTATTAATAAGGAATGGGATAGACCATGTGTGACGTTCTCTTCCCCTCCTATTTTTAGAAAAATGTTTCCAATAGATGCCACCACACGGGACTTATGATAGACAGTTCCTAAGGTGGAGGGAGCAGTTTCTACTTTAGCAAAGCATACTACTATCCCTTTCGAGGACAGTTGTGCTTTTTTAGATCCAATGGATAAAAATTAGAAGGTTACCTTAAGAAAATGTTTATTCAATAAGGTTTTATCCTACAGCCCCTTGCATGCATTGTTCCTGTCACTGCTGCTGCGGCGTTCTGGTTTGAGTCTCTGGAAGAGGCTTTACAGGTAGCGACTCCATTGGATGACATACTTGGCAAACTTAGAACACTTAAGCTAGCCAATTCCTTTGTTTCTGATGCCATTGTTCATTTGACTAAACTAACGGCTAAGAATTCTGGTTTTGCTATACAGGCTCGCAGAGCGCTATGGCTTAAATCATGGTCAGCTGACGTGACTTCAAAATCTAAGCTGCTTAACATTCCCTTCAAGGGGCAGACCCTATTCGGGCCTGGTTTGAAGGAGATTATTGCTGATATCACTGGAGGAAAAGGCCATGCCCTTCCTCAGGACAGGTCCAAATCAAGGGCCAAACAGTCTAATTTTCATGCCTTTCGAAACTTCAAGGCAAGTGCGGCATCAACTTCCTCTAATGCCAACAAGAGGGAACTTTTGCTCAGCCCAAGACGGTCTAGAGACCAAACCAGACCTGGGACAAAGGTAAGCAGGCCAAAAAGCCTGCTGCTGCCTCTAAGGCAGCATGAAGGAACGGCCCCCTATCCGGTAACGGATCTAGTAGGGGGCAGACTTTCGCTTTTCACCCAGGCGTGGGCAAGAGATGTCCAGGATCCCTGGGCGTTGGAAATTATATCCCAAGGATATCTTCTGGACTTCAAAGCTTCCCCCCCAAAAGGGAGATTTCACCTTTCACAATTATCTGCAAACCTGATAAAGAGAGAGGCATTCTTACACTGTGTACGAGACCTCCTAGTTATGGGAGTGATCCATCCAGTTCCAAAGGAGGAACAGGGACAGGGTTTTTACTCAAATCTGTTTGTGGTTCCCAAAAAAGAGGGAACCTTCAGACCAATTTTGGATCTAAAGATCTTAAACAAATTCCTCAGAGTTCCATCATTCAAGATGGAAACTATTCGTACCATCCTACCTATGATCCAGGAGGGTCAATATATGACTACAGTGGATTTAAAGGATGCTTATCTTCACATTCCGATAATAAAGATCATCATCGGTTTCTCAGGTTTGCCTTTCTAGACAGGCATTACCAGTTTGTAGCTCTTCCCTTTGGATTAGCTACAGCCCCAAGAATCTTTTTACAAAGGTTCTAGGGTCGCTTCTAGCGGTCCTAAGGCCGCGGGTCATAGCAGTGGCCCCTTATTTAGACGACATCCTGATACAGGCGTCAAACTTCCAAATTGCCAAGTCTCATACGGACGTAGTACTGGCATTTCTGAGATTGCATGGGTGGAAAGTGAACGAGGAAAAGAGTTCTCTATCCCCACTCACAAGAGTTTCCTTCATAGGGATAGATTCTGTAGAAATGAAAATTTACCTGACGGAGTCCAGGTTATCAAAGCTTCTAAATTACTGCCGTGTTCTTCATTCCATTCCGCGCCCTTCGGTGGCTCAGTGCATGGAAGTAATCGGCTTAATGGTAGCGGCAATGGACATAGTGCCGTTTGCACGCCTACATCTCAGACCGCTGCAACTATGCATGCTCAGTCAGTGGAACGGGGATTACACAGATTTGTCCCCTTTACTAAATCTGGATCAAGAGACCAGGGATTCTCTTCTCTGGTGGCTATCTTGGGTCCATCTGTCCAAAGGTATGACCTTTCGCAGGCTAGATTGGACAATTGTAACAACAGATGCCAGCCTTCTAAGTTGGGGTGCAGTCTGGAACTCCCTGAAGGCTCAGGGATCGTGGACTCAGGAGGAGACACTCCTTCCAATAAATATTCTGGAAGAGCGATATTCAATGCTCTTCAGGCTTGGCCTCAGTTAGCAACTCTGAGGTACATCAGATTTCAGTCGGACAACATCACGACTGTGGCTTACATCAACCATCAAGGGGGAACAAGAAGTTCCCTAGCAATGTTAGAAGTCTCAAAGATAATTCGCTGGGCAGAGACTCACTCTTGCCACCTATCAGCTATCCATATCCCAGGTGTAGAGAACTGGGAGGCGGATTTTTTAATTTGTCAGACTTTTCATCCGGGAGAGTGGGAACTCCATCCGGAGGTGTTTGCACAATTGATTCATCGTTGGGGCAAACCAGAACTGGATCTCATGGCATCTCGCCAGAACGCCAAGCTTCCTTGTTACGGATCTAGGTCCAGGGATCCCAAGGCGACGCTAATAGATGCTCTAGCAGCGCCCTGGTCCTTCAACCTGGCTTATGTGTTTCCACCGTTTCCTCTACTCCCTCGACTGATTGCCAAGGTCAAGCAGGAGAGAGCATCGGTGACTTTGATAGCGCCTGCGTGGCCACGCAGGACCTGGTATGCACATCTGGTGGACATGTCATCTTTTCCACCATGGACTCTGCCTCTGAGACAGGACCTTCTATTTTAGGGTCCTTTCAACCATCCAAATCTAATTTCTCTGAGACTGACTGCCTGGAGATTGAACGCTTGATTTTATCAAAGCGTGGCTTCTACGAGTCACTCATTGATACCTTAATACAGGCACGAAAGCCTGTCACCAGGAAAATTTACCATAAAATATGGCGTAAATATCTTTATTGGTGTGAATCCAAGGGTTACTCATGGAGTAAAGTCAGGATTCCCAGGATATTATCCTTTCTCCAAGAAGGTTTGGAAAAAGGATTGTCAGCTAGTTCCTTAAATGAGACAGATTTCTGCTCTGTCTATTCTTTGCACAAGCGTCTGGTAGATGTTCCAGACGTTCAGGCATTTTGTCAGGCTTTATTTAGAATCAAGCCTGTGTTTAAACCTGTTGCTCCACCATGGAGCTTAAATTTGGTTCTTAAGGTTCTTCAAGGAGTTCCTTTTGAACCTCTTCATTCCATAGATATCAAACTTTTATCTTGGAAAGTTCTTTTTTTGGTGCTATTTCCTCGGCTCGCAGAGTCTCCGAGTTATCTGCCTTACAATGTGATTCTCCTTATCTGATTTTCCATACGGATAAGGTAGTCCTACGTACCAAACCTGGGTTTTTACCTAAGGTGGTATCTAACAAGAATATCAATCAAGAGATTGTTGTTCCATCCTTGTGTCCTAATCCTTCTTCAAAGAAGGAACGTCTATTACACAATCTGGACGGGGTTCGTGCTTTAAAGTTTTACTTACAAGCTACTAAAGATTTTCGACAAACATCTGCTTTGTTTGTTGTCTACTCTGGACAGAGGAGAGGTCAAAAGGCTTCGGCAACCTCTCTTTCTTTTTGGCTAAGAAGCATAATCTGCTTAGCCTATGAGACTGCTGGCCAGCAGCCTCCTAAAAGGATTACAGCTCATTCTACTAGAGCTGTGGCTTCCACATGGGCCTTTAAAAATGAGGCTTCTGTTGAACAGATTTGCAAGGCGGCGACTTGGTCTTCGCTTCATACTTTTTCAAAATTCTACAAATTTGATACTTTTGCTTCTTCGGAGGCTATTTTTGGGAGAAAGGTTTTACAGGCAGTGGTACCTTCCGTTTAAGTACCTGCCTTGTCCCTCCCTTCATCCGTGTACTTTAGCTTTGGTATTGGTATCCCACAAGTAATGGATGATCCGTGGACTGGATACACCTTACAAGAGAAAACACAATTTATGCTTACCTGATAAATTTATTTATCTTGTGGTGTATCCAGTCCACGGCCCGCCCTGTCATTTTAAGGCAGGTAATTTTTTTCATTTAAACTACAGTCACCACTGCACCCTATGGTTTCTCCTTTCTCTGCGTGTTTTCGGTCGAATGACTGGATATGGCAGTTAGGGGAGGAACTATATAACAGCTCTGCTGTGGGTGTCCTCTTGCAACTTCCTGTTGGGAATGAGAATATCCCACAAGTAATGGATGATCCGTGGACTGGATACACCACAAGAGAAATAAATTTATCAGGTAAGCATAAATTGTGTTTTCTAAGAAACATAATATGCATTTCCACAAAGTCAACGATGCAATAGAGAAGCAATTCACACTGTCCTCCCAGAACCTATTTTATGGTCACACCACCAAACTGATTTTACTGACCACCCAGATAAAGTGTAAGCCAACATTAAAGGGACAGTCTAGTAAAAATTAAACTTTCATGACTTAGATAGGGCATGTAATTTTAAAAAACTTTACTTTTATCATCAAATTTGCTTTAGTTGAAAGCTAAACCTAGGTAAGCTCATATGCTAATGTCTAAGCCCTTGAAGGCTGCCTCTTATCTGAATGCATTTCACAGTTTTTCACAGCTAAAGGACATTAGTTCATGTGTGACATATACTGTAGATAACATTGTGCTCATGCATGTGGAGTTACCTAGGAATCAACACTGATTAGCTAAATGCAAGACTGTCAAAAGAACCGAAATAAGGGGGCAGTCTGCAGAGACTTGGATACAAAGTAATCACAGAGGTAAAAAGTATATCAATATAACCGTGTTAGTTATGCAAAACTTGGGAATTGGTAATAAATTGATTATCATTTAAACAATAAAAATTCTGGAGTAGACTGTTGCTTTAAGCTAAAATAAGATAAAATTAAGTTTGTTACACAAATTATCATTATATCAGTTTGCTAAATTATGCAAATAACACGTGCTTTGGATAGTTTATGTAACATTTATAAATAACAGAAAATGTTATAATATTACAAAGTATTAATCTGCACACGACTGGCAAGATTTTCTTTGGATGACACTGAATTCAATTACTATATGACCAGCCTTGTCTAGTTAGACAACTACAGTATTATTATAGATGGGACAACAACTTTGACAAACCTGTTGAATTGCAGGGACACTAAAGTCCAATTTAAACTGTCATGATTGATGATTCAGATAGTGTGCAGTTCAAAACAAATTCCATTTGACTTCTGTTATCAGATTGTGAACTGTTTTTTATGCACATTTCCTGAGACATCAGCTCCTACTGAGCATGTGCAAGAGTTCACAGTGTAAACATATATGAGTCTGTGGTTGGCTGATGGCTGTCACATGATACAGGGGTTAGGGAAATAGAAGTAACCCTTTAAATTTGTCAGAAAAAAAATCTTCTGCTCTTTTAAAATTCAGAGTAAGTGCTATTGCGTTGTCTTTTTAATATGCATTTGGTGATTATACAATTGTACTGTATAGCCAATCAATATCGCACCAGGCAACAAATCTAAATGTCCTCATCAGTGAAACGGAAAATGTAGTATATTACATGAATACATAATGGTAATAAGATTATTTTATTGTGTATTTTATCACACACATCATGTGCAATCTATGGAGATCGAGGCAATAGAGGTCAGACATGTACGAGTGCGTTATCAAGTAGAGTACAAGTGACTATTTGTTATCATTTTCATAAAATTGCAGGCCTTCTTAATTTCCTTTTTAAAGGGACATTCAAATAATTTTATATATGCATAAAATACATCAGCAATCAAGCATTGCAACACATCAGCACACAAAATACTTAATGGGATCTCAGATATGTTAAACCATAAAAGAGATATGAAAAAAATTTTCTTTCATTAGTTAGACAAAGCACTCAAGAAGTTTCCAATTTACTTCAATTATCAAATTTGCTTTGTTCCCATGATATTCTTACCTAGGTAGGCTTCTGGAGCACTACATGTCAGGAAATAGCGCTGCCCTCTAGTGCTCATGTAAATGGATAACATTCTTGCAAAACCGCTGCCATATAGTGCTCCTGAGCTTACGTCCATGCTTTTCAACAAGAGATACCAAAAGAAAGATTAACATTTGATAATAGGTAGAATGAAAATTTGGAAGGAACTAGATTCATAGGGTTCCATTTATTAAGCAGTGGATGCTGCTTCGGAGCCCTATCGTGAAGTTAAGAAGCGCTCCTTAACTTGTCGTGTCGGATTAAAATCATCCCGATTCAATCATATCCGCTCGACTTTTAATAAATCTACCCCTGAATCTGTTCTGCGAGGTATTTAAGGCAGTTTTGTGGTGCTCGTGTTATTCACAGTTATACTTGTTCTATGCCCCAAGAGGGGAAGATTTGCGAGGTACTAGCTGCTCCATTGGTTATAGTGATTTGCAACTCACGGAGGAGGCGAGGTGCAGGTACAAATCTTTATACGCAGCAAAGTCTTTCTGTAAGATATAAATTTTCACAAACAGGTTTTATTGTAAAATAGATATTTGGTAAGTATAAAACTGTGTAAATCATTTTCCTTAATAGAGATCGCTGCCTGCCCCAGTCCTCCATAACTAATGGAAGATACTCACAAGATTCAAAAAAGCTGATTTCCGTTTTAAATCTTGTGAGTATCTTCCATTGGTTCTATGCATTGTGCAACGTCACTACACTATTTTGGATTAATATCTTTTGGAGGTTGAAGTGATTGATGTGACCGGAAAAGCAAGAAGGATACAAATTTAACCAGGTTCCTGAAGGGACACAGCGCCGCAAGCTTTATTGTATCTAAGCTAACGAGTGTTGGCATGAACTACACAATTTATACAGCTGTATTCAATTTACATTTAAACACCTTTCACTTCACATTTCTTCTGGCAAAAAAATAGCATATTAAAGGGACAATATACACCTTGAGATTTTTATAAAACAATTTTTAGTTATGTGTGATAAAGCAACATAGCAATATACTTATTTTTTTTTTCTTTTTCATGTAACTTAGCTCTGAAATGTACCCTGCTGACTTCTCAATGCCAACACTGCTACATAGTTTTCAATAATTGGCTTTAACAGACTAAAAAACAAGGCACTTTATATTAAATAAATGAGCATGGCTAGCCTTGTTTAATGTGAAGTAAAATACTCAAAACAAAAATTATTCTACAGGAATAGGGTCACTGCCTAAATCCAAACAGTCCATAAATCACAATTATCCACAGCACTGGGCCAATTCACAAAATGTTATTGGAAAAATAGGGTCCTGGTCATGGAGTAAAACCCAGATTGGTTCCTCTACATAAGGCAAATGGTGGCTGGAGAAGATGTTCATTTGTTAAAATGGTTCAACTTGATTGATATGTTTTTCTAAAGCAACACAACAAAAAAGTGTTTGTCCCTTTAAATGCTGCCCTTTTATGTAAATATCAATTTGTTTTCGAGTACAGTGTCTCTTTAATGAAAGGTTAAATATCCTAAAATTCAGATAACCAATGATAATAAAGATAATGTTGCTGTAATGTCCTTATTATAATTGGGTGAAAACATTTTCGAACATCATTTTATTGTGTGGAGATGGCTTTGAGGTCATTAAGTCATTACCTTCTGACCAGACAGGAACATCTGAACAGTCAACATTTAGGCCATGGCTATAAAGTGATGGTAAATAACTGTGTTTATAACCTAAGTGGCATTGCCATGTAAACTACTATAATACATTTTAAAGGGACAGTCAACACTAAAATTGTTATTGTTTAAAAAGATAGATAACACCTTTACTACCCATTACTCAGCTTTGTACAACCAACATTGTTGTTATATTAATATACTTTATAACATTTAAACCTCTACATTTTTGCCTGTATCTAATCCACTACAGTCAGCCTCTTATCACATGCTTTTACATTAGCTTTTCACAACAGGAGACTACTAGTTCATGTGGGCCATATAGATAACATTGTGTTCATGTCCTAGGAGTTTTTTAAGAGTCGACACAACACAGCACTAATTGGCTAAAATGCAAGTCAATAGATAGTAAATAAAAAGTCATGTGATCAGGGGGATATCAGAAGATGCTTAGATACAAGGTAATCACAGAGGTAAAAAGTATATTAAAGGGATATGAAACACACAAATTTTCTTTCATGATTCAGATAGAGAACACAATTTTAAACAACTTTCCAATTTACTTCTATTATCTAATTTGTTTAATTCTCTTGATATTTTTTGCTGAATGAGCAGCAATGCGCTACTGAAACTGAACACATGGGTTAGCCAATGACAATCAGTATATATATGCAGCCACCAATCAGCAGCTAGAACCTAGATTCTTTGCTGCTCCTGAGCTTACCTAGATTAACATTTCAGCAAAGGATAACAAGAGAAGGAAGCAAATTAAATAATAGAAGTAAATTGTAAAGTTGTTTAAAATTGTATTCTCTATCTGAATCATGAAATAAAACTTTTGGGTTTCATGTCCCTTTAATATAACTGTGTTGGTTATGCAAAACTGGGGAATGGGTAATAAAGGGATTATCTATCTTTTAAAACAATAAAAATTCTATTGTAGACTGTCCCTTAAAATTGGTGACATATATATCTTTATTTCGTGGTGGTAAGAGTCCACAAGCCATTACTTCTGGGATTCAACTCCTGGCCACTAGGAGGTGGTAAAGGTACCCAACATTACACAAGCTTTTAATCCCTCTCACCTCCCTGGTATTCCAGTCTATCTTTGCCTCTACAGGAGGAAGGTGAAGAAGTGAGATGCTCCAATTTTCTTTGTGAACAGGAGTTTCAGACCCTTTCTTCCCCTAAGCAACCACTGGATTTACATTGATGCATGTAATAGAGTGCTCAGGAAGTGAATGTAAGGAGTTTATCACTAGCCTACCACAGGTGTCACAGGGCTTTGTCCCTTAGCCTCCTCCTGTTGGGTTATTTTGACACAGGTGTACCAGGGACATGTTCCTTTGCCTCCTCCTGTTGGGTTATTCTGACACAGGTGTACCAGGGACATATCCCTTAGCCTCCTCCCATTGGGTTATTCTGACACAGGTGTAACGGGGACATGTCCCTTAGCCTCCTCCGGTTGGGTTATTCTGACACAGGTGTAGCAGGGACATGTCCCTTAGCCTCCTCCGGTTGGGTTATTCTGACACAGGTTTAGCAGGGACATGTCCCTTAGCCTCCTCCGGTTGGGTTATTCTGACACAGGTGTAACAGGGACATGTCCCTTAGCCTCCTCCTGTTGGGTTATTCTGACACAGGTGTACCAGGGACATGTCCCTTAGCCTCCTCCCATTGGGTTATTCTGACACAGGTGTAACGGGGACATGTCCCTTAGCCTCCTCCGGTTGGGTTATTCTGACACAGGTGTAGCAGGGACATGTCCCTTAGCCTCCTCTGGTTGGGTTATTTTGACACAGGTTTAGCAGGGACATGTCCCTTAGCCTCCTCCTGTTGGGTTATTCTGACACAGGTTTAGCAGGGACATGTTCCTTTGCCTCCTCCTGTTGGGTTATTTTGACACAGGTGTACCAGGGACATGTCCCTTAGCCTCCTCCTGTTGGGTTATTCTGACACAGGTGTACCAGGGACATGTCCCTTAGCCTCCTCCTGTTGGGTTATTCTGACACAGGTTTAGCAGGGACATGTTCCTTTGCCTCCTCCTGTTGGGTTATTTTGACACAGGTGTACCAGGGACATGTCCCTTAGCCTCCTCCTGTTGGGTTATTCTGACACAGGTTTAGCAGGGACATGTCCCTTAGCCTCCTCCTGTTGGGTTATTTTGACACAGGTGTACCAGGGACATGTCCCTTAGCCTCCTCCTGTTGGGTTATTCTGACACAGGTTTAGCAGGGACATGTTCCTTTGCCTCCTCCTGTTGGGTTATAGTGACACAGGTGTAGCAGGGACATGTTCCTTTGCCTCCTCCTGTTGGGTTATTCTGACACAGGTGTAGCAGGGACATGTCCCTAAGCCTCCTCCTGTTGGGTTATTCTGACCCAGGTGTAGCAGGTACATGTCCCTTAGCCTCCTCCTGTTGGGTTATAGTGACACAGGTGTAGCAGGGACATGTTCCTTTGCCTCCTCCTGTTGGGTTATAGTGACACAGGTGTAGCAGGGACATGTTCCTTTGCCTCCTCCTGTTGGGTTATTCTGACACAGGTGTAACAGGGACATGTCCCTTAGCCTCCTCCTGTTGGGTTATTCTGACACAGGTGTAACGGGGACATGTCCCTTAGCCTCCTCCTGTTGGGTTATTCTGACACAGGTGTAACAGGGACATGTCCCTTAGCCTCCTCCTGTTGGGTTATTCTGACACAGGTGTAACAGGGACATGTCCCTTAGCCTCCTCCTGTTGGGTTATTCTGACACAGGTGTACCAGGGACATGTCCCTTAGCCTCCTCCTGTTGGGTTATTCTGACACAGGTGTACCAGGGACATGTCCCTTAGCCTCCTCCTGTTGGGTTATTCTGACACAGGTGTAGCAGGGACATGTTCCTTTGCCTCCTCCTGTTGGGTTATTCTGACACAGGTGTAGCAGGGACATGTCCCTTAGCCTCCTCCTGTTGGGTTATTCTGACACAGGTGTAACGGGGACATGTCCCTTAGCCTCCTCCTGTTGGGTTATTCTGACACAGGTGTAACAGGGACATGTCCCTTAGCCTCCTCCTGTTGGGTTATTCTGACACAGGTGTAACGGGGACATGTCCCTTAGCCTCCTCCTGTTGGGTTATTCTGACACAGGTGTACCAGGGACATGTCCCTTAGCCTCCTCCTGTTGGGTTATTCTGACACAGGTGTAACAGGGACATGTCCCTTAGCCTCCTCCTGTTGGGTTATTCTGACACAGGTGTACCAGGGACATGTCCCTTAGCCTCCTCCTGTTGGGTTATTCTGACACAGGTGTAACAGGGACATGTCCCTTAGCCTCCTCCTGTTGGGTTATTCTGACACAGGTTTAGCAGGGACATGTCCCTTAGCCTCCTCCTGTTGGGTTATTCTGACACAGGTGTAGCAGGGACATGTCCCTTAGCCTCCTCCGGTTGGGTTATTCTGACACAGGTGTAGCAGGGACATGTCCCTTAGCCTCCTCCTGTTGGGTTATAGTGACACAGGTGTAACAGGGACATGTCCCTTAGCCTCCTCCTGTTGGGTTATAGTGACACAGGTGTAACAGGGACATGTCCCTTAGCCTCCTCCGATTGGGTTATTCTGACACGTGTATCAGGGACATGTCCCTTAGCCTCCTCCTGTTGGGTTATAGTGACACAGGTGTAACAGGGACATGTCCCTTAGCCTCCTCCGATTGGGTTATTCTGACACGTGTATCAGGGACATGTCCCTTAGCCTCCTCCTGTTGGGTTATAGTGACACAGGTGTAGCAGGGACATGTCCCTTAACCTCCTCCGGTTGGGTTATTCTGACCCAGGTGTAGCAGGGACATGTCCCTTAGCCTCCTCTTGTTGGGTTATTCTGACACAGGTGTAGCAGGGACATGTCCCTTAGCCTCCTCCTGTTGGGTTATTCTGACACAGGTGTAGCAGGGACATGTCCCTTAGCCTCCTCCTGTTGGGTTATTCTGACACAGGTGTAGCAGGGACGTATACCTTAGCCTCCTCCTGTTGGGTTATAGTGACACAGGTGTAGCAGGGACATGTCACTTAGCCTCCTCCTGTTGGGTTATTCTGACACAGGTGTAGCAGGTACATGTCCCTTAACCTCCTCCGGTTGGGTTATTCTGACCCAGGTGTAGCAGGGACATGTCCCTTAACCTCCTCCTGTTGGGTTATTCTGACACAGGTGTAGCAGGGACATGTCCCTTAACCTCCTCCGGTTGGGTTATTCTGACCCAGGTGTAGCAGGGACATGTCCTTTAGCCTCCTCTTGTTGGGTTATTCTGACCCAGGTGTAGCAGGGACATGTCCTTTAGCCTCCTCTTGTTGGGTTATTCTGACCCAGGTGTAGCAGGGACATGTCCTTTAGCCTCCTCTTGTTGGGTTATTCTGACCCAGGTGTAGCAGGGACATGTCACTTAGCCTCCTCCTGTTGGCTCGTCGTCATACTCTTTGTGATATTCTCTGATGTTGCTGGCACAGCACTGGATGGGCTCTCTACTGGAAGCAGTTTCTCTGCAGATGAGGGTGAATGCTTCTTAGGTAAGTACCTCAGCACCCACATAGCTATTAGCAGGTACATTCAAATATGTATTTCATAGCCAGGGGACATATACATACATTCTTACACAGACTTGCCACCTTGTTTTTATCTATTGATACATTTACTGTTTTATGTCTATTGGGTACAAATTCTGTCAGGGGGAGCCCTTCTGTACATATATTTTATTGTTGCTTTATACTAGTAGATTTGCTGATTCTCAACTATTTGTGCCATTATCTCAGTGCTATTGTTAGTTTTGCAGTCAGTAGGCAGCACAGTTCTTTATTACAATACTTTTGCATCTGACTTATGGAGAGTGAACTCAGCAGGCAAGTTTCATTTTTACAGCACTATTGTGTCACTTGTACAGAACCTTTTCCTTATGCGCGCTACTGAGGCATGCTCGCAATATGGGTAGCGCACCTTCTGTTTTGTATTGCGCATCTGGGTAGCTGCTATTATAGACAAGAAAAGTTAGAGTTAATTTTCCTGCCGTGCTGTTTGTCCCACTCTTACACCTTTTATTTTTTAGTAGTGGCAGCCATTTTAAGTTATGCAACAACTTCAATACGGGGCTCTGTCTTTTGTCGACTCAACTCAGGAGAGAGTAAGTTTTTCTCCAAAGCGGTTTCTTATTGGAAGCCTCAGTTGTTGAATTATGTACAGAATGGGGCTCTGTAACGGTTACATATTTTGATATGCAATTTATTTCTTCACTGTCTACTTCAGACATGTTTGTTTCCAATACACCTACCTTTTATATCTGTACACTACCTATCACTTGTGTGTACAGGGTAGCAAGACATTTTTTATAAAGTAAATGTTATTCAGAGGACTACAGTTTTTACCTTAGTTTTATACTGGATTTTTATATCAGCATCTGTGCATATTTTTCTTTATAGAAGTGTCTATTACATGCAGTTATATGAAAATCAGTGTAAACTGTCCCTTTAAAGCTTTCATGAACTTTGGCTTTACTAGAAGCAGGATCATTTCTACCACAAATTTTACTGTCTACTCAACTAGATTAGTACCTTAGTTGCTGGTACATAGGTAGGTGCCTGCCTTAACCTTTCCCCCTCCCATTTACTAGTGGACTCCACAGCTTGGATATAAGATCCTGGGAGTACTGGCTCGTGGACTCTCACCACCTTATCAAAGAAAACAAAATGTATGCTTACCTGATAAATTCATTTATTTCATGGTGGTGAGAGTCTATGAGACCAGCCCTCATATTTTTTTTTTAATTGGCAGCAGTTTTAGTTTGTACCTTATTTATCCTGCATGTCCTTTCCTACTTCTCTATTTTCTCGGCTATACATTAGACTGGAATACCAGAGAGGTGAGAGGGATTAAAAGCTTGTGAAATGTTGGGTATCTTTGCCTTCTCCTAGAGGCCAGGAATTGAATTCCAGGAGTAATGGATTGTGGACTCACCACCATGAAAGAAAATTTATCAGGTAAGCATAAATAAATTTTTTATTGTTTTACCATTATGTGATGTTCCCTCCACCCCCACTATTTTGTTTTCTGTAGTGTAGTGACATAGAGAGTGGGTGGTAGGTAATGTGTGCTCTACTTAATAGGTAATACATAGCTGGGTAACCGAAATAAATGTCACAAAAAAAACAACTTTATCAAGGGGGCAGGATTTGGAATAAAACGTGAGTTTTATGAAAATATTAATTCAATTTATGTCTAAGCATATTACAGAGAAAAAAATATATATACAGTGTATATATTTATATATATATATATTTCAGAAATTTAACTGTGATTAATAAGCAAGTCTTGGCTATTACCTTAACTTAACGTATATTATTATTTATATTATTGGGTGCAAAGTAAATGTTCAGTGATCACCAAGACTACCCAGTCGTGCAGCTTATTTTGGAGTTTCACCCCTTATAGTGCTGAGAACTGATTACTGCAGGGTCACCAGTAGACTCCCTGTAACACCTTTCACCCATGTGATCTAGATAAAACATTGTGCTCTGTTCTGGGGTTATTTTGAGCTCTATCTTCAGAGACTGGTTCAGTAGTTAAGGTGTATTTGCAAGGAACTCATTTATGGAAACGTTTATGCATTAGTCACAATTTTTCATCCTTGTTGCGATGGTATTTTCTTCTGTGACTCATATTGTTACTGTGAAATCTAAAGCCGAGCACTGAATTCAGCTGACATACAAAGCAGCGATTATTCTAATCCAACCAACTGTCCAAAAAATGAAGGGGAAAAAAATCAAGTTGGAAAATCTTGGCTGGTTGCCTCAGAGCCTTCAGCAGTTTCTAAGCCTTTGACATTTAATCAGTTGTAATGTCAAGAGCACAATGGTGTTGTACTAAACCATACTTATGTTCCATGCTGATGAAATCCACAAAAATGTGACAACAACTGCATGAATGGCGATATTCTGTGAAACCTAAATATACGCAGGACCAAGCCAATCTTTTGTTATTTTCCTCAATAAATTAAAGGGACATGAAATCCAAATTTTTTCTTTTATGATTCAACTAGAGCATACGTTTTAAGCAGCTTTCCAATTGACCTATATTATCAAGGATACCAAGAGAACGAAGCAACTTAGGCCTAGATTTAGAGTTCGGCGTTAGCCGTGAAAACCAGCGTTAGAGGCTCCTAACGCTGGTTTTAGGCTACCGCCGGTATTTGGAGTCACTCAAAATAGGGTCTAACGCTCACTTTTCAGCCGCGACTTTTCCATACCGCAGATCCCCTTACGTAAATTGCGTATCCTATCTTTTCAATGGGATCTTTCTAACTCCGGTATTTAGAGTCGTTTCTGAAGTGAGCGTTAGAGCTCTAACGACAAAACTCCAGCCGCAGGAAGAAAGCAGGAGTTAAGAGCTTTCTGGGCTAACGCCGGTTCATAAAGCTCTTAACTACTGTACCCTAAAGTACACTAACACCCATAAACTACCTATGTACCCCTAAACTGAGGTCCCCCCACATCGCCGCAACTCGATTACATTTTTTTAACCCCTAATCTGCCGACCGCCACCTACGTTATACTTATGTACCCCTAATCTGCTGCCCCTAACCCCGCCGACCCCTATATTATATTTATTAACCCCTAACCTGCCCCCCACAACGTCGCCGCAAGCTACTTACAATAATTAACCCCTAATCTGCCGACCGCAAAGCGCCGCCACCTACGTTATCCTTATGTACCCCTAATCTGCTGCCCCTAACACCGCCGACCCCTATATTATATTTATTAACCCCTAATCTGCCCCCCTCAACGTCGCCGACACCTGCCTACACTTATTAACCCCTAATCTGCCGAGCGGACCTGAGCGCTACTATAATAAAGTTATTAACCCCTAATCCGCCTCACTAACCCTATCATAAATAGTATTAACCCCTAATCTGCCCTCCCTAACATCGCCGACACCTAACTTCAATTATTAACCCCTAATCTGACGACCGGAGCTCATCGCTACTATAATAAATGGATTAACCCCTAAAGCTAAGTCTAACCCTAACACTAACACCCCCCTAACTTAAAAATAATTTAAATCTAACGAAATTAATTAACTCTTATTAAATAAATTATTCCTATTTAAAGCTAAATACTTACCTGTAAAATTAATCCTAATATAGCTACAATATAAATTATAATTATATTATAGCTATTTTAGGATTAATATTTATTTTACAGGCAACTTTGTAATTATTTTAACCAGGTACAATAGCTATTAAATAGTTAAGAACTATTTAATAGCTACCTAGTTAAAATAATAACAAAATTACCTGTAAAATAAGTCCTAACCTAAGTTATAATTAAACCTAACACTACCCTATCAATAAATTAATTAAATAAAATACCTACAATTACCTACAATTAACCTAACACTACACTATCAATAAATTAATTAAATACAATTGCTACAAATAAATACAATTAAATAAACTAACTAAAGTACAAAAAATAAAAAAGAACTAAGTTACAAAAAATAAAAATTTTTTACAAACATCAGAAAAATATTACAACAATTTTAAACTAATTACACCTACTCTAAGCCCCCTAATAAAATAACAAAGACCCCCAAAATAAAAAAATGCCCTACCCTATTCTAAATTAATAAATTTAAAAGCTCTTTTACCTTACCAGCCCTGAACAGGGCCCTTTGCGGGGCATGCCCCAAGAAATTCAGCTCTTTTGCCTGTAAAAAAAAACATACAATACCCCCCCCAACATTACAACCCACCACCCACATACCCCTAATCTAACCCAAACCCCCCTTAAATAAACCTAACACTAAGCCCCTGAAGATCATCCTACCTTGTCTTCACCATACCAGGTTCACCGATCGGTCCAGAAGAGCTCCTCCGATGTCCTGATCCAAGCCCAAGCGGGGGGCTGAAGAGGTCCATGATCCGGCTGAAGTCTTCATCCAAGCGGGCCAGAAGAGGTCTTCCATCCGATTGAAGTCTTCATCCAAGCGGCATCCATCCGGAGCGAAGCGGCAGCATCCTGAAGACCTCCACCGCGGAACATCCATCCTGGCCGACGACTGAACGACGAATGACGGTTCCTTTAAATGACGTCACCCAAGATGGCGTCCCTCGAATTCCGATTGGCTGATAGGATTCTATCAGCCAATCGGAATTAAGGTAGGAATATTCTGATTGGCTGATGGAATCAGCCAATCAGAATCAAGTTCAATCCGATTGGCTGATCCGATCAGCCAATCAGATTGAGCTCGCATTCTATTGGCTGATCGGAACAGCCAATAGAATGCGAGCTCAATCTGATTGGCTGATTGGATCAGCCAATCGGATTGAACTTGATTCTGATTGGCTGATTCCATCAGCCAATCAGAATATTCCTACCTTAATTCCGATTGGCTGATAGAATCCTATCAGCCAATCGGAATTCGAGGGACGCCATCTTGGATGACGTCCCTTAAAGGAACCATCATTCGTCGGGAGACGCCGGAAGAAGAGGATGGATCCGCGTCGGCTGCTTCAACATGGACCCGCTCCGCACCAGATGGAAGAAGATCGAAGATGCAGCTTGGATGAAGATGTTTGCCGGTCCGGATGACCTCTTCTTGCCGGATAGGAGGAAGACTTTGGACCCTCTTCTGGACTTCTTCAGTGGATGTCTAGCCCCCGCTTGGGTTGGATGAAGATATCGGAGCCAGGACCGATCGGTGATACCCGGTGAGGTGAAGACAAGGTAGGAAGATCTTCAGGGGCTTAGTGTTAGGTTTATTTAAGGGGGTTTGGGTTAGATTAGGGGTATGTGGGTGGTGGGTTGTAATGTTGGGGGGGGGTATTGTATGTTTTTTTTTTACAGGCAAAAGAGCTGATTTTCTTGGGGCATGCCCCGCAAAGGGCCCTGTTCAGGGCTGGTAAGGTAAAAGAGCTTTTAAATTTATTAATTTAGAATAGGGTAGGGCATTTTTTTATTTTGGGGGTCTTTGTTATTTTATTAGGGGGCTTAGAGTAGGTGTAATTAGTTTAAAATTGTTGTAATATTTTTCTTATGTTTGTAAATATTTTTTTATTTTTTGTAACTTAGTTCTTTTTTATTTTTTTGTACTTTAGTTAGTTTATTTAATTGTAGTTATTTGTAGAAATTGTTTTTAATTTATTTATTGATAGTGTAGTGTTAGGTTTAATTATAACTTAGGTTAGGACTTATTTTACAGGTAATTTTGTAATTATTTTAACTAGGTAGCTATTAAATAGTTCTTAACTATTTAATAGCTATTGTACCTGGTTAAAATAATTACAAAGTTGCCTGTAAAATAAATATTAATCCTAAAATTGCTATAATATAATTATAATTTATATTGTAGCTATATTAGGATTTATTTTACAGGTAAGTATTTAGCTTTAAATAGGAATAATTTATTTAATAAGAGTTAATTTATTTAGTTAGATGTAAATTATATTTAAGTTAGGGGGGTGTTAGTGTTAGGGTTAGACTTAGCTTTAGGGGTTAATACATTTATTAGAATAGCGGTGAGCTCCGGTCGTCAGATTAGGGGTTAATAATTGAAGTTAGGTGTCGGCGATGTTAGGGAGGGCAGATTAGGGGTTAATACTATTTATGATAGGGTTAGTGAGGCGGATTAGGGGTTAATAACTTTATTATAGTAGCGCTCAGGTCCGCTCGGCAGATTAGGGGTTAATAAGTGTAGGCAGGTGTCGGCGACGTTGAGGGGGGCAGATTAGGGGTTAATAAATATAATATAGGGTCGGCGGTGTTAGGGGCAGCAGATTAGGGGTACATAGGGATAATGTAAGTTGCGGCGGTTTACGGAGCGGAAGATTAGGGGTTAATAATATAATGCAGGGGTCAGCGATAGCGGGGGCGGCAGATTAGGGGTTAATAAGTGTAAGGGTAGGGGTGTTTAGACTCGGGGTACATGTTAGGGTGTTAGGTGCAGACGTAGGAAGTGTTTCCCCATAGGAAACAATGGGGCTGCGTTAGGAGCTGAACGCGGCTTTTTTGCAGGTGTTAGGTTTTTTTTCAGCTCAAACAGCCCCATTGTTTCCTATGGGAGAATCGTGCACAAGCACGTTTTTGAGGCTGGCCGCGTCCGTAAGCAACTCTGGTATCGAGAGTTGCATTTGCGGTAAAAATGCTCTACGCTCCTTTTTTGGAGCCTAACGCAGCATTTTTTTGAACTCTCGATACCAGAGTTAATTTTATGGTGCGGCCAGAAAAAAGCCTGCGTAGCGTTAACAGCCCATCTACCGCCAAACTCCAAATCTAGGCCTTAGATAATAGAAGTAAATTAGAAAGATGTTTAAAATTGTATTCTCTATCAGAATCATGAACGTTTTTTTGCATAATCTTTATGCTTTTAACAAATTGCCTTTAGTGATGCTTAATTATGCACAGTAAAACTACTTTACAATATACTTTAATTAATTATTTTGCCCCTTTTCCTGTAATTTAAGACTGAATATTCTGTATGTTCCAGTCCTGGAAACCTGTAGTTTATAACCTTAGCATTTCATCTGAAGACAAACAATTGATATTTTGTTAACACAATGACAGTGGCAATCCCTGTCTTCTCCAGACACTAGACTAGAGTTACTCCTTCACATAAGGAAAGTGGTTTGTGGAGTTTGGCCATTGAAAAATAATTGCAGCAAACAAGGTGTTAATCCATTCTAATAAGATTTAGACTTTGCTGATATGCTAATCTATTATTTGCTGTAATTGCAATGCTCCTTAAACTTAAATTGTCCCTTTAACTAGGAATAAATAGTTTAAAGTATTCATTCACCTTGCTGGTTTATATCTGTATAGTACGTCCTGCTCAAATTGTTTTACGGGAAGTATGCAGTTTACTTTCTCTAGAGGTTCATGTGACCCTCATTTAACCCCTTAGTGACCAGAGCACTTTTCCATTTTCTGTCCGTTTGGGACCAAGGCTATTTTTACATTTCTGCGGTGTTTGTGTTTAGCTGAAATTTTCCTCTTACTCATTTACTGTACCCACACATATTATATACCGTTTTTCTCGCCATTAAATGGACTTTCTAAAGATACCATTATTTTCATCATATCTTATCATTTACTATAAAAAAATTATAAAATATGAGGAACAAATGGAAAAAACACACTTTTTCTAACTTTGAACCCCAAAATCTGTTACATATCTACAACCACCAAAAAACACCCATGCTAAATTGTTTCTAAATTTTGTCCTGAGTTTAGAAATACCCAATGTTTACATCTTCTTTGCTTTTTTTGTAACTTATAGGGCCATAAATACAAGTAGCACTTTGCTATTTCCAAACCATTTTTTTTCAAAATTAGCGCTAGTTACATTAGAACACTAATATCTTTCAGGAATCCCTGAATATCCCTTGACATGTATATATTTTTTTTTAGAAGACATCCCAAATTATTGATCTAGGCCCATTTTGGTATATTTCATGCCACCATTTCACCGCCAAATGCGATCAAATACAAAAAATTGTTCACTTTTTCACAAATTTTTTCACAAACTTTCAGTTTCTCACTGAAATTATTTACAAACTGCTTGTGCAATTATGGCATAAATGGTTGTAAATTCTTCTCTGGGATCCCCTTTGTTCAGAAATAGCAGACATATATGGCTTTGGCATTGCTTTTTGGTAATTAGAAGGCCGCTAAATGCCACTGCGCACCACACGTGTATTATGCCCAGCAGTGAAGGGGTTAATTAGGGAGCATGTAAGGAGCTTTTTGGGGCAATTTTAGCTTTAGTGTAGTGTAGTAGACAACCCCAAGTATTGATCTAGGCCCATTTTGGTATATTTCATGCCACCATTTCACCACCAAATGCGATCAAATTAAAAAAAAGTAACATTTTTCACAATTTTAGGTTTCTCACTGAAATAATTTACAAACAGCTTGTGCAATTATGGCACAAATGGTTGTAAATGCTTCTCTGGGATCCCCTTTGTTCAGAAATAGCAGACATATATGACTTTGGCGTTGCTTTTTGGTAATTAGAAGGCCGCTAAATGGCGCTGCGCATCACACGTGTATTATGGCTAGCAGTGAAGGGGTTAATTAGGTAGCTTGTAGGGAGCTTGCAGGGTTAATTTTAGCTTTAGTGTAAAGATCAGCCTCCCACCTGAAACATCAGACCCCCTGATCCCTCCCAAACATCTCTCTTCCCTCCCCTACCCCACAAATGTCCCTGCCATCTTAAGTACTGGCAGAAACTCTGCCAGTACTAAAATAAAAGGTATATTTGGGCTTTTTTGTGCATTTTTTGTTAGCATATTTACATATGCTTCTGTGTAGGGATCCCCCTTAGCCCCCAACCTCACTGATCCCCCACCAAACAGCTCTCTAACCCTCCCCCTCTGACTTAATGTGCGCCATCTTGGGTACTGGCAGCTGTCTGCCAGTACCCAGTTTAGTGAAAAAAATGCTTTTTTTTAAAACAAAATGTCCCTTTTCTGTAGTGTAGCTTTCCCCCCCCCCCCAAGACCAACCCCCCACCCCTTCCAGATCCCTTAGATGCTTAAAAAAAAAAAAGTTTATTTCATTTTTTTTAAACTTTTCTTTTAACTTTTTTTCTGTAGTGTAGCGGTTCCCACCCGCTCCCGCCCCGTGCACGCGCCCGCCCGCCACCCCCGTGCACGCCCCCGTCGGCTCCGCTTCCGATCCCGCCCCCCTCCACCTTACACATCTCACCGATGGCCGCCCACCCGCCTCCCAAGTCGGCTCCCACCCACCAACGATACCGGCCATCGATGTCCGGTGCAGAGAGGGCCACAGAGTGGCTCTCTCTGCATCGGATGGCCAGACAGTGTTATTGCAGGATGCCTCGATATCGAGGCATCGCTGCAATAACCGGAAAGCAGCTGGAAGCGAGCAGGATCGCTTCCAGCTGCTTTCCACACCGAGGACGTGCAGGGTACGTCCTTGGTCGTTAACTGACATCCTTTAGAGGACGTACCCTGCACATCCTCGGGCGTTAAGGGGTTAAATGGACACTGTACTGTAAAATTTATTTCCCCTTAATGTATTCCCAATGACTTGTTATACCAGATGCAGAGTATAAAATGTCTGAGAAATTGTGCCTTTATGCTTCTTTTTGTAAATTAAATATCTGAATTTCCTCTTTGAAACTACAACCCATCAAAATAGGCTGAGCTTGGACAGAGATCAGTCATCTTTTTATTATCACTCAAATTCTTCCCTTTCTTAACTCTGTCTCTATACAATACTTAGTAATAACAAGTAAAAATGAACATTTTAGAATTGTATCTTTCCCACTCCTCACTGGAAGTTTAATTTCTTCTGCTGGCAATGATTAAATAGCCTATACTTCAGTATATAAACTTTCAGTATATGTAGGGATACCATTGTCAATATCAGCTATTTCAAATGTCGATATAAAGGTAAAGGAGCAATTTGTACGCAATTTAATAGACTCAGCAGGTAAAATGGATTATTAGGAACAAATTAAAGGGGACACATTTTGGGGGTAAACTGTCCCTTTAAACTAGGAGATTTGCCTATTCCCAATGAGGGATCTCATTGCTTTTTGGATTTGTTTTTAGCAGAGAGGTATTCATTCCTATTGTAAAACTCAGTGGGTTTGGAAACGGCTATTTTTTTACTATCAACTACATATTAAACTGAGGGTCATGCTATAGCTTATTAAATAAATATATAAGTCAGACCCCTCTTGGTTAGAGATGGCTCAGTTATGTACTTTTTATTGTCTATCCCTAAGAATCAGAGTCCAGACAAGCCAGGCGCGATATGCTCCTTCTTACCACAACCTCATGAAAACTAATGCGCCTATAAAATTCAGCATTTAGTTGTAAATTTAGTGAGTTGTTAGATGTTTGTTATAGAGATATGCACGTGTTTAGCATACTCCTGATATTGTAATAAACCCGTCACAAATGAAACCTTACTCATGCACAAGCTTTTTTTTTCATGTTGTTTTATTAGTGTATCTTTACATCAGGTCTTCATAAACACCAGGCCATCATGGTGACTAAAAGGTTCTCTGCCTTCACTACAACAATGATGACTTTGGGGCTTTGGTGGCAGTTGGGGTAATTGCAGTGAGGGAGAGTATTTCATTATTGCATATAATTATGTGTTTATCCCCCCACATGATTTCCTTCCTCCTGTCAAGTCAGTCCTGAACAGGATGTAGCTGATGATTGGCTGCTACATGTGTATGATGTTTCTGATTGGCTGAACAAGCAGCAACAATGCATTGCATCCCCTTTGCAGGAGTTAAACATGCAAACAGTTTTGCAAATAAAAAAATGCTGTATTACATTGTTATATATCTTTAAGGAACATGAAACCCCAATTATTATTTTTGTGATTCAGACAAAGCGAACAATTTTTAAAAAGTTTCCAATTTACTTCTATTATCAAATTTGCTTAGTTCTTGTGGTGTTTTTTTGTTTAAGAGATACCTAGGTAGGTAGCGTGCACATCTCAGGTGCTAGGCTACATGGCAGGAAAAAGTGCGGCCACCTAGTGCTCTTACTAATGTATAACATTCTTGCAAATGCTGCCATTTAGTGCTGCAGACACATGCACGTTCCTGAGCTTGCCTTCCTGCTTTTCAACAAAGGATATTTTTGAAAGCTGTTTAAAATCACATGCTCTATCTGAATCATGAAATAAAAACATTTGGGTTTCATGTCCCTTTTAAAGGGACAGTCTACTCCGGATTTGTTATTGTTTAAAAAGATAGATAATCCTTGTATTACCTATTCACCAGTTTTGCATTACCAACACGGTTATATTAATACACTTTTTACCTCTAAGCCTCAGCTGACTGCCCTCTTATTTCAGTTCTTTTGACAGACTTGCATTTTAGCCAATCAGTGCCCCCTCATAAGTTACTCCACAGGCGTGAGCACAAGGTTATCTATATGGTATACATGAACTAACGCCCTCTAGCTTAAAAAACTGTCAAATGCATTCAGATAAGAGGTGGCCTTCAAGGCCTTATAAATTAGCATATGAGCCTACCTAGGTTTAGCTTTCAACAAAGAATACCAAGAGAACAAAGCAAATTTGATGCTAAAAGTGAAGTGGAACGTTGTTTTAAATTGCATGCCCTATCTGAATTATGAAGGTTTAATTTTGACTAGACAGTCCCTTTAAGGTCAAGAGGCAGTGCATGTACACAGTAAATGTTATCACAAAGCTGTTTTGCAGATCAACAAATTTTGAAAAAACACGTCTGCACCTTCTGTATGTAACAATCATATACTTTTATTTTTTTATATATATATATATATATATATATATATATAGTTATACTACCTTTACTGCATGAAAAAGGAATTTGCATGATGAACTTCATATTTTAATTTCTATAAAAGTGACAGGTTGTTAGATGATTTAATTCATGATGTGATCTCCCCCATATACAGAATGCTTACGCTGCAACAATGATAAATGGAACAGGATTTTGTATGTCTGCAAAGGATGCCTATAATCTTGTGGTAAAAAATCCTCCTTCCATCTCCTCGCTGACTTGCTCAGGTGTTGTCCTGATTTTTCTAGGAAAGGTGAGGTTTTATTTATTTATTAATTGTCCATTTGTTGTGTATTTTTGTTATTTCGAAGTGTTTTTAAAATATGTAATTAAAGGGATTACTGATAATTTACTTTACAAAATAAAAATTCCATGTATTCGTAAGGTTAGATCCTACTTGTCTCAGTATAATTTAGCTGCTGTACATAAAATGTTGTGACAGCCATTATTTCATAGTGGCTTCATCATAGTCACTAGATGACACACACACTTTTATTTAGTAGTACCTGAAGATAGGTTGTTAAGTGTTTGAAGAAGAGGACCTGTTTCTGGGGTTGAACAAGCCTGAAGAACAAATATAGCATTTTTTTGTATGGGTGTTTTTGTTTTTTTTAAACTTGGGGGGTGGTAGGTGTTCAGAGTTTTGCACATCAGAGATTTATTTAAATGGGAGCTTAAAATTAGCCACAGTGAGAATTGCAATGGATGTTGTCTGGGGTGTTGGAGTGAAGGGTGTTATGTGGAGTGCATTAGAGTAAATATTCTAGTCTAGATCATATATTCCCCTTATTAGTTCTGTTGCCCTTCTATGATTTTTTTCCAAGTCTGCAATATCTTTCTTTGAGATTGGTCCCCAGAACTGTACTCCATACTCAAGGTGAAGTCTTTTTTTTTTAACATCATTTTTATTGTTTTATACATAGTCAGCTACAGTCACAATTAACACCACACAGGGTGTATAAATACACACAAAAAAAGGAGAAGAAAAAAGACAATAAGAAAAAAAAGAAACTTGTAACCCCAGCTCCAGCGGCTGAGGTTATAAACACAGTATACATTGTCTTTAACGCAATTAAATATGACTAGAATTCAACTAAAATACATTAGGCACAGAATCTCTGTAATCCAGTCTCTCAAACTTTTTTACTTCTTGTATGATCAGGTCTAAAAAAAAAATATTGTGTTATATTACACAGTTATTCTCATAACTGGTCGGCTGAGCCCCAGCCGACCAGAACAGAACCGTAGCTAATTCATCAAAACACAAAATTTAAAACAACTAGACAAAACAAAACAAAACAGAACCAAACAAAATACGAAAAGAGAGAGGGGGAGAAGGAAGGAAAAAAAAAAGAAAAAAAAAAAAAAAGGGGACACACACAAAAAAAACAAAAACAAAAAAAACTTTCCTCTTCCGAGCCTTACCTCTCATCTCCAATACCCAACAGGGCCTCAATTAGGGAGTTCACCTCTAAGACATGCTTCCAAAACAGGAACAGAGTTTCTAAACGGGAATATATATTGTTTCTGTATACCTGTGGGTAAGCTTTGTAAAAAAATAATCCATTTATTAAGAAATCTTTTAATCTCCTGTTCTGAATCAATTGATGTATCATACTGTTCAATAGTTAATTTTAGATGTAAATTGTTTAGAAATTGCACAAAACTTGGAGAACTCTTCGATTTCCAGGAAGCAAAGATGGTGTTCCTGGCACACAGAACTGTAAAATTTATAAATGTTGTATTCAGATTAGATACCAAGGGTGTCCTTTCAAGTAGCAAAATGATGTCATCTAGTTTAAGGTGAATCTGTTGCCTGAATATTTTTGAGAGCCAAAATGAAATTTTGGCCCAGAAGGATGCAACCTTTGGGCAGCTCCAAATACAATGGATCAAGTTAGCCTTCGGGAAATTACATCTCCAACAAGCATAACACTGGTTTGTATTCCAGAGATTCAGTACGTGGGGCGTTACATATGTACGATTAATCAATTTTAGTTGCGACTCTCTCCAAGCTAGTAATGGAGTAGCTTGCCAAGCCCTCAAAAGACTTTTGCTTATTGCATCAGTATCAATCCCTGGTATATCAAGTGACCATCTTTGTGCCAAGCAAGTAAGATGCTTCTCTCCTTCTTTTTTGTATTAGCAGCTTATACCAGTAGGAGATGGAATGCACACCAGCACGGAAGAGGGCGATCCCTGTGTACAAGCCCTCCCAACTCATATTATCAAAACTAGATTTCTTAGAATTCAAGTAGTGTCTCACTTGTAGATATCCAAAGAAATCTTTATCGACTTGAAAATTAGTTTTAATACTTTCAAATGAGTGGAGATTTCCAGACTCTCGGTTAATGCATTGATCGAAATAGGCCAGGCCCTTAACCTGCCAGTTTTTAAAGATCTTGTTGTTTATCCCCTCTGTAAATTCAGGATTACCTATAATAGGTAGATATTTAGAGTAGCTATAATCAGTTTTTATAAACTTACAAATCTTATGCCATGCGATAATAGGGTTTTTGAAAGTACACATCCTTTTCAACATGGTAGGTAGCTTAGGTGTATTTAAATGTATAAGAGCTTTTAAGGAGAAAGGCCAGAAAAGGTCCTGCTCTAACTCCTTTATTTGAAAATGTCCTACATCCACTAGCCAATCTGGAATAATTTTAACCAAGCAAGCCCAGTTATATTTTTGGAGACAGGGAAAGCCAAATCCCGCCGAATCTCTCTCAAGAAAGAGTTTATTTAGAGATAGTTTGACTTTATCTTTCCCCCACAAAAAAAGCCTAAAAGCTTTATTCATTCTTTTGAGATCAGAAGATTTAACCCCTTAACGACCAACGACGTATGGGGTACGTCCTGCAAAAAAATGCAGTTAATGACCAAGGACGTACCCCGTACGTCGTTGGTCTTTGAAAGCGATCCTGATCACTTCCAACTGCTTTCATGTTATAGCAGTGATGCCTCGATATTGAGGCATCCTGCTATAACATTTTTTAGCCGTCCGATGAAGAGAGAGCCACCCTGTGGCCCTCTCTGCATCGGCCATCAATGGCCCTGTTCGTTGGTGGGTGGGAGCTGATCGTGGGAGGCGGGTGGGCGGCCATCGGTGGGGAAGGGGGGCGGGATCGAGTGTGCGCGGGTACAGGAGCAGGTGCGCGCACGGGAGCGGGTGCGCGCGCGGGCGGGTGGGAACCCTACACTATGGAACACTGTAAGGTGGTACTCGGTGGGAGAGAGGGTGGGAACATTACAAATGTTAACGATCTGGGAGGGTGGGAGGTTGGGGGTTGAGGGGGGGCAGCTACACTACAGAAAATACTATTTTTAAAATAACAAAATAATAAAATGTTATAAAAAACATATTTGATTTCAAACTGGGTACTGGCAGACAGCTGCCAGTACCCAATATGGCGCATAATAAGGCCGAGAGGGGGGTTAGAGAGCTGTTTGGGGGGGGGGGGGTCAGGTAAGTTGGGGGCTAAGGGGGGATCCTACAGAGCAGAATTATCTTCTTTTTTTTTTTTTTAAATCCCCAAAAAACTCTTATTTTAGTACTGGCAGACTTACTGCCAGTACTTAAGATGGCGGGGACAATTGTGGGGTGGGGGAGGGAAGAGAGCTGTTTGGGAGGGATCAGGGGGTGTGATGTGTCATGTGGGAGGTTGATACCTACACTAAAGCTAAAATTATCCCTACAAGCTCCCTAATTAACCCCTTCAATGCTGGGCATTATACACGTGTGGTGCGCAACGACATTTAGCTGCCTTCTAATTACCAAAAAGCAAAGCCAAAGCCATATATGTCTGCTATTTCTGAACAAAGGGGATCCCAGAGAAGCTTTTACAACCATTTATGCCATAATTGCACAAGCTGTTTGTAAATAATTTCAGTGAGAAACCTAAAATTGTGAAAAATGTAACGCTTTATTTTTATTTGTTAGCATTTGGCGGTGAAATGGTGGCATGAAATATACCAAAAAGGGCCTAGATCAATACTTTGGGTTGTCTACTACATTATACTAAAGCTAAAATTAACCCTAAAAGCTCCCTACAAGCTTCCTAATTAACCCCTTCAATGCTGGGCATAATACATGTGTGGTGCGCAGTGGCATTTTGCGGCCTTCTAAATACCAAAAAGCAATGCCAAAGCCATATATGTCTGCAATTTCTGAACAAAGGGGATCCCAGAGAAGCATTTACAACCATGTATGCCATAATTGCACAAGTTGTTTGTAAATAATTTCAGTGAGAAACCTAAAGTTTGTGAAACAATTTGTGAAAAAGTGAACAAATTTTTTTATTTGATCGCATTTGGTAGTGAAATGGTGGCATGAAATATACCAAAATGGGCCTAGATCAATACTTTGGGATGTCTTCTAAAAAAAATGTATGCATGTCAAGGGATATTTAGGGATTCCTGAAAGATATCAGTGTCCCAATGTAACTAGCGCTAATTTAAAAAAAAAGTGGTTTGGAAATAGCAAAGTGCTACTTGTACTTATTGCCCTATAACTTGCAAAAAAAAGCAAAGAACATGTAAACATTGGGTATTTATAAACTCAGGACAAAATTTAGAAACTATTTAGCATGGGTGTTTTTTGGTGGTTGTAGATGTATAACAGATTTTGGGGGTCAAAGTTAGAAAAAGTGTGTTTTTTTCCATTTTTTCCTCATATTTTATAATTTTTTTATAGTAAATTATAAGATATGATGAAAATAATGGTATCTTTAGAAAGTTCATTTAATGGCGAGAAAAACGGTATATAATATGTGGGGGTACAGTAAATGAGTAAGAGGAAAATTACAGCTAAACACAAACACCGCAGAAATGTAAAAATAGCCTTGGTCCCAAACTGACAGAAAATGGAAAAGTGCTGTGGTCCTTAAGGGGTTAATAAACAAAGGCATGTTCTGCATTATATATAGAAATTTAGGGAGAATAGTCATTTTAACTAGGTTTATTTTGCCTGCTAGTGTAGTGTAAGTGTATGAAATTAATCCATCTTGATAAGTCATTTTCCGCTTTATTGATTACTCAAGGTGAAGTCTTACCAGGGATTTATATAGTTATATTTTCCTCCCTTGCATCAATGCCTCTTTTTAAAAAAATGCTAGTATCGCATTAGCCTTAGAAGCCGCTGCCCTTCATTGCACACTCATTCTTAGCTTGTTATCTATAAGTATCCCTAAATATTTTTCTCCTTTGTTTTGCTAAGTCTAGTACCATTTAAATAATAAGTAGCCTGAATATTTTCTCTTCCAAAATATAGAACCTTACATTTACCAGTAATAAATCTCATTTGCCATTTACCAGCCCATTCCTCCAATTTTTGTAAATCCCCATGCAAAGCAATTACATCTCGTTCTGACCTCATCACCTTACAAAACGTTGTATCATCTGCAGAAATAGAGATGCTGATTTTTAACCCTTCCTCCAAGTAATTAATAAATATATTAAAAAGAACAGGTCCAGTACTGACCCACTAATTACTTTTTGTCCAATCGGAGTATGGTCCATTTACTACTACTAGGCTCCCTGTCTTTTATTCAGTTATTTATCCATGATTTAACATTTTCAGCTATTCCCAGACCCTTAATTGTGTACATTAATCTCTTTTTTGTGGTGTTTTGTGTTGTTGGGGGTTAGTCAGAATTTGAGTTAATTGAGGTGAGAATTTGGCATAGGCATTAGCTAGAGTTAACCGAGATTCAGAACAACAGTGCTTAGTGTACCATGCGGTGTGGGGTTAAATTGTTGCAGGGGATCATTTCTCTTTAACCCTCTACATTGAGTTCTACCTTAAAGGGACATTATACACTCATTTTCTCTTTGCATAAATGTTTTGTAGATGATCTATTTATATAGCCAATAAAGTTTTTTTTTAAATAAATGTAAAGTTTTGCTTATTTTTAAATAACATTGCTCTGATTTTCAGACTCCTAACCAAGCCCCAAAGTTTTATGTGAATACTGTCAGCTACCTTCTCCAGCTTGCTGCTGTTTGTGTAAAGGGTCTTTTCATATGCAAAAGAAGGGGGAGGGTCTTATTTGCCACTTGCAGTGGGCTTTCCAGCTACCTTTTCAACAGAGCCAAACTGACAGCTTCTAAGTACGTTTTTAAACAGTTTTATACTGGATTTTTATATCAGTATCTGTGCATCTTATTCTTTATAGTAGTGTCTATTACATGCAGTTATATGAAAATGAGTGTATACTGTCCCTTTAAGCAGATGTAAAGCAGCAGGAAGGTTTGCAGAGAGTATTATCTTTGCAATAACAACATTATCTCACCCTATGGATTTTTGTTTCTGACCAAAGAGGATTTGTCACATTAAATACAAAGCGACTAAGGTTGCTTGATGCAAGGTGACTATTAAGTTGTGCTGATATATATATATATATTTTTGTTTAAAGCCAATCTCAGCTGATTAGGAAGAGCAAGAGTGTACATATCTGTAGTATAGGATCTAGCCCCATATGCATAAGAACACTGTGATTGAACTGAGAATGGTACATTAAAGGAAACCTGTAATATAAAACTGGTTTCCAGTTAAAGGGACATTTACACTAGATTTTTCTTTGCATTAATGTTTTGTAGATGATCCATTTATATAGCCCATCTGGGAGTGTTTTTGTATCAATGTATAGTTTTGCTTATTTTTGAATAACATTTTGCTGATTTTCAGACTCCTAACTAAGCCAAAACTTTTAGCTGTATACTGATGTTTACAGATTCCTGCTTGCTCCTGTTTGTATAATAGGTCTTTTCATATGCAGGAGAGAGGGGAGTCTGCTTCTACTGCTTTCTCAGCCCATTTCAGTGTTTCCAATGACTTGTTATACCAGCTGGAGAATATTAAATCTATGGAAAATTCTATTTAAAAAAACAAAAAACTATTTTTGTTTATTAAAAACCTCAACTCATTATTCTCAAGAACATGACTATGAAAATGGCCTTTGTCTGCAGTAACTCTGTCTTATCTCTTTCTATACACACAATTTAATCTTATTTCATCTCTATATATACAAAATTCTTAGTTACTGAAATTATTATTTTAAATAGGTAGATTAAACCTAAGGGTGCAATTTCAAATACATTTAATGCTAATCGGCTGGTATAACAAGTTATGACATTAAAGGGACAATGTTTTAGGGCAACTAGCTGATAGGAGTTAATTGTATTCCTAGCCCTGGAAATACCACAGTTTTCAACAGGCAAAAGCAGTTATTTCAAAAGACAAAATAAAGGTAAAAGATCTATTTGTAAACCCTTTCGTACATTCAATTCTATACTACACTGTTCCTTTCAGATTTGTATCATCAGTATTGTTAATGTATTTCTGTTTCTCTACAGGTATTTGTTGTGTGTTTTACAGTATTTGGTGGACTTATGGCCTTTAACTACTACCGGGAACTGCACGTGTGGGTCATCCCTTTGCTGCTAGTTGCCTTCTTTGCTTATCTGGTATCACACAGTTTCTTATCTCTGTTTGAAACCGTTGTGCACAGTCTCTTCCTCTGTTATGCAGTGGACATGACAACAAACGATGGGACGTCTGAGAAACCTTACTTTATGGAACACGATCTTATGGTAATATCATACACCTTTATAAAAACAATCAAAAATAACACTGGTTTCACAATCACTAAAGTCCTTGCTTTAGGAAGAGAGGGTAACTTCCACTTCATGGGTAAAAATAAACGTTCTTTACAGAGATGTAATGCTGATGGAGTGAAAACAATACCAAAGCTTCTGTATCATACCGGCATCATGGCAAGAACTGCTTTCTCTAAAATAAATTGTTAATTTAAAGGGATAGAAGCCCAAAATTATACGTTTGTGATTCAGACAGAGGATACAGTTAATTTACTTCTATTATCAAATTTGCTTTGTTTCTTTCTAATGACACAGTGAGTCCACGGATCATCATCAATTACTGTTGGGAATATCACTCCTGGCCAGCAGGAGGAGGCAAAGAGCACCACAGCAAAGCTGTTAAATATCACTGCCCTACCCACAATCCCCCAGTCAGGAGGTGAAGTTTAGGTGTCTGATGAGAAGTTTTCTTCAATCAAGATTTTTTTTTTTTTTTTTTTTTTTAGCAGAGTAAGCTTACTCTGTTCTTTTCTGGGGTCTAGCCTAGTCCACATCAGTCTCTTCAGTAGGGCAGTGGTGGCTTTTGAGCACTTGAGAACTTGTGAGGTACAATCCTCTCTGCGTTTTTTCAAGAATCTGCTGCCCTAACTAGAAAACCTGAGTAGGTTTACTTAGTTTTTCTCTCTTCACAGGTCCATGTGAGGTGCTGCACACTCTCAAACCAGGTGAGCTGTCCTGCTGCCGGACAGCATTTTCAGATAAGTGCCATTTTAATTTTCTTTTGCAAGGAGATTGTTGGCACTTGTTACAGCTAAAAGCTGTCTTATTTAATATGGGACTTTATTAAACCTTCATGTTTGGGGTTTCTTTTAGGCAGTTTGGGCATTGAGACTGTGAGGTGATTTATGGTGGCTCAGTTTTTATACTTTAACTTTTGGTCATGGAGATTACTGTTGTAAGCCGTTTATTTCGGCAGTTAGGGCTCTGTAACCGCTCTGTATTTGAAAAGGGGATTGTTACAAAACTACTGCTATTTAGTGCTGCAGACACATGCACACTCCTGAACTTGCCTCCCTGTTTTTCAACAAAGGATACTAAGAGAAAGGAGAACATTTGATAAGACAAGTAAATTGGAAAAGGACATGTTCTATCTGAATCATTAAAGAAAAAATTGGGGTTTCATATCCCTATAACACCATGAGCCAAATGGACGCAAGTACAACTTTGCACAGTACTTTGCCCAGCATATTACTACCTACGTCCGACACGGAGGCGCATGCTGTGGTCCCTGCTGTAATCTTCGACAGTGGAGACTGCAGCTGGGGGGAGAAGACAGCACTGATCGTGCTCCCTTTACCATATGAAGGAAGGCAGTTCGCCGATACAGACAGTGACAAAGACAGTGTCACTCCCTGTATCTTTAGGACGGCAGATTTTTCATTAATGGGAGAATACCTAAAAAACTATTTAAAGGGGAAAACTCTTATTACAGGGGTTCAAGAACAGTGGGAATTTGTGAAAGGTGCCATTTTAGATGCAACCGCACACTGTATTAGACATGTCTGTAAAAGTAAAAGAAAGCGGAAACCAATTTGGTTTTCCAAAGAAGTAGCACATGCTGTAAAGACAAAAAAGATAGCTTATAAAAATTACAGACACACACAAGCAGATGATGATAGGAAAATATGGAGACTCCAACAAAAAAAGACTAAGCAGTTAATTAGGAAGGTTAAAGCTCATGCAGAAGAGAAGATAGCACAGTCAGTAAAACATGGGGACAAAACATTCTTTAGATATATCAGTGAAAGAAGAAAAAATAAGGTAGGAATAGTAAAATTGAAATCAGTTGATGGTAGAATAATAGAAGGAGATAAGCAGATTGCAGACTGTCTCAATGATTACTTCTGTTCTGTTTTCACTAAAGATGGTGAAGATACAATGTCTACATTAAGGGATGCTACGCAAAATAGAAACAAGCTTAACAGTAATCTTTTTACAGAGGATGAGGTTTTGTTAGCATTATCAAAAATAAATGTTACAAAGGCAGTGGGTCCTGATAATATTCATCCAAGGGTTTTAAAAGAACTTCGATCAGTGCTAACTGTCCCATTAACTGATCTGTTTAATCAGTCACTATTAACAGGAGCTGTCCCAGATGATTGGAGAATAGCAAATGTAATACCTCTTCATAAAAAGGGCAGTAGAGAAGAATCTGGCAACTACAGGCCAGTTAGTTTAACTTCAGTAGTAGGGAAATTAATGGAAAGCCTCTTAAAAGAAAGAATTATGACTTACATAAAGACAAACAATTTAGAGGACCAAAATCAGCATGGTTTTACTTCAGGGAGATCATGTCAGACTAATCTAATTGACTTCTTTGATTATGTAACAAAAGTATTAGACAAGGGAGGAGCAGTTGATGTAGCATATCTAGATTTCAGCAAAGCATTTGACACCGTCCCACACAATAAACTTATTCACAAACTATATCTCCTTGGTCTAGATTCAAAAAATGTGAACTGGGTGGAATGCTGGCTTAAGGACAGAAAACAAAGTGTCTTAGTAAATGGAGTTCATTCAGCAAAGGGGGCTGTTACTAGTGGTGTTCCTCAGGGGTCAGTTCTGGGGCCTGTTTTGTTTAACATATTTATCTGCGATATCAGCAAAGGGCTACAGGGGAAAGTATGTCTCTTTGCAGATGGTACAAAAATTTGCAACAGAGTGGATGTTCCAGGGGGGGTAGACAAAATGAGAAGTGATATACAACAATTGGAGGATTGGACAAACGACTGGGATCTAAAGTTTAACACAGCAAAGTGTAAAATAATGCATTTAGGGAAGAAAAATCCAAATGTTAATTACAGACTCAATGACACTTTACTGACTGTTACAGACGAGGAACAGGACTTGGGAATTATTATTTCAGATGATTTAAAACTTAGTAAACAATGTAGTAATGCAGCGAGTAAGGCTAGCAGAATGCTTGGATGTATTGGTAGAGGTATTTGCAGCAGAAATAGTAAGGTTCTTATGCCACTTTATAGATCATTAGTTAGGCCTCATCTTGAGTATTGTGTGCAGTTCTGGAGGCCATATCTTCAGAAGGATATTAACAAACTTGAATCTGTGCAAAGGAGGGCTACCAAAATGGTACATGGTCTAAAAAATAAAACTTACCAGGATAGGCTCAATGACCTAAATATGTATAGCTTAGAGGAGAGAAGGGAAAGAGGTGATATGATAGCAACTTTCAAGTACATTAAAGGGTTTAGTAAAACTGAGGCTGTGGGTATTTTACATAAAATTGAAAATTCAAGAACAAGGGGTCATGAGCTCAAGCTAAAGGGTAGTAGATTCAGGAGTAATTTGAGGAAGCACTTCTTTACAGAAAGAGGGATTGATTTATGGAATAAACTTCCTCAAGAGGTAGTAGCAACAAACACTGTGGGGGACTTTAAAAATGCATAGGACAAGCATAGGTCTATCCTACAAACTAGATAAGTTTATACTGTTAGGTAAGGTCGGGCAGACTTGCTGGGCCTATGGCTCTTATCTGCCGTCAATATCTATGTTTCTATGTTTCTATCTGCTGCGTTAGTTAATCTTTTGATGACAGAGTTAATTTGTCTACATCAGAACAATGTTTCGATGTAAACAAATTGAAATCCCAAGATCGTGCACGTGATCGCAAGATTTTGATGATGGGATTGGGTCAGGGGGGCGTCCCTATGACGCTAGGCACGCCCTCCAGACCGTGATCACATCCTGGAAGCGCCATTGACTTCAGGACAGCCAAACTGCTAGTACGTTCTATTCCGTCCTAACCTTCACGGTTAGGACGGAATAAATCTCCTCTGATGGTGTCACCCCCGTCGCACCACAACTCCCTACAGTGCTTGGCTGGACATCAGTGAAAACCGACGGAGGAGGAGTTAAAGGGATATGAAAGTCAAAATTACACTTGCCTGATTCACATAGAGCTTGTAATTTTAATTTTAAATTCACTTCTATTTTTAAATGTGCTTTGTTTTCTTGGTATCCCTTGTTGAAAAAGAATACGCACATATCCTACACTAGTGGGAGCTAGCTGCAGATTGGTTCCTGCACACATTTGTCTCTTGTGATTGACTAACTAGATGTGTTCAGCTAGCTGCCGTAGTGCAATGCTGCTCCTTCAGCAATGGATAACAAGAGAATTAAGCAAATTTGATAATAGAAGTAAATTGGAAAGTTGTTTAAAATGTACCGTACCTTTAAATTACAATCTCCCTACGCACGTTGCGTAGTACTGTGCAACTTGCGTAGCTAGATTATATTTTTAACTCCTCCCGCCCGGCGCACTGCTCAGAGGAAGATGCTTCAGTTCTTAAGCCAGAAGAGGTTGGTATAGTTTTGGCTTGAAATAGTGGAATTAAAGTATATAAAAAATCTTAAAAACAAAAATTCTCTCTTATATTTCATTTATTTTCTTCCCTATACCTCTCTTTGTAGTAGTTTTCCTAATTCCTTCAGATGGACTTACATCACTGTTTGCCTTCTTCCCCTCCATCTTCTTTTTTTTTAATTAAATATAAATTCATTTTCATTCTAATAATTTTATTCCACCTGAATTCCAGTAATTGCCATCCAGCAGATCAGCCATATCCCACCAGTATTATAGTAATTGCCAGTAACATCAGTCGTGGTTAGCTCACATCCATATTGAGAGCTTTCTGATATAAACTTAATTTCTTCTGTTATGTGTGATCAGTCCACGGGTCATCATTACTTCTGGGATATAACTCCTCCCCAACAGGAAATGCAAGAGGATTCACCCAGCAGAGCTGCATATAGCTCCTCCCCTCTACGTCAGTCCCAGTCATTCTCTTGCACCCAACGACTAGATAGGATGTGTGAGAGGACTATGGTGATTATACTTAGTTTTTATGACTTCAATCAAAAGTTTGTTATTTTAAAATAGCACCGGAGCGTGTTATTACTTCTCTGGCAGAGTTTGAGGAAGAATCTGACAGAGATTTTTTACTATGATTTTAACCGGAGTCGTTAAGATCATATTGCTGTTCTCGACCATCTGAGGGAGGTAAAGGCTTCAGATCAGGGGACAGCGGGCAGATGAATCTGCATTGAGGTATGTGGCAGTTTTTATTTTCTGAATGGAATTGATGAGAAAAGCCTGCCATACCGTTAAAATGACATGTATGTATACACTTCAGTATTCTGGGGATGGTATTTCACCGGAACTACTGTGTTAAGGTCACTAATCCTTTTAATAACTATTCTCATGTTAAACGTTTTTGCTGGAATGTAGAATCGTTTACATTGCTGAGGTACTGTGTGAATAAATGTTTGGGCATTATTTTCCACTTGGCAGTCTTTTGCTTTAATTGTGACAGTTTCGTTTCTCTTCACTGCTGTGTGGGAGAGGGAGGGGCCGTTTTTGGCGCTCTTTGCTACGCATCAAAAAATTCCAGTCAGCTACTTTTATATGTCCTGCATGATCCGGTTCATCTCTGACAGATCTCAGGGGTCTTCAAACTTCTTTGAAGGGAGGTAAATTCTCTCAGCAGAGCTGTGAGAATTCTTATAGTGACTGTGTATAAAAAACGTTGTTTTGTTTTCTTATGTACAAATTTAATTAGTGTTGTTTTTTACTAATGGGAACAAACCTTTGCTAAAAGTTGTGTTGTTTTAAAATTTGATGCAATAACTGTTTTTCAGTTCATTATTTCAACTGTCATTTAATCGTTAGTACCTCTTTGAGGCACACTACGTTTTTTGCTAAAAAAGATTATAACCAAGTTGTAAGTTTTTTTGCTAGTGTGTTAAACATGTCTGACTCAGAGGAAGATATCTGTGTCATTTGTTCCAATGCCAAGGTGGAGCCCAATAGAAATTTATGTACTAACTGTATTGATGCTACTTTAAATAAAAGTCAATCTGTACAATGTGAACAAATTTCACCAAACAGCGAGGGGAGAGTTATGCCGACTAACTCGCCTCACGCGACAGTACCTGCATCTCCCGCCCGGGAGGTGCGTGATATTTTGGCGCCTAGTACATCTGGGCGGCCATTACAGATAACATTACAAGATATGGCTACTGTTATGACTGAAGTTTTGTCTAAATTACCTGAACTAAGAGGCAAGCGTGATCACTCTGGGGTGAGAACAGAGTGCGCTGACAATGCTAGGGCCATGTCTGATACTGCGTCACAGCTCGCAGAGCATGAGGACGGAGAGCTTCATTCTGTGGGTGACGGTTCTGATCCAAACAGATTGGACTCAGATATTTCAAATTTTAAATTTAAATTGGAGAACCTCCGTGTACTACTAGGGGAGGTCTTAGCAGCTCTCAACGATTGTAACACTGTTGCAATACCAGAGAAACTGTGTAGGTTGGATAAATACTTTGCGGTACCGGCGAGTACTGACGTTTTTCCTATACCTAAGAGACTAACTGAAATTGTTACTAAGGAGTGGGATAGACCCGGTGTGCCGTTCTCACCCCCTCCAATATTTAGAAAGATGTTTCCAATAGACGCCACCACTCGGGACTTATGGCAAACGGTCCCCAAGGTGGAGGGAGCAGTTTCTACTTTAGCTAAGCGTACCACTATCCCGGTGGAGGATAGCTGTGCTTTCTCAGATCCAATGGATAAAAAATTAGAGGGTTACCTTAAGAAAATGTTTGTTCAACAAGGTTTTATATTACAACCCCTTGCATGTATCGCGCCGATTACGGCTGCGGCAGCATTTTGGATTGAGTCGCTTGAAGAGAACCTTAGTTCCTCTACGCTAGACGACATTACGGACAGGCTTAGAGTCCTTAAACTAGCTAATTCTTTCATTTCGGAGGCCGTAGTACATTTAACCAAACTTACGGCTAAGAACTCAGGATTCGCCATACAGGCACGCAGGGCACTGTGGCTAAAATCCTGGTCAGCTGATGTTACTTCTAAGTCCAAATTACTTAATATACCTTTCAAGGGGCAGTCCTTATTCGGGCCCGGTTTGAAAGAAATTATCGCTGACATTACGGGAGGTAAGGGCCACGCCCTACCTCAAGACAAGGCCAAAGCTAAGGCTAGACAGTCTAATTTTCGTCCCTTTCGGAATTTCAAAACAGGAGCAGCATCAACCTCCACTGCACCAAAACAGGAAGGAGCTGTTGCTCGTTACAGGCAAGGCTGGAAGCCTAACCAGTCCTGGAACAAAAGCAAGCAGGCCAGGAAACCTGCTGCTGCCCCAAAGACAGCATGAACCGAGAGCCCCCGATCCGGGACCGGATCTAGTAGGGGGCAGACTCTCTCTCTTCGCCCAGGCCTGGGCAAGAGATGTTCAGGATCCCTGGGCACTAGAGATCATATCTCAGGGATACCTTCTAGACTTCAAATTATCTCCCCCAAGAGGGAGATTTCATCTGTCAAGGTTGTCAACAAACCAGATAAAGAAAGAAGCGTTTCTACGCTGCGTACAAGATCTGTTAACAATGGGAGTGATCCATCCGGTTCCGTGGTCGGAACAAGGACAGGGGTTCTACTCAAACCTGTTTGTGGTTCCCAAAAAAGAGGGAACTTTCAGGCCAATCTTAGATTTAAAGACTCTAAACAAATTCCTAAGAGTTCCATCGTTCAAAATGGAAACTATTCGGACAATTTTACCCATGATCCAAGAGGGTCAGTACATGACCACAGTGGATTTAAAGGATGCTTACCTTCACATACCGATCCACAAAGATCATCACCGGTATCTAAGGTTTGCCTTCTTAGACAGGCACTACCAGTTTGTAGCTCTTCCATTCGGATTGGCTACGGCTCCAAGAATCTTCACAAAGGTTCTGGGTGCCCTTCTAGCGGTACTAAGACCGCGAGGGATTTCGGTAGCTCCGTACCTAGACGACATTCTAATACAAGCTTCAAGCTTTCAAACTGCCAAGTCTCATACAGAGTTAGTTCTGGCATTTCTAAGGTCGCATGGATGGAAAGTGAACGAAAAGAAGAGTTCTCTCTTTCCTCTCACAAGAGTTCCATTCTTGGGGACTCTTATAGATTCTGTAGAAATGAAGATTTACCTGACAGAAGACAGGTTAACAAAACTTCAAAATGCATGCCGTGTCCTTCATTCCATTCAACACCCGTCAGTAGCTCAATGCATGGAGGTGATCGGCTTAATGGTAGCGGCAATGGACATAGTACCTTTTGCACGCCTACACCTCAGACCGCTGCAACTATGCATGCTAAGTCAGTGGAATGGGGATTACTCAGATTTGTCCCCTACTCTGAATCTGAATCAAGAGACCAGAAATTCTCTTCTATGGTGGCTTCATCGGCCACACCTGTCCAGGGGAATGCCATTCAGCAGGCCAGACTGGACAATTGTAACAACAGACGCCAGCCTACTAGGTTGGGGCGCTGTCTGGAATTCTCTGAAGGCTCAGGGACTATGGAATCAGGAGGAGAGTCTCCTTCCAATAAACATTCTGGAATTGAGAGCAGTTCTCAATGCCCTTCTGGCTTGGCCCCAGTTAACAACTCGGGGGTTCATCAGGTTTCAGTCGGACAACATCACGACTGTAGCTTACATCAACCATCAGGGAGGGACAAGAAGCTCCCTAGCAATGATGGAAGTATCAAAGATAATTCACTGGGCAGAGTCTCACTCTTGCCACCTGTCAGCAATCCACATCCCGGGAGTGGAGAACTGGGAGGCGGATTTCTTGAGTCGCCAGACTTTTCATCCGGGGGAGTGGGAACTTCATCCGGAGGTCTTTGCCCAAATACTTCGACGTTGGGGCAAACCAGAGATAGATCTCATGGCGTCTCGCCAGAACGCCAAACTTCCTCGCTACGGGTCCAGATCCAGGGATCCGGGAGCAGTTCTGATAGATGCTTTGACAGCACCTTGGAACTTCAGGATGGCTTATGTGTTTCCACCCTTCCCGCTGCTTCCTCGATTGATTGCCAAAATCAAACAGGAGAGAGCATCAGTAATTCTAATAGCACCTGCTTGGCCACGCAGGACTTGGTATGCAGATCTAGTGGACATGTCATCCTGTCCGCCTTGGTCTCTACCTCTAAGACAGGACCTTCTGATACAGGGTCCATTCAAACATCAAAATCTAACTTCTCTGAAGCTGACTGCTTGGAAATTGAACGCTTGATTTTATCAAAACGTGGTTTTTCTGAGTCGGTTATTGATACCCTGATTCAGGCTAGGAAGCCTGTTACCAGAAGGATTTACCATAAAATATGGCGGAAATACCTATACTGGTGCGAATCCAAAGGTTACTCCTGGAGTAAGGTTAGGATCGCTAGGATATTGTCTTTTCTACAAGAAGGTTTAGAAAAGGGTTTATCAGCTAGTTCATTAAAGGGACAGATTTCAGCTCTGTCCATCTTGTTACACAGACGTCTGTCAGAAAATCCAGACGTCCAGTCCTTTTGTCAGGCTTTAGCTAGAATCAAGCCTGTGTTTAAAGCTGTTGCTCCACCATGGAGTTTAAACTTAGTTCTTAACGTTTTACAGGGTGTTCCGTTTGAACCCCTTCATTCCATTGATATAAAAATGTTATCTTGGAAAGTTCTGTTTTTAATGGCTATTTCCTCGGCTCGAAGAGTCTCTGAGTTATCAGCCTTACATTGTGATTCCCCTTATCTGATTTTTCACTCAGACAAGGTAGTTCTGCGTACTAAACCTGGGTTCTTACCTAAGGTAGTCACTAACAGGAACATCAATCAAGAGATTGTTGTCCCATCCTTGTGTCCAAATCCTTCTTCAAAGAAGGAACGTCTTTTACACAATCTGGATGTAGTTCGTGCCCTCAAGTTCTACTTGCAGGCAACTAAAGATTTTCGCCAAACTTCTTCCTTGTTTGTCGTTTACTCTGGACAGAGGAGAGGTCAAAAAGCTTCTGCTACCTCTCTCTCTTTTTGGCTTCGTAGCATAATACGTTTAGCCTATGAGACTGCTGGACAGCAGCCTCCTGAAAGAATTACAGCTCACTCCACTAGAGCTGTGGCTTCCACTTGGGCCTTTAAGAATGAGGCCTCTGTTGAACAGATTTGCAAGGCTGCAACTTGGTCTTCGCTTCATACTTTTTCCAAATTTTACAAATTTGACACTTTTGCTTCTTCGGAGGCTATTTTTGGGAGAAAGGTTCTTCAGGCAGTGGTTCCTTCTGTATAATGAGCCTGCCTATCCCTCCCGTCATCCGTGTACTTTTGCTTTGGTATTGGTATCCCAGAAGTAATGATGACCCGTGGACTGATCACACATAACAGAAGAAAACATAATTTATGCTTACCTGATAAATTCCTTTCTTCTGTTGTGTGATCAGTCCACGGCCCGCCCTGTTTTAAGGCAGGTAAATATCTTTTAAATTATACTCCAGTCACCACTTCACCCTTGGTTACTCCTTTCTCGTTGTTTCTTGGTCGAATGACTGGGACTGACGTAGAGGGGAGGAGCTATATGCAGCTCTGCTGGGTGAATCCTCTTGCATTTCCTGTTGGGGAGGAGTTATATCCCAGAAGTAATGATGACCCGTGGACTGATCACACAACAGAAGAAAGGAATTTATCAGGTAAGCATAAATTATGTTTTATGACTCCAATGTCTGTCCATGACCATAAGCAGTTCTGAATAATTCCTAACTGGGGAGGTAACTTGGAAGTCTTGTGGTCCTTTTAAACATAATTATTTTTCCCCACTTTCTGCCTCTTTGTTTCCAGCTTTAAAAGTTGGCACTCACCCTTCATCTGTCATTTGGAAGTATTCTCTCAGTTCTGTCATTCAGTTAATTCCAAAAAATAATTCTTAAAAATGTGTAAATATATACATAATGTAAACTTAGCTATGGTTATACTTGTTATGCACAGTATGTGTGTGTATATACTGTATATATACATAATGTAAACTTAGCTATGGTTATACTTGTTATGTACAGTATGTATGTGTGTGTGTGTAAATATATACATGATGTAAACTTAGCTATGGTTATACTAGTTATGCACAGTATGTGTGTGTGTAAATATATATATACATAATGTAAACTTAGCTATAGTTATACTAGTTATGTACAATATGTGTGTATATATATATATATATATATATATATAGATATATATATATAATGTAAACTTAGCTATGGTTATACTAGTTATACACAGTATGTGTGTGTGTGTGTATATATATATATATATATAATGTAAACTTAGCTATGGTTATACTTGTTATGTACAGTATGTATGTGTGTATATATATATATATAATGTAAACATAGCTATGGTTATACTAGTTATGCACAGTATGTGTGTGTGTGTATGTATATACATAATGTAACCTTAGCTATGGTTATACTAGTTATGCACAGTATGTGTGTGTATGTATGTATATACATAATGTAACCTTAGCTATGGTTATACTAGTTATGTACAGTATGTGTATATATATATATATACAGGGAGTGCAGAATTATTAGGCAAATGAGTATTTTGACCACATCATCCTCTTTATGCATGTTGTCTTACTCCAAGCTGTATAGGCTCGAAAGCCTACTACCAATTAAGCATATTAGGTGATGTGCATCTCTGTAATGAGAAGGGGTGTGGTCTAATGACATCAACACCCTATATCAGGTGTGCATAATTATTAGGCAACTTCCTTTCCTTTGGCAAAATGGGTCAAAAGAAGGACTTGACAGGCTCAGAAAAGTAAAAAATAGTGAGATATCTTGCAGAGGGATGCAGCACTCTTAAAATTGCAAAGCTTCTGAAGCGTGATCATCGAACAATCAAGCGTTTCATTCAAAATAGTCAACAGGGTCGCAAGAAGCGTGTGGAAAAACCAAGGCGCAAAATAACTGCCCATGAACTGAGAAAAGTCAAGCGTGCAGCTGCCAAGATGCCACTTGCCACCAGTTTGGCCATATTTCAGAGCTGCAACATCACTGGAGTGCCCAAAAGCACAAGGTGTGCAATACTCAGAGACATGGCCAAGGTAAGAAAGGCTGAAAGACGACCACCACTGAACAAGACACACAAGCTGAAACGTCAAGACTGGGCCAAGAAATATCTCAAGACTGATTTTTCTAAGGTTTTATGGACTGATGAAATGAGAGTGAGTCTTGATGGGCCAGATGGATGGGCCAGATGGATGGGCCCGTGGCTGGATTGGTAAAAGGCAGAGAGCTCCAGTCCGACTCAGACGCCAGCAAGGTGGAGGTGGAGTACTGGTTTGGGCTGGTATCATCAAAGATGAGCTTGTGGGGCCTTTTCAGGTTGAGGATGGAGTCAAGCTCAACTCCCAGTCCTACTGCCAGTTTCTGGAAGACACCTTCTTCAAGCAGTGGTACAGGAAGAAGTCTGCATCCTTCAAGAAAAACATGATTTTCATACAGGACAATGCTCCATCACACGCGTCCAAGTACTCCACAGCGTGGCTGGCAAGAAAGGGTATAAAAGAAGAAAATCTAATGACATGGCCTCCTTGTTCACCTGATCTGAACCCCATTGAGAACCTGTGGTCCATCATCAAATGTGAGATTTACAAGGAGGGAAAACAGTACACCTCTCTGAACAGTGTCTGGGAGGCTGTGGTTGCTGCTGCACGCAATGTTGATGGTGAACAGATCAAAACACTGACAGAATCCATGGATGGCAGGCTTTTGAGTGTCCTTGCAAAGAAAGGTGGCTATATTGGTCACTGATTTGTTTTTGTTTTGTTTTCGAATGTCAGAAATGTATATTTGTGAATGTTGAGATGTTATATTGGTTTCACTGGTAAAAATAAATAATTGAAATGGGAATATATTTATTTTTTGTTAAGTTGCCTAATAATTATGCACAGTAATAGTCACCTGCACACACAGATATCCCCCTAAAATAGCTATAACTAAAAACAAACTAAAAACTACTTCCAAAACTATTCAGCTTTGATATTAATGAGTTTTTTGGGTTCATTGAGAACATGGTTGTTGTTCAATAATAAAATTAATCCTCAAAAATACAACTTGCCTAATAATTCTGCACTCCCTGTATATACATACATAATTTAACCTTAGCTATGGTTATACTAGTTATGTACAGTATGTGTGTGTGTATGTATATACATAATGTAACCTTAGCTATGGTTATACTAGTTATGTACAGTATGTGTGTATATATATATATATATATATATATATATATATATATGCATAATGTAAACTTAGCTATGGTTATACTAGTTATGTACAGTATGTGTGTGTGTGTATGTATATACATAATGTAACCTTAGCTATGGTTATACTAGTTATGCACAGTATGTGTGTGTGTGTGTATATACATAATGTAACCTTAGCTATGGTTATACTAGTTATGCACAGTATGTGTGTGTGTATATATATATATATATATATATAATGTAAACTTAGCTATGGTTATACTTGTTATGTACAGTATGTGTGTGTGTATGTATATACATAATGTACCCTTTGCTATGGTTATACTAGTTATGCACAGTATGTGTGTGTGTGTTTATGTATATACATAATGTAACCTTAGCTATGGTTATACTAGTTATGCACAGTATGTGTGTGTGTGTATGTATATACATAATGTAACCTTAGCTATGGTTATACTAGTTATGTACAGTATGTGTATATATATATATATATATATATATATATATATACACACATAATTTAAACTTAGCTATGGTTATACTAGTTATGTACAGTATGTGTATATATATATATATACATAATGTAACCTTAGCTATGGTTATACTAGTTATGTAAAGTATGTGTATATATATACATACATAATGTAACCTTAGCTATGGTTATACTAGTTATGTACAGTATGTGTGTGTATATATATATATATATATATATATATACATCATGTAACCTTAGCTATGGTTACACTAGTTATGCACAGTATGTGTGTGTGTGTGTATATATATATATATATATATATATATATATATATATATACATAATGTAACCTTAGCTATGGTTATACTAGATATGTACAGTATGTGTGTAAATATATACATAATGTAAACTTAGCTATACAGGGCCTCAGGTTTTTTCTCCAACCTAATTGTGGTTCTCAAATTAGAAGGGACTTTCTGTCCCATTCTTGACTAGGAATGTCTAAACAAATTTCTCAGAGTTCCATCCTTCATGATGGAGACTATTTGCACTTTTCTTCCTTTTAGGGCAAGAAAGTCAATTCATGACGACCATAGATCTAAAGGTATAATGTCACTCTACTCTGAATGTACCCGAACCTGTCTGATCTCTGTAGTTTAGCAGAGTCAGGCCCGGTCAGTACCTGGATGGGAGTCCGCCTGGGAACACTGGGTGCAGTAGATGCGTACCTTCATGTTCCACTCACAGGGATCATCACAAATTTCTGAGTTTTGCCTTCCTAGACAAAAACTTTTAGTTTGTGGCCCTTCTGTTTGGACTTGCCACAGCTCTCAGAATATTTTCAAAGGTCCTGGGGGCTTTCTTGGCAGTGTTCCCATCTCGGGGAATTGCTGTGGCGCCCTACCTGGATGACATATTGGTTCAAGCGCCATCTTTTCTTAAAGAAAATCTCACACAGAGATGTTGTTGTTTTCTCTTCACTCTCATGGATGGGGAATGGATTTGAAAAAGGGTTCCCTTGTTTCATCTTTAAGGGTAGTCTTCTTAGGGTCTATAATAGACTACATATTGATGAAGATTTTTCTGATGAAGGTCAGAAAAGTAAAGATTCTTTCCTCTTGCCAGTCCCTTCAGTCTGCTGTTAGACAGTCAGTGGCTCAATGTATGACTGATGGTGGCCTCCATGGATATCTTTCTCTTGCTCGATTCCATCTGAGAGCTCTGCAGCTATGCTTGCTCAGGCAATGGTACAAGATCTGTCCCAGAGGATTGATTTAGCTCAGTCAACGAGAGACTCTCTCCATTGGTGGATCTCTCAGGAACGTCTGTCTCAGGGCACTTGCTTTCGGAGACTCTCCTGGGTGGTTGTGACCACGGTTGCCAGCCTGTTATCGATTTGAATTCTTTGATGGCTTGGCCTCTGCTGTCTTTAGTACAGTTTATCAGGTTTCAGTCCGTCATCATAGTCTCAGTGGCTTTCATCAACCTCCAGGGAGGAACTAGGAGTTATTTAGCCATGGAAGAGATGGCACAGATTATTGAGTGGGCGGTAGCTCACAGTTGTTATCTGTCTGCCATCCACTTTCCAGGAGTGGAAACAGGGAAGAAGAATTCCTAAGCAGATAGACATTCCATCCCAGGGAGTGGGTACTCCATCCAGAAGTTTTCTCCGGCCTAACCCTCAGTTGGAGGACGCTGGAGTTGGATCTGATGGCATCTCGTCAGAACGTCAAGCGTTCAAGAGGTCCTCAGGCCGCTCTGATAAATGATCTAGCGGTTCCTTGGGATTTCAGACTAGCATACCTGTTTCCTCAGTGTTTTCTCCTTCCACGAGTCATTGCTCGTATCAAGCAGGAGAGAGCTTCAGTGATCCTAATAGCTCCTGCGTGGCCTCGCAGGATGTGGTATGCAGATCTAGTGGAGATGTCATCTCACCCACCTTAGAGACTTTCTCTAAGGAAGGCCCTTCTGATTCAGGGTCCATTCCTTCATCCAAATCTCGTTTCTCTCAAGCAGACTGCGTGGAGATTGTACGCTTAATTCTATCTAAGCATGGTTTTCCTGAGTCGGTCGTTGAGACCATGATTCAGGCCCGTAAGCCTGTTACTAGGAAGATTTACCATATGATATGGTGTAAATATCTTTATTGGTATGAATCTAAGGGGTTCTCTTGGAGTGGGGTTAGGATCCCTAGGATTTTGTCTTTTCTCCAGGAAGGTCTGGAGAAAGGTTTATCAGTTTGGCAGACGTCCAATCCTTTTGTCAGGCCTTGGTCAGAATCAGGCCTGTATTTAAGTCTTTTGCTCCTCCTTGGAGCCTTAATCTTGTTCTTAAATTTTTTTTAATATCCTCCTTTTGAACTGTTAAAACCTTCCAAGATAACTTAATATCTAAGGAATGTATTTCTTTTAGCTATCTCTTATGCACGGAGAGTCTCTGAACTCTCAGCTTTGCAGTATGATTCACCTTATTTTATTTTTCATGCTGATAAGGCGGTTCTTCGCACTAAGTTTTTGTTTTTAATAAGAATAATAATCAGGAGATTGTTGTTCCATCTCTATGTCCTTAGCCTTTTTCTTACAAAGAATGTCTGTTGCACAATTTGGATGTTGTACGTGCTCTTAAATTTTATCTGGAGGCGAATAAGGATTTTCGCCAATCTTCTGCTCTTTTTGTCTGGTTCTCTGGAAACGTAAGGGTCAGAAAGCTCCTGCTTCTACTCTTTCCTTTTGGTTGCAAAGTGTTATTCGTCTAGCCTAAGAGACTGCTGGTAAGCAACCTCCTGAGAGAATTACGGCTTATCCACCAGGGCTGTTGCCTTTTCTTGGGCTTTTAAAAATGATGCTTCCATGGAACAAATTTGCAAGGCTCCAACTTCTTTGCATACTTTTTCCAAATTTTACAAGATTGATACTTTTGCTTTGGCTGAGGCTGCTTTTGGGAGAAAGGTTCTTCAAGCGGCAGTGCCTTCTGTTTAGACATACTTGTTTTTGTCCCTGCCTATTCATCTGTGTCCTCTAGCTTGGGTATTGGTTCCCAACAGTAATTAAGATGAACCCGTGGACTCACCATATCTTAGGAAGAAAACTAAATTTATGCTTACCTGATAAATTTATTTCTTCCAGATATGGTGAGTCCACAGACCCACCCTTTTTGTTTTAAAAATAGTTTTTGGATAAACCTCAGACACCTCCGCACCTATATGTCCATGGATCATCTTAATTACTAATGGGATATTCACCACCTGGTCAGCAGGAGGAGGCAAAGAGCAGCACAGCTGTTAAATAGCTCCTCCCTTCCCTCCCACTCCAGTCATTCGACCGAAGTTAAAGATAGAAAGGAAAAACCAAGGTGCAGAGGTGTCTGAAGTTTACAATAACTCACAACCTGTATTACAAAAACAGGGCGGGCCCTGGACTCATCGTGTCAAAAAAAGAAATAAATTTATCAGGTAAGCATAAATTATTTTTTTTAATGACACGAGTCCATGGATCATCTTAGTTACTAATGGGATTCAATACCCAAGCTAGAGTACACAGATGATACGGGAGGGACAAGACAGGGAACCCAAACGGAAGGCACCACTGCTTAAAGAAGCTTTCTCCCAAAAGTAGCCTCCACCAAGGCAAAAATGTCCAATTTTTAGAACTTTGTGAAAAGAAGACCAAGTTGCGGCCTTGCAGGGCTGTTCAACAGAAGCTTCATTCTTGAAAGCCCATGAGGAAGCAACAGCCCTCGTGGAATGAGCTGTAACTCTCTCTGGAGGCTGCTGTCCAGCAGTCTCATATGCAAAAAATATGATACTCAAAGAAGTAGCATAGCTTTCTGTCCCTTACGTTTTCCTGAGAAAACCACAAACAAAGAAAAAGACAGACGAAAGTCCTTAATCTCCTGAAGATAAAACCTTTTAAAACACGGACCACGTCCAAATTTTTGTAAAGGAAGTGGCCCGCACAGTAGTCAAACCATCGGCCTTGGCGTTATTAGCACCCCACTCTAACCAACTGAGTTAACCGGCCTATGTTGCAGAAGTCGTTCCTTCTGAAAAGGAGTAGGACACAAGGAAGGATCAACAAGTTCCTGATTAATGTTCCGCTCCGAAAAACAACCCTAGGAAGAAATCCTAACGTAGTACGTAAAACTACCTTATCTCAATGAAATATAAGGTAAAAAGAATCATACTACAAAGTCGAGAGCTTTGACACTCTACGAACAGAAGGAATAGCTTTCCAAGATAACAACCTAATATCTCAGGAATGCATAGACTCAAACAGAGCCCCTTGAGGAACCTTAAGAACTAAGTTCAGACTCCATAAAGGAGTAACCGATCTGTACACAGGCCTGATCCTAATCAAGGCCTGACAAAAAGATTGTACATCTGGAAGATGCACCAGACGTTTGTGAAACAAAATAGATCAAGCCGAGATTAGACCCTTTAGGGAACTTATCGATAAGACTTTCTCCAAACCTTTGTGGAGAAAAGACAAAATTCTAGGAATCCTAACTCTACTCCATGAGCAGCCCTAGGAGACACCCCAATAGAGATATAGTCCATATCCTATGGTACATCTTTCTAATTACAGGCTTACGATCCTGAATCATGGTCTCTATGACCGAGTCAGAAAACCCTCGCTTGACTAGAATTAAGCGTCCCAACCCCAAACAGTCAGCTTCAGAGAAACTAGATTTTGGGAAAGTAAGGACCCTTGAATTAGAAGGTCCTTCCTCAACGGAAGTCTCTACGGTGGCAGAAAGACATGTCCACCAGATCTGTATACCAAATCCTGCAAAGCCAAGCAGGGGCTGGATCACCGATGCCCTCTCCTGCTATGACCCAAGGAAGAAGCGCAAACGGAGGGGGCAGGTATGCTATACTGAAAAAAAACAAGGAGCCACCAGGGCATCTGTCAATTCCACCTGGGGGTCCCTGGACCCTGCTCCGTATCTTGAGTGCTTGGCATTCTGTCAAAATGTAATTAAATCTATTACCGGCTGACTCCACTCGAGAATCAGGCCGAAAAATACTTCCGGATGGAGTTCACACTCCCCTGGATGAAAGGCCTGCCTGCTCAGGAGGTCCGCCTCCCAGATGTCCACCCTGGGATGTGGATCACCTACAGGTGAAAAGAATGGGCCTCCCACTGAATTATCTTGGATACCTATGTCATAGTTAAGGAACTCCTTGTTCCTCCTGATGATTGACCTAAGTCACTGAAGTTATGTTGTCCGACTGGAACCTGACAAACTGAACCGAAGCTAACTGGGGCCAGGCCAGAAAAGCATTGAAGATCGCTCTCAGTTCTAGGAAGTTTATAGAAAGGACTGACTCTGACTGAATCCAAACTCCCTGAGCCTTTAGAAAACCCCAGACTGCTCCCCACCCTAGAAGGCAGGCGTCTGTTGTCACAATTACCCAAGATGGTCTGCGTAAGCAGGTTCCCTGGGAGAGATGATCCCAAAACAACCACCATGGAAGAGAATCCCTTGTCTCCTGCTCCTAGTAATATTCGAGGAGACAAATCCGCATAATCTCCGATCCATTGCCTGAGCATGCTTAACTGCAAAGGTCTGAGAATAAACTAAGCAAAATGGGATGATATCCATTGCCGCCACCATCAGCCCGATTAACTCCATGCACTGAGCCACTGATAGCTGAGAATTGGACTGAAGGACTAGACAAAAATCGATAACCCTTGATTTCCTGACTTTCGTCAGAAAAATCTTCATTGATAGGGAATCTAATATCTTTTCCTAAGAAAGATACCCTTGTATTAGGGAATAAGGAACTCTATTCCATATTTGCCTTCCACCCGTGAAACTGTAGGAAGGATAACACCATGTCCATTTAAGATCATGCTTGTTGAAATGATGGTGCCTGGACTAGGATGTCACCCCAATAGGGCGCCACTGCAATGCCCCGTACTTAGAGCACCGCCAACAGCGAACCCAGAATGTTTGTGAAAATTCTGGGAACTGTGGCAAGACCGAAGGGAAGAAACACGAACTGGAAGCGTTTGTTTAGAAAGGCAAACCCTAGGAACTTGTGATGACCCCTATGATTGGGAACATGCCGGTACCCGTTAAATCCATTGTTATAAATTGACCCTCTTGGATCAATGGGAGAATGGCACGAATAGTGTCCCTCTTTTTTTTTTTTTTTTTTATAATTATTTATTGACCAATTCAACATTCCATTCCATTGATAAGAAAAGAAAAAAGAAAAATAAGGCAAAATAAGAACATCAGGAGTCCCTAGTACAGTCGATACACTTACTCTTAGTATCACAACACACTTTTTGTCATCACAGTTTTATACATAGATTTAAACAAAACACACTGTTTCCAGGAATTTGTGAATGTGTATCTAATTACATTAATGAGAGAAGGAAGATACTTCTGTGAAATCAATAATTGTTACCAAAACCTTATTTGCATGTTGAAATTGGGAATTTTCTTATATCATAAAAATAAAATACAACCAAAAACGAGTCAAAACAAGACAAAACAGAACAACACAAGACACACAACAAGACCAAAAAAAAAAAATAATAATAATAGTTCTCCGAACCCCTCTGTCTCCCGTCTCCACACCGCCCCCCAATGGCTGACTACCCAGGATATTCATTATTCGCTATAGCTTGTTCCATATATATTGTACCCCTAAAAGGTGCAATTATCTGTCTCTGCATGTTTTCTGGTATATCAGCAATTATACTTTTCCACTTGCAAAAAAATCTCTTGACTTGAGCTTCTGAGTTTACTGACGTATCCATTTGTTCCAAAATAATTTGATTTTGAAGCTTTTGCTTAAATTCTTTCAAACTTGGGGCTTTTTTAGACTTCCAATATTTCAGAATTAAAAGCCTTCCTGTAATGATTATAGTATTCAATTGGCGGATGTTTTTAAGAGCTGTCTCTTCTTGATTAATGAAAAAGAAAACATTCTTATCCGTTATTTGAAGATTACATTGATTAATTTTACTAGCCCAGTTACCTATCTTGTACCAAAATGTTTTAACTTTATAACAATACCAGAAACAGTGTTGCAAATCTGCGCTATTATTCTTACACTTCTGGCAGGGTGTCATAGTTTTATCCCATTTGGCCTTTACCTGTGGAGTAATATAGATTCTATTTATAAATTTAGTATGTGTCTCCCTCCATGAGGTGGAGACTGTTGCTCTATCTATAAGGTTAAAGCTTTCTTGGATTCTTTCTGGCGATACCCGCCAGTTTTCTGCTAGTTATTGTAGATTATTGAGGCCATTATTAGAAATAATCAGCCTATATATTGTTGAGATACTATACCTGCCTGCCTTAAAGAGATTTAAAATAGGTTCTATTGGGTCCCAGGCATCTATCGCCAGATTACTTTGTAGTATTTCCTGTAGATAATGCCTAATTTGTAAAAAGGCGTAGAATTCTTTGTTTTTTATCTCATACTCTTGTTTTATTTTAGTAAAGGTCTTACAGGTCCATAATTCTTTATCTATAAATTGATATACCTTGGTAATCCCTTTTTGAGCCCAGGTCTTAAATATACTTGAATCCAGTGCTGGTTCAAAGTTAGGATTTCCCAATATGGGTAAATAAATGGAGAAAGAACTATCAATATCGAAAATCTGTAGTATTCTCTGCCATGCAATAATTACCATCTGGACAGTAGGCAGGTATTTAATTTCTCTTGTTAAGTGTATACAGTCCACGGATCATCCATTACTTATGGGATATTAACTCCTCCCCAACAGGAAGTGCAAGAGGATTCACCCAGCAGAGCTGCTATATAGCTCCTCCCCTAACTGCCATTACCAGTCATTCTCTTGCACCCAACGAATAGATAGGATGTGTGAGAGGACTGTGGTGATTATACTTAGTTTCATACCTTCAATCAAAAGTTTGTTATTTTATAATAGCACCGGAGTGTGTTATTCCTTCTCTGGTAGAATTTGAAGAAGAATCTACCTGAGTTTTTCTATGATTTTAGCCGGAGTAGTTAAGATCATATTGCTGTTTCTCGGCCATCTGAGGAGAGGTAAACTTCAGATCAGGGGACAGCGGGCAGATTAATCTGCAAAGAGGTATGTAGCAGCTTATTATTTTCTGACAATGGAATTGATGAGAAAATTCTGCCATACCGATATAATGTAAACTCAGCCTTAAATGCAGTAGCAGCAACTGGTATCAGGCTGTCATGTATGTATATTTTACACTTCAGTATTCTGGGGAATGGCACTTCACTGGAATTATACTGTATGCATAAAACTTTAGCCTAATTTGCAGGGACTAGCAACAGGCTTTTTAATAACACTCAATTTATTAATGTTAAACGTTTTTTGCTGGCATGTAAAATCGTTTAATTTTCTGAGGTACTGGGTGAAAAAATGTTTTGGGCACTATTTTTTTCCACTTGGCAGTCGTTTTATTTAATTTATGACAGTTTACTGATCTCTCTCACTGTTATGTGTGAGGGGGAGGGACCTTTTTTGGTGCTTTTGCTACGCATCAAAAAATTCAGTCAGAAATTTATTGTCTTCCCTGCATGATCCGGTTCATCTCTACAGAACTCAGGGGTCTTCAAAACTTGTTTTGAGGGAGGTAATCACTCACAGCAGAGCTGTGAGATTGTAGTTGACTGTGATTAAAAAAAAACAAAAAAAAACGTTTATTTCTGTATTTTTTTTTTTTTTTTTTTCTGCTATCAGGGTTAGTTATCCTTTGCTAATGGGAGCAATCCTTTGCTAAAATTGTGTTTTTTACAAAGATTTGATGCTATAACTTTTCAGTTTATTAATTTTCAACTGTCATAACTTTTTCTGTGCTTCTTATAGGCACAGTACGTTTTCATATTATAGTAAATTACTTGAAAAGTATTTCCAAGTTGCTAGTTTATTTGCTAGTGTGTTAAACATGTCTGATTCAGAGGAAGATATCTGTGCTATATGTGCTAAAGCCAAAGTGGAGCCCAATAGAAATTTATGTACTAACTGTATTGATGCTACTTTAAATAAAAGTCAATCTGTACAAATTGAACATATTTCACCAAACAACGAGGGGAGAGTTATGCCGACTAACTCGCCTCACGTGTCAGTACCTGCATCTCCCGCTCGGGAGGTGCGTGATATTGTAGCGCCGAGTACATCTGGGCGGCCATTACAAATCACATTACAGGATATGGCTACTGTTATGACTGAAGTTTTGGCTAAATTACCAGAACTAAGAGGTAAGCGTGATCACTCTGGGGTGAGAACAGAGTGCGCTGATAATATTAGGGCCATGTCAGACACTGCGTCACAATTTGCAGAACATGAGGACGGAGAGCTTCATTCTGCGGGTGACGGTTCTGATCCAAACAAACTGGATTCAGATATTTCAAATTTTAAATTTAAGCTGGAAAACCTCCGTGTATTACTAGGGGAGGTGTTAGCGGCTCTGAATGATTGTAACACAGTTGCAATACCAGAGAAAATGTGTAGGTTGGATAAATATTTTGCAGTACCGGCGAGTACTGACGTTTTTCCTATACCTAAGAGACTTACTGAAATTGTTACTAAGGAGTGGGATAGACCCGGTGTGCCGTTCTCACCCCCTCCGATATTTAGAAAGATGTTTCCAATAGACGCCACCACACGGGACTTATGGCAAACGGTCCCTAAGGTGGAGGGAGCAGTTTCTACTTTATCTAAGCGTACCACTATCCCGGTGGAGGATAGCTGTGCCTTTTCAGATCCAATGGATAAAAAGTTAGAGGGTTACCTTAAGAAAATGTTTGTTCAACAAGGTTTTATATTGCAACCTCTTGCATGCATTGCGCCTGTCACGGCTGCAGCAGCATTTTGGTTTGAGTCTCTGGAAGAGACACTTGAATCAGCTCCATTAGATGAGATTACACACAAGCTTAAAGCCCTTAAGTTAGCTAACTCATTTATTTCAGATGCCGTAGTACATTTAACTAAACTTACGGCTAAGAATTCCGGATTCGCCATTCAGGCACGCAGAGCACTGTGGCTAAAATTCTGGTCAGCTGACGTTACTTCTAAATCTAAATTGCTTAATATACCTTTCAAAGGGCAGACCTTATTCGGGCCCGGGTTGAAAGAAATTATCGCTGACATTACAGGAGGTAAAGGCCATGCCCTGCCTCAAGACAGAGCCAAACCTAAGGCTAGACAGTCTAATTTTCGTTCCTTTCGTAATTTCAAAGCAGGAGCAGCATCAACTTCCTCTGCACCAAAACAGGAAGGAGCTGTTGCTCGCTACAGACAAGGCTGGAGACCTAACCAGTCCTGGAACAAGGGCAAGCAGGCCAGGAAACCTGCTGCTGCCCCTAAGACAGCATGAATCGAGGGCCCCCGATCCGGGAACGGATCTAGTGGGGGGCAGACTTTCTCTCTTCGCCCAGGCTTGGGCAAGAGATGTCCAGGATCCCTGGGCATTAGAGATCATATCTCAGGGATACCTTCTAGACTTCAAATTCTCTCCCCCAAGAGGGAGATTTCATCTGTCAAGGTTGTCAACAAACCAAATAAAGAAAGAGGCGTTTCTACGCTGCGTACAAGATCTTTTATTAATGGGAGTGATCCATCCGGTTCCGCGGTCGGAACAAGGACAAGGGTTTTACTCAAATCTGTTTGTGGTTCCCAAAAAAGAGGGAACTTTCAGGCCAATCTTGGATTTAAAGATCCTAAACAAATTCCTAAGATTTCTATCGTTCAAAATGGAAACTATTCGGACAATTTTACCCATGATCCAAAAGGGTCAGTACATGACCACAGTGGATTTAAAGGATGCTTACCTTCACATACCGATTCACAAAGATCATTACCGGTATCTAAGGTTTGCCTTTCTAGACAGGCATTACCAGTTTGTAGCTCTTCCATTCGGATTGGCTACGGCTCCGAGAATCTTCACAAAGGTTCTGTGTGCTCTTCTGGCGGTACTAAGACCGCGAGAAATTGCGGTAGCTCCGTACCTAGACGACATTCTGATACAAGCTTCAAGCTTTCAAACTGCCAAGTCTCATACAGAGTTAGTACTGGCATTTCTAAGGTCGCATGGATGGAAGGTGAACGAAAAGAAGAGTTCTCTCTTTCCACTCACAAGAGTTCCCTTCTTGGGGACTCTTATAGATTCTGTAGAAATGAAGATTTACCTGACAGAAGACAGGTTAACAAAGCTTCAAAATGCATGCCGTGTCCTTCATTCCATTCAACACCCGTCAGTAGCTCAATGCATGGAGGTGATCGGCTTAATGGTAGCAGCAATGGACATAGTACCCTTTGCACGTCTACATCTCAGACCGCTGCAATTGTGCATGCTAAGTCAGTGGAATGGGGATTACTCAGACTTGTCCCCTACTCTGAATCTGGATCAAGAGACCAGAAATTCTCTTCTATGGTGGCTTTCTCGGCCACATCTGTCCAGGGGGATGTCAGTCAGCAGGCCGGACTGGACAATTGTAACAACAGACGCCAGCCTACTAGGTTGGGGCGCTGTCTGGAATTCTCTGAAGGCTCAGGGACAATGGAATCAGGAGGAGAGTCTCCTACCAATAAACATTCTGGAATTGAGAGCAGTTCTCAATGCCCTTCTGGCTTGGCCCCAGTTAACAACTCGGGGGTTCATCAGGTTTCAGTCGGACAACATCACGACTGTAGCTTACATCAACCATCAGGGAGGGACAAGAAGCTCCCTAGCAATGATGGAAGTATCAAAGATAATTCGCTGGGCAGAGTCTCACTCTTGCCACCTGTCAGCAATCCACATCCCGGGAGTGGAGAACTGGGAGGCGGATTTCTTAAGTCGTCAGACTTTTCATCCGGGGGAGTGGGAACTTCATCCGGAGGTCTTTGCCCAAATACTTCGACGTTGGGGCAAACCAGAGATAGATCTCATGGCGTCTCGACAGAACGCCAAGCTTCCTCGTTACGGGTCCAGATCCAGGGATCCCAGAGCGGTTCTGATAGATGCTTTGACAGCACCTTGGACCTTCGGGATGGCTTATGTGTTTCCACCCTTCCCGATGCTTCCTCGATTGATTGCCAGAATCAAACAGGAGAGAGCATCAGTGATTCTAATAACGCCTGCATGGCCACGCAGGACTTGGTATGCAGATCTAGTGGACATGTCCACCTTGGTCGCTACCTCTGAAACAGGACCTTCTGATCCAGGGTCCCTTCAAACATCAAAATCTAATTTCTCTGAAGCTGACTGCTTGGAAATTGAACGCTTGATTTTATCAAAACGTGGTTTTTCTGAGTCAGTTATTGATACCTTAATACAGGCTAGGAAGCCTGTTACCAGAAAGATTTACCATAAGATATGGCGCAAATACTTATATTGGTGCGAATCCAAGAGTTACTCATGGAGTAAGGTTAGGATTCCGAGGATATTGTCTTTTCTACAAGAAGGTTTAGAAAAGGGTTTATCCGCTAGTTCCTTAAAGGGACAGATTTCAGCTCTGTCCATTCTTTTACACAAACGTCTGTCAGAAGTTCCGGACGTTCAAGCTTTTTGTCAGGCTTTAGCTAGGATCAAGCCTGTGTTTAAAACTGTTGCTCCACCATGGAGTTTGAACTTAGTTCTTAATGTTTTACAGGGGGTTCCGTTTGAACCCCTTCATTCCATTGATATCAAGTTGTTATCTTGGAAAGTTCTGTTTTTAATGGCGATTTTCTCGGCTCGAAGAGTCTCTGAGTTATCTGCCTTACATTGTGATTCTCCTTATCTGATTTTTCATTCAGACAAGGTAGTTCTGCGTACTAAACCTGGGTTCCTACCTAAGGTGGTCACTAACAGGAATATCAATCAAGAGATTGTGGTTACATCTTTGTGTCCTAATCCTTCTTCGAAAAAGGAACGTCTGCTACACAATCTAGATGTAGTCCGTGCCCTGAAATTTTATCTACAGGCAACTAGGATTTTCGACAAACGTCTTCCCTGTTTGTCGTTTATTCTGGTCAGAGGAGAGGTCAAAAAGCTTCGGCTACCTCTCTCTCCTTTTGGCTTCATAGCATAATACGGTTAGCCTATGAGACTGCTGGACAGCAGCCTCCTGAAAGAATTACAGCACATTCTACTAGAGCTGTGGCTTCCACTTGGGCCTTTAAGAATGAGGCTTCTGTTGAACAGATTTGCAAGGCTGCAACTTGGTCTTCTCTTCATACTTTTTCCAAATTTTACAAATTTGACACTTTTGCTTCTTCGGAGGCTGTTTTTGGGAGAAAGGTTCTTCAGGCAGTGGTTCCTTCCGTATAAAGAGCCTGCCTGTCCCTCCCGTCATCCGTGTACTTTAGCTTTGGTATTGGTATCCCATAAGTAATGGATGATCCGTGGACTGGATACACTTAACAAGAGAAAACATAATTTATGCTTACCTGATAAATTTATTTCTCTTGTAGTGTATCCAGTCCACGGCCCGCCCTGTCACTTTAAGACAGGTAATTTTTCCATTAAACTACAGTCACCACTGTACCCTATGGCTTTCCTTTCTCTGCATGTTTTCGGTCGAATGACTGGTAATGGCAGTTAGGGGAGGAGCTATATAGCAGCTCTGCTGGGTGAATCCTCTTGCACTTCCTGTTGGGGAGGAGTTAATATCCCATAAGTAATGGATGATCCGTGGACTGGATACACTACAAGAGAAATAAATTTATCAGGTAAGCATAAATTATGTTTTTATAAGGCCATTTATCTCTAGGTATATGGAGAAGGGCAGTAAGGGAAAATGGGTATACTAAGACTCTTTCTAACGGCAGAACTGCATAATAATCAGCTTCAGTCAGCCAGTCTAAGGCAATCTTGCCAATACAGACTAAATTATACATTTCTATGTCGGGTAACGCTAGCCCTCCTTCGGTTCTAAACAGCATGAGTTTCTTATATGAGATTGCCTTTCTTTTTTCCCCCCAAAGGAATTGTATACATTCTTGTTTAAATCTATTAAGATCCTTTTTTTTTATTAATATTGGTAGATTTTGCATTAGGTACAGCAATTTGGGAAATAATAGCATCTTAATTAAATTGATTTTGCCTGTCAATGTGAGTTTAAATTTGGCCCACTTTTCCATATATTGTTTTATTTTAAGGAAGATTGGTGGGTAATTAAAATCATACCAGTCTTCAAAATTAGTTGACAGTTTAATACCCAAATAAGTAAAGTGATCTTTTGCTTCTTTAAAAGGGGAGATTTGTAATGAGTCCTTATTTTTATTTAGCCAGTAGATTTCTGTTTTTGTAAGGTTGACTTTATAGCCTGAAAAGACCCCAAAATCTCGTAGTATTTGATTTAAGGCGGGGATATTTTTTTTTGTATTGGATAGCAGTACTAATAAATCGTCCGCATATAGCAATGTTGTTATCTTTCTTTTACCTATTTTAATCCCCTCCAGTTCTTTTCTGAGCTGGATAGCCAGAGGCTCGAGCGTTAGATTAAATAGATAGGGGGACAATGGACATCCCTGCCTTGAACCCTTGTTTAAAGAAAAGTAGTCTGTAGTGGTATCATTAATAATAACTGCGGCAGACGATAAATGATATAATGCTTGTATAAATTGAAAGAAAGGGCCCTCGACTCCATATTTTTTTAATGCTGTGAATAGATGGTCCCAAGTTATGGAGTCGAAGGCCTTTTCTGCATCAATTGATACTATTGCTGCGTCTATGTCTGTAGTATATAATTTCCTTTCTGTTTGTTTTTGGTATGTATTTAATACTAGCTGGAGTTTGCGTAAATTGCGTGATGAGTTTCGGCCTGGCATGAAACCCACCTGATCTTTGTGGATGAGGGATCCAATGACTTGTTTAAATCTATGTGCCATTATAGACATTAAAAGTTTATAATCACTATTTAATAGTGAAATCGGCCTATATGAACCTATTTCCTCTGGGTTTTTGTTTTTTTTAAGTATCAGAGTTATAAGTGATGCCGCAAAATATTTTGACCGTAGGTTATTTTTAATAAAAAATTGGTTAAATAAGGAAACTAATAGTGGGGAAATATCCTCCGCAAGTAGTTTATAGAGTTCGACAGGGTCTGGGCCAGCAGCTTTATTAGCTGCCAATTTTTTAATTGCATTAGTTACTTCAAGTAGAGTGATGGGGAGATTTAGTTCATCCAAACTCGATTTATCTAGCCTTGGGACCCCAATTTTATCCCAGAACTCATTTTTAGCTTGCGTATCTATTGCTGTCTCTGAGTAGACTTCCTTAAAGTATGTACAGATATAACTTTGAATTGCTGGTTTATTTATAATACGACCTTCTGTGGTCTTAATGGCTGTAATTGGTTGTTTCTTTTTTTTTGCTCTAGTTAGATTGGCTAAAGATTTACCTGCTTTTCCCCCATGTCTATAGAAAAAAAACCTCTTCCTGAGATCATCTTGTGCCACCTTTTGTGTCAAAAATAATTCTCTTTCTTTTTTAACTTTTTGGTATGATAACCAGTGCACTTCGGATGGATCACTAATATAGGAATTAAACGCATTACGTAACTGTGAGGCAAGTTCTAAATCCCTAGCCATTTGCTTTCGTTTTTGTACTACCAAGTATGCTTTTATTTCACCCCTTATCACTGCCTTAAAAGTCTCCCAAAGTATTTCTGTTTTAACTTCACTTGTTTCATTATTCTGCATGAATTCTATCCATTTTAATCTTATCCATGCCTTAAATTGTGTGTTTGAAACAAGATACCTGGGAAAAAAAAACCTGCCAAGATTCATTTCCTGTGGGTTACAAAATTTAATGTGCAAAGTAATAATGGCATGGTCTGAAATGAGTATTTCTTGTATTTCGGGTTTCAACTCTAAACGCAACATTTTATCACTTACTAAAAAATAGTCTAATCTAGACAATGTGCGATGTGCGTATGATTCACATGTACATTTTTTCAGGTCTGGATTTTGAATCCGCCAAATGTCGTTAAGATGTAGTAAGTTAGAAAAGTTTTTAAATATTTTCGTTTCTTGTTTACTATTTTTATTTAGTGATGGCTTTAATCTATCTAATGTGGGGTATTTAACCAAGTTTAGATCGCCTGCCACAATTAGATTCTCTGAAAAATGGGGTAGTAATTTTCTTTGTAACTTTACCCAGAAGGCATTATCTGTTTTATTAGGGCCATAAATATTACAAAATGTAAATTTCGTCCCTGCTATTTCAAGTTGCATGATAAGATATCTCTCATCTTGGTCTATCTCCGTATTAAGTACTTTAAATTTAATTTTTTTATGAAACAGAAGAGCGACCCCTTTTTTCCTATTCAAGCACGGTGTACCCACTATTTCGCCTACCCAGTCAGTTTTGAGTTTACCTAGTTCGATTTCATTCAAGTGCGTTTCTTGAAGGAAAGCAATGTCTACTTTATATCTTTTTAACTGTTTTAATATCTTTTTGCGTTTCTGTGGTGAAGTTATCCCCCCAACATTCCAAGAGGCAAGGTTAAGTATATTATTCATTTTTAAATATATAGGTTATCTGACACTAAGATCTTTCCATAAAAAGAGGGGTGTGTAATGGGGGGGGGGGGGAGGGGTTCGGAGGAAAAAAAAAAAAAAAGGACAAAACTCCACCACCAAACAAAAAGACACAGTTAAAAAACAATAATACTGAACCGCATCGGGCTCCTTGGCCGAATTCAGCACAATAAACAATATACTTTGGCACTCCATATTAACATATTTATAAGTGATTTAGTATCATTCTCTTTATTCCTGTTCAATTTAAAGTGCAATGCTTTTCAATTTTGCAAATTCCTTAGCTTCCTCTGGGGTATTAAGTATCTTATTTTATCCCTCTGTTAAAATCTTAATCTTTGCTGAATTAATTTTGTGCATATTGGGGTTACTTCTTTCCATTTTTGTGATGTCTCAGATGAGTAATCCTGAAACATTAAGATAGATTTACCTTCAAGAATTAATGGCGCTTTCTGTCTATAGCATTGCATAAATTTTACCTTATCCTGAAAGTTTAAAAATCTGGCTATGATCGGTCTTGTTTTAGTTGTTCCATCTGGTAAGGTCTTAGGTGGTCCTAAGCGATGGGCTCTTTCGACTATTAGTGGTAATAAATTAGGTGTTATTCCAAGTCTCTGGGGTATTAACAATGAGACCAGGTGTATTAAATCTTGGGGTTCACTCGCTTCTGGTATGCCCAGGATTCTAACATTATTGCGACATGAACGGTCTTCTAAATCAGTTAGTTTGTATTGTAAGCTTGCTATATGTGTGTTCTGTTCCTTCATTATGTGCTCTTGCGTTATTTTAGCGTCTTCTAGATCGGATATACGTTGTTCCGCTTCATTAAGTCTTAATGTAAATTGTTTAATTTCTGTTGTCAAATTATTTATATCTGCTTTGATTTGATCAAATTGTGGTAGCATAAGTTCTGCTATCTGTTTTACTATATCCTGTGATTCTAGGCTGGTAGTATCTGCTGTATTGGTTGTTAAAGGCAGATTCCCTGCGTTGTCAGTACTAATTCTATTTTTCCTATCTCTGGCTTTGACTGGCATGTTTGGTGATTGTGTCTTGTAATTGGTGATAAATCTCTCCATATGCAGAGAGTTTAATGCGATGTGTTATTACTTGAAAAGAGAAAAAGATAGGGTAAAAGGCAACAAACAGCAAAAAATAAGTGTTTAAGCAAAAGAACTTTAAAAAATAAGAAATTGTGGGTACTTGTGTTAGACTGTGTCTTACGTATATATATATGTTTTTAACTACACGTGCGCACACGTTCCCTCTTATCTTAATTCTATAGATATTTCCAACCCTGGTAAACCTAGGTTCCACTCTTCTCAAGCATTCTTATTCTGGGCAGCAAATATGAGTGACTTATAGGGAACCTTTAAGCAGATCTGTGCAATAAAAAGGATTTATATATACATCATGACATGGAAGAGGGTAAACCCCTCCAAAAGCAAACCTGGTTAAGCAAGTTTCAACTACTCCCAAAATAATATACCTTAATGCTATGTGTAATTTCAAACCTAGTAAGCCTAAGTTTCAGTCATTCAGGCCTTCTTATTCAAAACGATAAATAAATATAAGTGGCCTGTGGGAGACTTTTAGTAAGATAAATACAGGGAAAAGAATTTATGCAGGCATAATGAAATACAATAGGGTAAGCCCATCCAAAAGAAATTTTTTTTTTTTTTTTCCTCCTTTTTTTCCCCTTTTTTTTCCTTTCCTCTTTTCCCTGTTTTTTTCCTCTTTTAAAAGTTACTCTCTCTAATTAGTGGTGTAGGGTATGTACAACATGTAAATAGATTTTAGCAATTCCTTTTGTTTCTTTGCATTTAACCAACCAACATCATTACATGTTCAACAAAAAAAAAAAAAAAAAAAAACACTGCAAACTTTAGATTAAACTCTTTGGAAACAATAAACAGGTGATTATTCAACACAGGATGCAGCCTTATTTTAGTAAGACTGCCATGATTAAGGTTTATCATGTACTCATAAGATCTTTTTGAAATATTTTTGTCCCTGTCTATAAATATAGTTGCCAGTTCAATGTGACAGGGCTCTCTACCGTTTCCTTTGATTATTACAGCAGATTGTTCCGTAGAGATATCACTCCAGCAGGGCCCTTTATATTTTTTAGCCAAAATTTTAACAGTTAATCAGTTCCTGGGTCTAAGATTAATATTGCTGCAAGTTCCCCAGTATGAAAGAGCTCTATTCCACCAGATATTCCATATTGATACACAGCCAAGGCCAATTTACTGCTTTAAACTCCTTTCTATAGACGTTTTGTAAATGTCTCACTTCTCTGCAGTCTTTCGCCCCTCACCAGCTCTCTTACTAGTGTCCATCAAATTGCGGATGGGCTGTTTAATTCTGCAGAGACTGTGGAAGTGTAATAGTTTGTATTTGTAGCAATTTGAACAAGCATTTAATTTTGTTTTATAAATAAGAACCAACAATTTCCTCAAAAGTAGGTTTGTAACATAAAAGAAGCTTGATGAATTCGTTGTCAGTGCTTCATATAATGTATTACTATTTGCCCAATAAGTGACAGTTTATTAACTTCATAAACTGTATTACTTTCAGGGCATTTGATAATGCAAACAGTTCAAATTAAGCAGTAACGTAAAATATAGTATTCCTTAATTAGGCAGGTAAAGTTCATCAAATTAAGTAAGGATAACGATTAATAATAAAATAATTAGGTCTGACCTGAGAACACAGGAATTGTTACTTGTCCGTTTGTTATGAACAGCAGCGTGGTACTCAGAGGGAGAGCGGTTTCGGCTGCAGCTGATGACGTCACCGCTACTTGCTGTGCTGTGTATGAAGCTGCTTGAATCCTGTTACCTTGTAAATGCTTCAGGGTTTGATGTCGAGTTTGTTTGATTTCCTTATAGTATGAAATATCTTCCAGTGTTGAATTGAGTAGAAGAGCTGCTAGATGTAGGAATGAAAAATAAGAGATGTTATCAGTAACTCTTCAAATAAGATTTTATGAGGCTGTTGGAGAGTGAGGAAAACTCTCAGTGTAACGCTTGTGCTGTGAATCCTTTCTCAATTAACCAGCAATGAATGCTGGGGGGAAGTGCTTGATATAGGAGGCTCTTAAAGGGACAGATCATTAGCAAGCAGTAACCCTGACAGAGCCCCCCACAAAAAGAACCACAGCGAGGTTCAAGGCCTAGGACGATCAGGGTTACGTCTATAGAAGAGGGAAATCAGACGTGGAGCAGATATGTTCGAGGCAGGCTCCCAGGAATCATCCTCATGGCCAAAACCTTTCCAATGAACCAAATAGAAAAGATTCCCACGACGTAGTCTAGAATCCAGAATGCTATGAACCTCATACTGGCAATCAAGATTAGCAGAAGGTATTGGGTCTTCTGATGTAATATTTGTTATGGGTAGGTTGCAAGGTTTGATAAGAGACACATGGAAAGTTGGATGTATCTTAAAAGTTGATGGTAGTTGGAGTGTAACTGTTGTTGGACCATTTACCCTGACGATAGGGTAAGGACCCAAAAAGAGTTTACCTAGTTTCCTACAAGGATAAGGTATCTTGAGGTTCTTAGTGGAGAGCCATACTTGTTGTCCTACGGAATATTGAGGACTAGGTCTGTGGCGAAGATCGTAGTACCTGCGTTGTGATGCCTGTGCCTGAAGAATATGTTCACGAATTGAAGAAAAGTTAGCAGAAATGTCATTAACCAGATCATTCACCTGAGGACATGGGGTGTCAATCTTCGGAAGTAGTGTGAAATTTGGATGTAAACCATAATTTATAAAAAATGGTGATGTGCCAGTTGTAGAACTCTTATTATTATTATAGGCAAATTCTGCTAGGGGCAAGTAGGTGGCCCAAGAATCTTGTTGATGAGAGCAAAAACAACGTAGGTATTGCTCTAGCCACTGGTTCACCCTCTCCGTCTGCCCATTCGTCTGAGGATGGTAAGCAGTGGTGAGTTTTTGTTCTATATGCAGAGCAGCACACAAATTTCTCCAGAACTTAGATGTGAATTGGGTTCCACGGTCACTAAGGATGGTTTTAGGTATTCCATGCAGTCTTACAATGTTTTGAATGAACAATTCACTGGTGAACTTGGAAGTGGGTAGGGAGGTAACCGGTATGAAATGTGCCATCTTTGAGAATAGATCGGTGACAACCATTATAGTGGTATATTTGTTAGAGACAGGTAAGTCCACGATAAAGTCCAGGGATACCGCCTCCCAGGGTACTTGAGGTACAGGTAAAGGCTGTAAAAGACCCACAGGGAGTTGTTTAGAAGGTTTGGAGGTTGCACATATAACACATTTAGAAATATATTCTTTGAGATCGAGGTTAAGAGTAGGCCACCAAAAAGATCTCTTAAGTAAATCCAAAGTTTTATCCCTTCCCATGTGTCCAGCAAGGGGGGACTCATGAACTGTTTTCAAGATTAAAGATCTAAGATTTGGAGGTATGTATAGCTTCCCGTCCTTATAGAGTAAGCCATCAGAATTGTAAGTAAGATCTGTATGAGGTACTGATGGATCAATAGCAGTAGCATCTTTTATCACTGTAGTTAGACTTGTTATAACTCCAATGATAGAGTCCTTAGGAACAATAGTAGTAGGAATGCATGGTATTATAGGTTTAGGACCTTGTCTAGAGAGGGCGTCAGCCTTGCCATTTTTTGTACCAGGCCTGTAGGTAATGATGTAATGGAAACGAGAGAAGTAAAGACTCCAGCGTAATTGTCTGGAGGATAAAGTTCGATTAGACTGAAGATATTGCAGATTTTTGTGGTCAGTATATATGACAGTTGGTTGTGTTGCACCCTCAAGCAAGTGCCTCCAGTGATCGAAGGAACACTTTATTGCAAGTAATTCTTTCTCGCCAACTGGATAATTTAACTCTGCTGGTTGCATCAATCTAGAGAAGAATGCGACCGGATGTAAGGGTTCTTTGAATGATTTCCTTTGAGAGAGGATTGCCCCTATTGCGAACTCAGAAGCGTCAACTTCCAGGATGAATTGCTTTTCTAAATCCGGGTATTGGAGAATGGGTGCTGTAGTGAATTTATTTTTTAAAAGGTCAAATACCTGTTGAGTATGGCTTGTCCACCTGAAAGGATGATTCAATTTGGTGAGTTCAGTAAGAGGTTTGGTAATAGCAGCAAATCCAGGAATGAATTTCCTATAATAATTTGAGAAGCCAAGGAAACGTTGAACATCTTTCTTACATTGAGGAGTCGGCCAATTATGAATGGCCTGAACCTTGTCATCTTGCATCTTGATTCCTTCAGGAGAGATGTTATACCCCAGAAAAGAGATATTATTTGATTCAAATATACATTTTTCTAGTTTAGCGTATAGGTTATTTTTTCGTAACCTAGTGAGAACCTCTCTAACATGCATTCTATGTTGATCTAAATTTTGTGAGTAAACTAGAATATCGTCCAAATAGACAACAACATATACATCCAAAATATCTCTGAAAAGATCATTGATTAAGCATTGGAATGTTGCTGGGGCATTGCACAGACCGAATGGCATCACTGTATATTCGAATAGCCCATATCTAGTCCGAAAAGCAGTGAGCCATTCGTCGCCAGCTCTCATTCGTATAAGATTATAGGCACCTCGAAGATCCAATTTAGTGAAAATTGAGGCCCCCCTTAATCTTTCAATTAATTCAGGGATTAAAGGTAGGGGGTACCTGTTTTTTCTGGTACGCCTGTTCAATTCCCTGTAATCAATGATTGGTCTTAACGTGCCATCTTTATTGGTAACAAAAAATATGCCTGCACCTGCAGGAGAGGTACTAGGTCTTATAAAACCTTTTCGGAGGTTCTCATCGATATAATTTTTAAGGTGTTCTAGTTCTGGTTTAGAAAGGGGGTAGATATGTCCATAGGGAATTGAAACTCCTGGGAGTAAATCAATAGGACAATCGTAATCCCTATGAGGGGGCAAACATTCAGCTTCTTTTTTATTAAAAACATCTGAGAAGTCTGCATATTGTTTGGGTAAAATATTATCCTCAACCTGTAGCATAATTAAATCTGATGATGTCTCACTATTTTGAGTGAGATGAGGAAAAGATAAACTGAGGTCATTCCAGTTTATAGTTGGTTTGTGTTTACAAAACCAATTTATACCAAGGATTACATTAAACATTGGTGAAGATATGACATCGAAAGTGAGTGTTTCTGTGATGTGTGTGCAAGATATTACCTGTAATGGTGTAGTTTGGTGTGTGACAGGACCTGATTTTAAAAAAGAGCCATCAATGACCTTCACAGAGACTGGAGTTTTCTTAGAGACCAGAGGTATTTTATTCTGTTTCACAAAAGAAAAATCAACAAAATTTCTACATGAGCCGGTGTCCAGGATAGCTTCAGTTGTTATCCTGATTTGATCCCACTGTAAAATAATAGGGATAGTTAAATATGATGGTTTAATGGTTTTCATCAACAGGGATTCAGAGATGTTAGGCAACCTACCCTTCTTATTCCTAGCCAGAACTGGGCAGTCCTTTACTTCATGTGTAGGGCAGGCACAATACATGCACAAACTATGCAACTTCCTCCTAGTCTTTTCCTGAGAGGAGAGGGGACCCTTTATGAAGCCTATGTCCATAGGTTGTGGTGATTCCTTAGTTTGATAAACAGGTGTGGAGAGAAAGCTTTTTGTACCGCTAGCCTTTTCAGAGCGGCGTTCCCTAAGCCGTCTATCTATGTTAATAGTGAGAGAAAAGAAATCTTCCAATGAATCTGGAATACCTGTGCGTGAAAGTTCATCCTTTATATCCTCAGACAATCCTAAACGATATTGAGTTTTAAGGGAGACCTCATTCCATCCCGAATCACGGGCAGAAATTTTAAATTGTGTGATGTAAGACTCCACTGGGTTCTTTCTTTGTTTTAAAGATCTAAGTAAGTTTTCAGCTGTGACCTGTTTGAAAGGGTCATCATATAATGCTGACATTTGATCAAAGAATTCATCTAGAGATCCCAGTATTGCATCATCATTTTCAAAAAAAGAGTCAGCCCAAGCCCTAGGTTCCCCCCTCAAATATGATATCACAGTGAGCACTCTTGATCTTTCTGTGGGATAAGTACGTGGCTTTAATTGAAAAAGCAACAAGCAGGAGTTTTTAAACTCTCTGAATCTTGAACGGTCACCAGAGAATTTTTCTGGGGGGGAGACCATAGGTTCAGGGATAGAATCTGCACTTGCAGGTTTAGGTGCCAGAGTCTCTCTTAAGCAGGCCTTCAAAGCCTGATTTTCCACTTGTAATTCATGGAAAGAACCTGATAGAGCTTCTAATCTGTCTGACAGGACTTGAACTTTATCACTTAAAAGATCTTGTTCCATAATTGCTGTTGAAAGTATATGTTTAGTATAGGATAATTCTGTGTACACAAACACTAAATCCTTTCTTCCTTATGGCTGGTTAATTCTGTAATAGTTTGTATTTGTAGCAATTTGAACAAGCATTTAATTTTGTTTTATAAATAAGAACCAACAATTTCCTCAAAAGTAGGTTTGTAACATAAAAGAAGCTTGATGAATTCGTTGTCAGTGCTTCATATAATGTATTACTATTTGCCCAATAAGTGACAGTTTATTAACTTCATAAACTGTATTACTTTCAGGGCATTTGATAATGCAAACAGTTCAAATTAAGCAGTAACGTAAAATATAGTATTCCTTAATTAGGCAGGTAAAGTTCATCAAATTAAGTAAGGATAACGATTAATAATAAAATAATTAGGTCTGACCTGAGAACACAGGAATTGTTACTTGTCCGTTTGTTATGAACAGCAGCGTGGTACTCAGAGGGAGAGCGGTTTCGGCTGCAGCTGATGACGTCACCGCTACTTGCTGTGCTGTGTATGAAGCTGCTTGAATCCTGTTACCTTGTAAATGCTTCAGGGTTTGATGTCGAGTTTGTTTGATTTCCTTATAGTATGAAATATCTTCCAGTGTTGAATTGAGTAGAAGAGCTGCTAGATGTAGGAATGAAAAATAAGAGATGTTATCAGTAACTCTTCAAATAAGATTTTATGAGGCTGTTGGAGAGTGAGGAAAACTCTCAGTGTAACGCTTGTGCTGTGAATCCTTTCTCAATTAACCAGCAATGAATGCTGGGGGGAAGTGCTTGATATAGGAGGCTCTTAAAGGGACAGATCATTAGCAAGCAGTAACCCTGACAGGAAGATTGCGGCTTTCTTATCTTACAGCGTACCCCCCTCCGGTTACCTTACCAGAGTCCACCAAATCGCGGCTGGGATACCTCTTTTTCACAACAGGTCTCCAGGCTTGTCATACTGCTAGCGTGACCATTTGTGCAGTTCACCACTCTTGTGCCCGTTGTTTTCAACCGTTTGGTCTCACCGTTGTTTGCACTATAGCGCTGTGTCTCCTGTGACCTCCTCAATGATACCTTTAACCTCGGGCCAGATATCGGTCAGCATAGGCCTGGGGAAGAAGCCTTGTTCCCCTGCGTAAGATCCGGACTGCAAGCTGCTCTCTGCCAGAGCTTTGGTATCCGCCGGCCGTCTAAAGAACCACGGCCCCAAGGATGGCTTGCCGGTGTATTAGGAAGCGGTTGTACTCCTTCCCGCTCTGAGTATCGCCACGCTGACACCGTGCGTGGCTCCGCCCCTTCCGCTCCTTCCGAATCCTCCAATCATAGTGTCCCTCTTAAAAGGAAGGTACTCTGAGAAATTTGTTTAAACTTTTGAGATTTAAAATCATCCTGAAGGTTCCCTCTCTCTTTGGGAACCACAAACAGATTGGAATAAAAACCCAGACCCTGTTCCAGTACCAGAACAGGAACAAGCAGTCCCAGGTTGAAAAGGTCTCTTACGCAGAGCAAGAAAGCCTCTCTCTTTGTCTGTTTTGCTGAGAATCTTGAAAACAGAAACCTGCCTCTGGTAGGAAAAAAACCTTGACCCTAACCTGTATCCCTGGGACATGATTTCTATTGCCCAGGGATCCTGAACATCTCGAACCCTAGTCTGAGCAAGGAAGGAAGTACTGTCCCCCAACAATATCCAGTCCCGGATCGGGGCATGCCCTTCATGCTGTCTGCAATTCAACAGCAGACTTCTTGAATTGTCCTTCATCCTTTCAGGATTGATTAGATCCATGCAGAGTAGATTGTTCCTGTTTGGGACAGAAAGGAAGAAGTTCTCTAAAAATTTCGAAGGGAACGAAAATTGCTCAGTCGTCCTTTGTTTGCTCCTCTTATCCTGGGGAATAAGATAACCCATACCTCCCCAGATATCAGAGATAATCTCCGACAAACCACGTCCAAATAAGGTCCTCCCTTTATAAGGAATAGCTAGAAGCTTAGACTTAGAGGATACATCCGCAGACCAAGGCTATAACTATAAGCTCTGCGGGCTAGAAGGAAAGCATCCGTAATAAAGGAATTAGCCATTATTTAAGAGCTTTTATTCCTTTATCTCGTCCAGGGGAGTGTCTGTCCTAATAGCTTCAGATAACTCCTCAAACTACTATGACGCCGCACTAGTGACGGTAGCAATACACACAGCTGGTTGTGTAAACCCTGGTGTACATACATCATTTTGAGTAACCCCTCTAATTTCTCTTATCTTGCAAGAGTATAGAAGTTCTAGTGGCGGGAACGCCCGGGGTAGCCAAAATATTACTCAATTAACAAATGGAGGTATTCTAGCTACAAAACTAAAAGCGAACAACCTCAGGATCAGATAAGAATATTATTCCATCTAAGTCTGAGAATTCCCCCTCAGATACTATCGAAGTAGCCTCCCCTTACAGGTAAGAAACGTTCCGAATAGCATTACTGAATCAATCATTCTAAATGATTGAAAATATGTCCTCTAGTACTGTTTTCTACCTCATGGTGGAGTGTGAAAGGAAGAGCAGGGCACTGCATGTGGGCCATAAATTATTTGGGATACTATAGGAGAATTGTGGCATAGCTTGACCATTGTCAATAAACTCTTAAGCAACAAGAGTCTTAGAAGGAAGAGGTTCAGAAAAAAATGTAAAATTTTTCAATAAAAATGAACACATGAAAAACGTTACTGAATGTAACTTTTTATTTTTGCATGTATAATTAAAATAAAACAGTACATAATCACTGCGGAACCTAACTACACCTCGGCTAAACCTTGCTGAGGTGCCCATCTGCCTCTCTAATATCCAAAACTTTATTAAATTGTGGGGCATAACGGCAGTTACCATAAAACATTACTGTTTTTGAAAAAAGTCCGGAACGTAGCTTGTGTTAATATTGTGCTTAACAGAGACTCTAGTACAATATGATAACATCAAACATAATGTATTATGATTTGAACCCAAAAACCTCCACACTATAGAGAGGTAACTCCTGTAAACTTTAGCCACAAAAAGGTTCGCAACGCAGCTGTAACGCTGTCCGGACCCACTTTACTAAACAACACCACATTCTGTGCTAAACAGTCTCCAAACTAAGCCCCTTGATCCGATTCTGAAGCAGCGTTGGAGAAATAGTGCACAGTCCAAAAACTGGCGCCACATGAAGCTCCGCCCATCGTGGGCGTAACAACCATGTAACTCCCGGTCGCCATTATTAATGTTATAAATAAATAAATAAATGTTATAATTACTATGCCACCGGGAGTTACTGAGAACAAATGGAGGTATTCCTCTTCAAACAAACCTGGGGGCAAATTTTGGCTACCGCTTCTCGATCGAAGCTTAGCCCAAATAAATGTGAAACAATATCGCCTCCCACTGAGTCCTTTTACCTCAGCCAAGTGATAAGTCCCCCCCCCAAGTAAAAGCCACCTAATCAGTCTCCTAAGCCCCAGTGCCTGCTAATAAAAGGTGCTGTCATCGAAGTTCCCTCCTTTTACATGTAGGCGTTCTTTCCCAAATAAATAAAGTGCTCCACTTCTCTGAGATCTTTATTACCGACCCAGAATGAAAAGTTCAGCACTTACCTTTAACTCTGCCCGACAGCAGGGCAGCTTAGCAGGTTTAAGAGGTCCTCTCCCTCCCATAGCCCTGTGGATAATGATAAAGCCTGAGGAATCTTGGTTAAGCTATCAGGATTAGGGCAGCATAAATATATGGGAGGCGCAGTGAGAATTATGTCCCACCAGTTCCCATTGCTCTAAAGCCACCTATGCCCTACTGAAGAGACTGATATGGACTACGGCTACACCCTAGAACAAAGCAACACAATCTTGTACTACTTTAAAAATAATAAACTCTTGATTGAAAAATCTAATCTAACACCTCACTTTACCACTTCCTATCACGAACATAGGCAAAGAGAATGACTGGGGTGGAAAGGGAGGAGCTATTTAACAGCTTTGCTGTGGTGCTCTTTGCCTCCTTCTACTGACCAGGAAGTGAATATCCCATTAGTAATTAAGATGATCCGTGGACTCATCGTGTCATTAAAAAGAAATACATTTATCAGGTAAGCATAAATTTAGTTTTTTGTATGTGAGTGTACATATCAGTTACCTTCCCACTCACTGCTATCAGATCTCATTGATGAGCACTGTTTAATAACTCATAGCTACTACCATGTTACTTCAGATACTTCTGTTCAGTACTTTTCTGGTGCACTGATACTCATTTGAAAGATACAGACCAGACTTTTGTATTTTGCATAACTTGTTGGGTCACCAAATCCATTGAAAGCTAATATATGTGAATAGAATATTTAAAACCCTCCCAACAATTTAGTGAGCTTTGTAACAAATTAAAGCAGTACCCTATTTCAAAACTGTTTAATATTGAGGCCTTTAAAGCATTTTAATAGACTCGGCCAAGAATGAACAAAGCGCTAGTAGTTTACATTATTAAATAGTAAACATTGTGCAGCCTCTTTTAGCCCAGCTGTGCCTTTCATAAAGACAAACTTTCCTGCACTTTATCTATCTGGTCTAATTTTACTTTAAGTAAAGGATTTGTATAGCTAACCCCACATCTACATTTAAGCCTATATGGACCTCATAAATGGAGGTGCACAGTGAGACCACATCTTGGTTGCCCATCAACCTTATGGATCATTTGTGTGTAAAAGAGGAACATAAAAGGGCAATAGTGTTGATAGATCAAACTGTAGCAGCTTGTGCCTTTGGATGATTCCTACCCAGAGTGCATCATCTTTTAGCCAAACTTGTAACTTTTAAAAATGAGAACTTACCTGCAGCATATACATGCAGTCTGATTCCCATCAAGGACAGTCCAACCACCAAATACCATGCAATTCCCTGAACAAAGGATTTGTAGAGCCAGCCCGACACATTTTTGGCCAGTATTGCTGCAGTTCTCCTCCCTCCCTCCCTCCCCTCTAAACTGTGCCTAGCTCTCTCCAATCTTTCCATAGTCTCCTGAAGGGCTGTTATAGATATAGTGTGAAGAGGATTACCCAGAAGATTAACTGGGAAAGTTCTATTTAATGCTCTATTAGAATCCAGCATTGCCCCATGCTTGGTTTATTTACAATGCTTGAATTATTTCTTTGTTTAAACAGAAAAATGTTGATTTGTATTGTTACCATAATACATCCCTTTATACACCAGTGTGCAACACAGAGTTACAATAGACAGCAATCCCAAGGGTAATTTTGAAAGTTATAGTGTTCTTCATTGTGCCATTCTGGCTACAAATTATGTGGTTCTTTGACAGTTTGATATATACGAATACTGCCTCTGGCCTGGATCCATTAAACCATCTTAACCTTTAAGTTACAATATTGACAACTTGGCTGTTACTGAGAAGACAATGAAATGTCTATCTGAAAAGGAAAGAATGTTATCCCAAACTTGGCAATCTCTTTTCCAGTTTTTAAATAATTTACAGGCTTGTAGTAACAGAGTGGAAAGCAAATTACCAAAATTGCCTTTTATTTCTTGGAATCAAAGTTCAAATGGTCAAGCCGTTAGTACAAGGATGTATTCTTTATCTCAAAATCAAATGGGCATTTAAAGTGTGTCATTTGGGGGAATTTAATTCTCACCCAACAGAGACAATAGTTCTGAAACCCAGGGTTTCTTCCTGTCCGAGCAGTAGAAATAGACATTAGCACATTCCCATTAAGTTATTTATGAGTCAGCCCTGATTGGCTAAAATAAGTGTCAAAAGCACTGCAATAAGGGTGCAGTCTGCAGAGGCTTAGATACAAGGTAATCAGAGGGTAAAAAAAGTTATATAACTGTGTTGGTTATGCAAAATTGGGGGACGGGTAATTAAGGGATTATCTATCCATATAAACAATTCTGGAGTATACCATTAAGGGTTTTCTTGGTTCTGCCACATTACTTAGCATCAAGTTTAAAAAAAAACACAAGCCAGGAATACTTGCCTCCTATTTATTTAAAAAACCTAGAATGTAGCAGAAAATGCTCTTATGTTGATTACCATTATGTTTAGGATGTGTTGAAGACCACCAGCTGGATACTACCATATGTATTATCACATATTTATTTGATAACTCCTTGTCATACTGGCGATAGTGAATGATTCAATCTCAAAATTATCTGGAAAATGAGTTTCTCAATGAGACATGTTCCATTAAGGAACGTCCAGCTGTAAGAGATCCAAACAATATGGAAAAAAGGTTAGACTTGGGTGAGCTTGATATTTTTTCAAAGATCCAGCAAAGGGAACTGAAATTGAAAGCAATGCAATCTTAAATAAAGTGAACCAACCTCTTTTAAAGTAATTATTTTCAGGAGACTGCTTGAATCTCTACTTGTACCAAGAAGTCTAATTTTGTCCAAGGTCTAAAATTCAAATATAAAAATCTCTTATTGAACATAAAGAACCCCTTGTTAAGCGTGTGGTTAGGGGTGCAATCGTATTGATTTAGTTATCTGCTTCATGTATACAGAGTATTTTCTCCTAAGCTCTTTTTTATTTTAATAATACACACAAATATTGTCATCTTTCAAACATGAAATATATTTTGAATACCAAACCATTTTACTAAATTATTTAAAATGCACTAGCAGTCCACTATAAAAAAAAAAGATTTTTTTATAAAGAAAACAAAAATTTATGCTTACCTGATAAATTAATTTTTTTCTTGACACCGATGAGTCCACGGGATCATCTAATATACTATTGGGAATATCACTCCCAGCAGGAGGCGGCAAAGAGCACCACAGCAAAGCTGTTTAAATATCACCTCCCTTCCCTCCCAACTCAGTCAATTCGACCGAAGCAAAGGAGAGAAAGGAAGCAACAAGGTGCAGAGGTGTCTGAAAGTTTATAATATACCAATAACCTTTGTCTAAAGAACAGGGCAAGCCGTGGACTCATCGTGTCAAGAAAGAAATTTATCAGGTAAGCATACATTTTGTTTTCTTTCTAATAACACGATGAGTCCACGGATCATCTAATTACTATTGGGAATGAATACGCAAGCTAGAGTACACAGATAAGGGAGGGACAAGACAGGGAACCTAAACGGAAGGCACCACTGCTTGAAGAACCTTTCTCCCAAAAGCGGCCTCAGGCGAGGCAAAAGTGTCAAATTTATAGAATTTTGAAAAAGTGTGGAGAGGACGAAGTTGCAGCCTTGCAAATCTGTTCCACAGAAGCTTCATTTTTGAATGCCCAGGAAAAGGAAACAGCCCTCGAACAATGAGCCGTAACTCTCTCAGGAGGCTGCTGTCCAGCAGTTTTATAGGAAAAGTGAATAATACTCTTCAGCCACAAAGAAAGAAGTAGCTTTCTGCCCCTTACGTTTCCCAGAGAATACCACAAACAGTAGTAACTCTGCTAGATTAGAATGGTCAAGGTAATGGTATAAATAACAGGTCAAATTCATTCACATTAGAATCTTTATTAAAAAATGTCAGAGAAAAAATTCACACATGCAACTAGCTTGAGCTCAAGTTAAAAACACTTAAACCAAGGTCCCTTTGAGATGCTCTCTGTCTCTCCTTTTTTGAAATCAGCTTACCAATGTTGTAATAATTATTCCCTACCAATTTACTTATATATTTCAGCCAGCAGTTAACTTAAAATAAATTTAATTAGCAGCCCTCGGATTGTAAGGGCTTAGTTGATAGACTTTTTTTCTGCTGGCTCTTATACCTTTAATTCTACCAACTGAGATTTAACCCCTTAATTGACCACAGCACTTTTCCATTTTCTGTCCATTTGGAACCAAGGCTATTTTTATATTTTTTGCAGTGTTTGTGTTTAGCTGTAATTTTCCTCTTACTCATTTACTGTACCCACACATATTATATACCGTTTTTTTCGCCATTTAAATGGACTTTCTAAAGATACCATTATTTTCCATCATATCTTATCAATTACTTTAAAAAAAATATAAAATATGAGGAAAAAAATGAAAAAAACACACTTTTTTCTAACTTTGTCCCCCATAATCTGTTACACATCTACAACCACCCAAAAAACACCCATGCTAAATAATTTCTAAATTTTGTCCTGAGTTTAGAAAATTACCCAATGTTTACATGATCATTGCTTTTTTTGCAAGTTATAGGGCAATAAATACAAGTAGCACTTTGCTATTTCCAAACCACTTTTTTCAAAATGAGCGCTAGTTACATTGGAACCCTGATATCTGTCAGGAATAACCTGAATATCCCTTGACAAGTTATATATTTTTTTTAGAACACAATCCCAAAGTATTGATCTAGGCCCATTTTGGTATATTTCATGCCACCATTTCACCACCAAATGCGATCAAATAAAAAAAATTGTTCACTTTTTCACAAATTTTTTCACAAACTTTAGGATTCTCACTGAAATTATTTGCAAACCGCTTGTGCAATTATGGCATAAATGGTTTGTAAATTTTTCTCTGGAATCCCCTTTGTTCAGAAATAGCAGACATATATGGCTTTGACGTTGCTTTTTGGTAATTAGAAGGCCGCTAAATGCCACTGCGCACCATGCGTGTATTATGCACAGCAGGGAAGGGGTTAATTAGTGAGCATGTAGGGAGCTTTTTGGGGTAATTTTAGCTTTAGTGTAGTAGACAACCCAAAGTATTGATCTACGCCCATTTTGGTATATTTCATGCCACCATTTCACCGCCAAATGCGATCAAATAAAGAAAAACGTTAAATTTTTCAAAATTTTAGATTTCTCACTGAAATTTTACAAACATTTTGTGCAATTATGGCACAAATGGTTGTAAATGCTTCTCTGGGGTCTCCTTTGTTCAAAAATAGCAGACATATATGGATTTGGTGTTGCTTTTTGGTAATAAGAAGGCCGCTAAATGCCACTGCGCACAACACGTGAATTATGCCCAGCAATGAAGGGGTTAATTAGGTAGCTTGTATGGAGTTTGCAGGGTTAATTTTAGCTTTAGTGTAGAGATCAGCTTCCCACCTGACACATCAGACCCCCTGATCCCCTCCCAAAGAGCTCTCTTTCCTCCCCCACCCCAAAAATTGTCCCCGCCATCTTAAGTACTGGCAGAAAGTCTGCCAGTACTAAAATAAAAGGTATCCTTTTTTTTTATATATAGCATATTTACATATGCTGCTGTGTAAGATTCCCCCCCTTAGCCCCAACCTCCCTGATCCCCCCCAAAACAGCTCTCTAACCCTCCCCCTCTGCCTTATTGGGGGCCATCTTGGGTACTGGCAGCTGTCTGCCAGTACCCAGTTTGCATGTAAAAATGTCTTTATTTTTTTATTTTTTTGGTGTTTCTGCAGTGTAGCTCCCCCCCCCCCCCAAGACTAATCCCCCACCCCCCTCCCAGATCCCTTAGATGACTTTAATTAGGGATTTTTTTTCCCTCCTTTCTCCCCATAATACAAAAAAAAACGTTTCTGTAGTGTAAGTGGTTCCCACCCGCTCCCTCCCCGTGCCGCACGCGCGCCCCCCGGCGATACCGCCCCCCGCCCCCCTCTCTGACCAAGAAGCCATTGATGGCCGCCCACCCACCTCCCACTTCAGCTCCCACCCACCAACGAATGCGGCCATCGATGTCCGGTGCAGAGAGGGCCACAGAGTGGCTCTCTCTGCACCGGAGGGGTAAAAAATGTTATTGCAGGATGCCTCAATATCAAGCATCCTGCAATAACCGGAAAACAGCTGGAAGTGATCAGGATCGCTTCCAGCTGCTTTCCACACTGAGGACGTGCAGGGTACGTTCTCAGGCGTTAACTGCCTTTTTTCTGAGACGTACCCTGCACGTCCTCAGTCGTTAAGGGGTTAAATAAACAATATGGAAAGTTCAAAATTCACTTTCGTTTAAGTGTTTTTAACCTGAGCTCAAGCTAGTTGTATAAGTGAATTTTTCTCTTTTTAATAAGGATTCTAATGTGAATAAATTTGACCTTTTATTTACACCATTACCTTGACCATTCTAATCTAGCAGAGTTACTACTCCTTACATGTAATAAAATAGACAAGGCAGATATTTGACCCTGAATCATGGTCTCAATGACCGATTTCGAAAACCACGCTTGGATAAAATTAAGCGTTCAATCTCCAAGCAGTCAACGGAAGTCTCCAAGGTGAAAGACGACATGTCCACCAGGTCTGCATACCAAATCCTGCAAGGCCATGCCGGTGCAATGAGGATCACCGACGCCCTTTCCTGCTTGATTCGAGCAATGACCCGAGGAAGTAGAGCGAATGGAGGAAATAGGTGAGACTGAAATTCCAAGGTACCCCCAGGGCGTCTATTAGTACCGCCCGAGGGTCCCTTGACCTTTTAAATTGTTATATTGCATAATAAATGTTTTATTGTAAACATAATCCTTTGCCCAATCTGAGGCGCTCCTTAGATTTCCATTTTTCTAAGGAACACTTATAGGATAAACTAGGTCCCTTGACCTCGACCCGTACCTCAGGAGCTTGGCATTCTGCCCGCGATGCCAGAGGTCCAGATGCGGCTGTCCCCATTTGAGAATCAGGTTGGAAAACACTTCCGGATGGAGTTCCCACTCCCCCGGGTGAAAGGTCTGCCTGCTCAGGAAATCCGCCTCCCAATTGTCCACTCCAGAGATGTGGATAGCCGACAGATAGCAATTGTGGGTCTCCACCCATTGAATGATCTTTGCTACCTCTGTCATGGCCAAGGAATTCAGAGTTCCTCCGTGATGATTGATGTAAGCCACTGAAGTTATGTTGTCCGACTGGAACCTGATGAACCAGGCCGAGGCCAGGTTAGAAGAGCACTGAAGATTGCTCTCAGCTCCAGAATGTTTATGGGTAGAACAGACTCCGACCGAGTCCATTCCCTTTAGAGAGCCCCAGACTGCTCCCCATCCCAGAAGGCTGGCATCTGTTGTCACAATCACCCAAGAAGCTATGCAGACGCAGGTTCCTTGGGTGAGATGATCCTGAGACAACCACCAAAGAAGAAAATCCCTTGTCTCCTGCTCCAGCTGTAATCGCAGAGACAGATCCGCATAATCTCCGTTCCACTGACTGAGCATGCTTAAAGGGACATTACACTGTAAAATTGTTTTTCCATAAATGTATTTTAAATGACTGGTTATACCAACTGCAGAGTATAAAATATTTGTGAAATTGCATTTTTTGGTTTATTTGTGTATCTGAAGTAGCTGGTTTTTTGCTTTGAAACCACAGCCTATTACAATGGGTTGAGCTTCAGGTAATATCAGATCTCATGTTATAACTTTTATGTACACAGACTTGCTTCCTTATCTTATATTTGTCTGGAACACCAAAGCTCAATACATAGAGAGAACAATGGAAAATTATCATTTTATTACTTAACTATCCTGCATCCCACTGGGAGTATAATCTCTTCTGCTGGCTGTGTTTACTTAGGCTTGTCAAAAGTGTATACGCCAGTATCGGTTGGGAAACCACAAGCTAAATCAGCTATTTCAAATGCTGAAATATAAGTAAAGGAGCTACTTGCAACCAATTTAATACACTCTAGCAGGTAAAAAGGATAATTGGGAATAATTTAAAGGGGAGAATGTTTTTGGGTGAACTGTCCCTTTAACTGCAGAGGTCTGAAGTGGAAACGAGCGAACGAGATGATTGTCTATTGCCGCTACCATCAGACCGATTACCTGAAGGGAAGCATCCGCAATAAAGGAGTTGGCCAATTTAAGGCCTTTATCCTATCCTGGATTTCTTCGAGGGGAGTGACTGTCCAAATAGAATCAGACAACGTATCAAACCAGTATGCTGCCGCACTAGTGACAGTAGCAATACAAACTGCAGGTTGCCATTGTAAACCCTGGTGTACATACATTTTCTTAAGCAACCCATCTAACTTATCCATAGGATCCTTAAAGGAACACCTATCCTCTATGGGAATAGTTGTTCACTTGGCTAGCGTGGAAATTGCTCCTTCCACTTTGGGTACCATCTGCCAAGACTCCTTGATAGAGTCTGCGATAGGAAACATCTTTTTAAATATAGGGGATGGAGAAAAAAGGGATCTAAAATTGGTCTGAAGGTTCCCTCCTTTTTGGGAACCATGAACAGATTGGAATAAAACCCCAGACCCCGTTCCTGTATCAGAACAGGAACAATCACTCCCAGGTCGGAGAGGTCCCGAACACAGTGTAAGAAGGCCTCTCTTTTTGTCTGGTCTACAGATAATCTTGAAGACAGAAACCTGCCCCGGGAGGAAATGTCGAACTCTAGTTTGTATCCCTAGGACACGATGTCCACCACCCAGGGATCCTGAACATCTCGAACCCAAGCCTGAGTTAAGGAAAGTCTGCCCCCTACAAGATCCGTTTCCAGATCGGGGGCAGACCCTTCATGCTGCTTTTGATTCAATAGCAGGCTTCTTAGATTTTTTTCCCTTGATCCAAGACTGATTGGGCCTCCAGGAAGGCTTGAATTGGCCCTGCTTGGAAGAGGGAGTGGAAGGATTTCCCTTGAAATTTAGAAAGGAACGAAATTATTCTGACGTCCCTTTTGTTTGTTTCTCTTATTCCGAGGGAGGAAATGGCCCTTTCCTCCCGTAATGTCAGAAATTATTTCCGTCAAACCTGATCCAAACAAGGTCTTTCCCTTGTAAGGAATCGCCACCAATAAACAGACAACTGATATTTAAAAGGTATGGTAAAGTTGAGACCACTAGTTAACGCTATCTTACATAGAATAAAAAAATAAGCATAAGTTTGATTCATCGTTATTATCCTAATTACTTCTATTTCTATCTTACAAGCACTCGCCCAACAAAAAATCTTTCCTCCGCCCGCCATTTTGGAATAGTTGATTGACAGTGTAGATCTATATTAACGTCCAATTAGCTTTTCGCCTATCCATTCCTACATCACTAGATTCCTGAGCGCATGCATTTTACTAGAATCATCGTAGTTCCACCCATGCTCGTTCGTGAGACACACATGCTCTGTGGGACCTGTCTTACAATTCAGCTGTGAATCTCAGAATAAGCATTGCATCAATACTTTTGATCAATGAATACTTTGTTACGTCGGCAAGTTGCGCATGCGCAGACGAAATCCACTTCGTGAACGTGCTTTCACCTGACGTAGAGAGCAGGTAGGACCGCTCTCTGACATGAAACAGAGAAACATGGAAGTGGCATGGGGACGGAGTTGGCAAATAAACGGTAGGAAAAATAAAGATTAGATTGCATCTAAAGTATAGCATAAAAAAATTTAAAAAAAAGTTAGCGACTACGTTGTTATTGACTATTAGAATGCTTAGATGCTTTCAATACCGCTAAAGTTTACCTTTACTTTAACTCAGAAAATATCCCCCAACAAAGGTTAAAAAATTTGTTACGGTTTCTTTAAATTTTAAACAAACAAAATAGCCGCTTTATTTTCCAACTATTAAAAATTACACCTTAGCCCCCAAAATGACTTTCAGACAACTCTACACCTCAGGTTAGCGTTGCTGAGGTGCTTACCTGCCTGCCTCTAACGAAGTAAACTACTTTGTGACTGATCCGGACTCAACTCTGTAAACACTGCGGTCCGTAACCGCAACGCTGCTGAATCTGTGACGCAGCTGAATATCCCTCAGGAGACACAGGAAGTCACAAACAGGGCTAGAAAAATAAGGCGCGCAACAGGAACTGCTGCCGTATTTAACTCCGCCCCTCGTGGGCATAACCTTGAAACTCCCGATCGGCTAATTCAATTAACACAGCTGTCGGGAGTAAAGTATAAAAAACATACACTACCAAGAGCCAGTTCTCCTCGTCCCCAGTGCCAACTCCGCTGCCCTTAATAAATATTCTCATCATAGGAATGTAATTTGTCCCAATAAAAGTAAAAGTGCTATCCTTTTTCTCTGCATGTCCCAGAAAAATATAAAGTTAGCACTTACCTTAATACTTCTGCCAGGCAGCACGGCAGCTCACTAGGTTTAGGAGGCCAGTTCCCTCACATGGACCTGTGGATAGAAACAAAGACTGAGTAATCTTACTCAGGCTTGCATGGGTAGGGCAGCATAAATGGGAGGCAAAGTGAGAATTATGTCCCACAAGTTACCATTGCTTTAAAGCCACCACTGCTCTACTGAAGAGACTGATATGGACTACAGCTACACCCTAGAGCAAAGCAGAACAATCTTGCACTGCTTAAAAAAAAAAAAATCTTGCTTGAAGAATCTTTTCCTAACACCTAACACTTTACTACTTAAAGGGGCACTAAACCCAAACATTTTTTCATGATTTAGGTAGAGAATAACATTTTAAAATAACATTCCAATTTACTTTATTATCTAATTTGCGTCATTCTTTAGATATCCTTTGTTGAAGAAATAGCAATGCCCATGGGTGAGCCAATCACACGAGGCATCTATGTGCATCTACCAATCAGCAGCTACTGAGCATATCCAGGTATGCTTTCCCGCAAAGAATATCAAGAGAATGAAGCAAATTAGATACTAGAAGTAAATTAGAAAGTTGTTTAAAATTGCATGCTCTTTCTAAATAATGAAAGAAAAAAATTGGGTTTTATGCCCCTTTAAGTGCTCTAACGTAGGCAAAGAGAATGACTGGGGTTGGAGGGAAGGGAGGCGATATTTAACAGCTTTGCTGTGGTGCACTTTGCCGCCTCCTGCTGGGCAGGAGTGATATATCCCATTAGTAATTAGATCCGTGGACTTGTGTCATTAGAAAGAAATTATATCTTTTGAAAAGTATGACCTTTTTTAGTTTCTAGGGAGCACAAAGTGTTACTGTTGCCAATAGAGGTACCAACAAATAATTTGCTACAATGAACTGAATACCAATCATTTGTAGATATGGGATTTTTGTTGTACATTTAGTTGACTGGGAAAATCAAAGAAAAAGAAAATAGGTTAATGTACATTTTAAATCCTTTGTATGCAGATATAGTCTTTATAGTTAGGGGTGGCAAAGAGAACAACTTTTGAATTTCTGTTGAATACTGAAACCAAACTTTTCTGCATTTTCATGTTTAGAACTAAAACTCTGGCATTAAGGCATTTTCTTTCAATGGTTATAAATATATTTACCTTCTAATTTAGTGTATAACACAAGGATGCAATTACAAATTATATAAGGTTAGGATGGTGCTTATTTTAGCTGGAAAATTTATTGGATTTAATTAGTGTGTGTAAATGTATCTTCATTTAAAAGTTATTGGGTGAAGAAAAAACAAACAAACATTGTTTATTACTAATGATCACTTAAAAGATAGGTCTTTAATAATTGACTTTAGTCTGTAAATACTGTTGACAAATTTTACGGTTATTTAACAGGCGTTAATACAGCAAACGAACACAGAGACAGTGGAATTAAAGAACAAATCTCTACAGATTGGCGACGATGGAACAGAATTACAGGCGATAGCAAGAGCAGACTAATCCTTTTGTGGACATGGACCTTAGGAATGTTTTTATTACCAATATAGTGTGGATCTGCAAGTAAATATTGTACACTACCTCCCATTTCCAGATCAGTTCTAGATAGAGTATCAACATTAAAAGGATATGAAACACAAATGTTTGATAACTCAGATAAGGCATGTTTCAACAACTTTCCAATTTACTTATATTATCGAATTGGCTTTGTTCTCTTGCTATCCTTAATTTAAAATACCTAGGTAGGCTCAGGAACAGTAAAAGCACTACTGTGAGCCGATTGGTGGGTGCACATGTTTACTTAGTCATTGGCTTACCTGATGTGTTCATCTAGCCAAAGCAGTGCTTTGCTGTTCCTTCAACAAAGGATGCCAAAGGAACAAAGCAATTAATGAATTGGAATGTTTTGAAAATGTATGCTCTGTCTGAATCATTAAATAAATTTGGGGGGTTTATGTCCCTTTAAGAATTCTCACAATTTTTTTTTTTTTAGTTCTCATTTGTGAAGAAAATTTTTGGAAGGTTTGTGCCAAAAATGTTGTCAATGATCAACAGTAGAAAACGCTTAATCTTTTTAACTAATAATCTTGTAAGCCAAGTGGCCAATGCTTTGAGTAATTTGTAACATGGTTAAAGGGACACTCAAATCAAAATGAAATTGCCTGACTTAGAAGAAAAAGTCTCTTAAAACTACATGATCTATTACTAAGTTATGCACACGGAGGTACAGCTCCTACTGAGCATGTGCAATACATCAGTGTAGCCGTATATTAGTCTGTGATTGGCTCTCACATGATACAGGGAGCCAGCAAACCAAAATAAATTGCAACTGAAAAATGCATAGTGCTATTGCATTGCCTTATTCACTCGATTATGCAATTCTACTGCATTTAAAGGGGGTATGAAACCCAAAATATTTATCTCATGATTCGGATAAAGTAAGCGATTATTAACTCATTTACTTCTGTTGTACATTTCTGCAGCGCTATATGGCAGCGGTTTAGCAAGAGCACTCGAGGGCAGCACTACTACAGACGCCTACCTAGGTATCTCTTAAACACACAATATCATAGGAACAAAGCAAATTTGATAATAGAAGTAAACCAGAAACTTTTTTTAAAATAGTATTCTTTCTGAATATCACACACAAAAATGGTGAGGGGTTCATATCCCTTTAATGGTCCTTTAAAGAGAGAGACAATGACTTCAGGATTGTTATTTTAGCTTTCCCTGCTTGATAAAAGTAAATTAATCTTGTATATATGTACAGTATAACTAGCGCTAAATGTAAATTCTATGTACATCTAATAAGGTCCCCCCTTAACAATTAGGGTTTGTAGTGCGATTTTCCAACCCATTAGAAGCAGCACGATTTGGTTGAATTTGTTATACTGCCTGAATTATGATCTCATTTCTCTTCCTCAGTTCCCCTCATTCACTGCCTCCTTACTTGGTTATATTGCGACATAAATCCACCTCTGAACAGCACTGCAGATTGCTGAACAATGTTTTGCTTTAACATCCATTCTGATTTAAAAAATTAGCATTTCACCGTTGTAAATAAACTTTTATACCATGCAGTTTGTTTTGCCTTTCTACCACTTATATTAACTTCCATTTGTTATTTTAAGTAACTAAGTCGGTAATAATCTAGGGCTGTGCCAATTGTTTGCAATTATTCCATGAATATTTATGCAGCATTTATAAGGGGTACTCAATTCATATGTCCTGCATCGCTTTTTTGGACAAGTTTGTGTTAGGCAAAATCCCTCAAAGGACAGTTGTTTGGCAAGTTGCTAGGTCTTTTTTGTCTCTTACTTGGCATGCGAATACCAAGAGTTCTTGTAATGCTGTGAGAACTGCCTATAAAATATTTTGAGCACACCCTAGAAGGATTTGCCCTCTTAGTTCTATGTAGAATCTACTGCTCGTTTTTACATTGCACCCAACCTATCAACACCCCCTTTACTTTTAATCACCTACTACTCATGCAAAAAAAAATACTGAAAAGTTAGGTAAGTCGTGCACTCTATGGCATATAATGTTTATTGTGCATGAATATATGGGTTTTACTGTCCAATTGCACACAATCTGAACACAAAACGTATGCATTAGGTAGAGTTGCACAATGTACTAGAAGCTACTAAAGAAAGTTATATTTGGTTAGTATTTTGCATGGTCTATCCTATAGGGTGTAAAGTAAAAAAAAAAAAAAAATGTTTATTAAAAATAAAAATCTATACACCAGAAGACATTGTGTTATGAATGAAGTCACAATTTTGCATTTGCATCTTAAAGCAATTTGCTGAGCTGACAATGTACATAGACTGAATCAATTAAACTGTGAGTTACGAGAAAGACTAACATTTAAATTTGAGTGCAGTAAAGCTCATCACCTCAACGTCAAATACCACAAAAGGTCATTAGATCACACACCAGTGTACCTGCTTTTACAGACATAATATAAAAAGCTATACAATTATGAATTCTAATTATTACATTAAAATAAAAACGCTATATAGATATATAATAACTGGTGGCAAGCATTAATGATTCATAAAACACGCACAAGAACACAAGAGAAGCTTATGTGCAACCAAGGGAGAAAAAAAATATCAAAATTTATTTATAAAAATACATTGGGATCAGTTTATGATGAGAAAAGTGACAATAAATACACATAAAAGAAACTAAGCACATCTAAATGGGTAAAATATGGCACAGACAAACGCACCATCATTTTAAAAACATCTGCATGGTCATATAACTTTATACAGACTCCCTTTTAAAAAGGCAAATTAAGCACATTGGAGCAAATCCACAGGCTTTTTAATAAAGCCACAGCAGCAACAATGGAATGATATTTATGTATTGTTTGGTGCTCAGCACTTCATCCAACGCAAACTTTTTTTCTTTTCAAAAAGTCCAACTTGGAGTGCGGACGACATTCTCAAGCTTTAGTCAAACAATAGCAAGCAACTAGACTCAGGACACACAATCCTATTCTAAACCCTAAGAGATGAGGAGATGGTCCCCTTATTTTACAGTTGCGTGTGACCATAATATGATGTTGTTTACAACAAATTTAAAGTAGTAAGGAGGCCTGGATTAAATACTCCCAATATAACTCATAAAAACAAATACAGTTAATACTTGTTTAAGGAATCAACCTAAAATACACTGCAGGTAACAAAAACTATTTGGCCATAAGACGTTAATTAGCTCAGTCATTGCTACACCATCATTTTAGTTACTACAGCCAATATATAGATGGAAAAAAAACATTTTAGGATCCTAACATGCACACAAAAGTATGTATAGCAAATATGCATAGTCCTGGTATAGCACAGGTGACTGTACACACGCTCCCTTCATTATTCACAGTATTCCTTTTACTTCATATGCAGTTATCGGCAATGCTGCAAAACACAATCTTACAGCACTAGAAGGCAACTAGAGATAGGAGGCAGAAATGAAAAGAATGTAAGGCAAATTGTTTCAGTATTAAAGCATACTATTGTTTTAGGAAGACTGTTTAAAAAGGGGGGAAATCACAAGGCTAGCTTGGTCTTCATTTAATAAAATAAAACAAATTAAAAAAAACTAATACAGAAAGTGTAGATCTAATAATCTATGCCTTGGTCACTGTACTGCCCGTGATAATCTCTTGGATAGTCATCAGGGTACTCTCCTGGATAGTCTTCTGGGTATTCTGCTTGGTAATCACTATCACTAATTTCAGACCCATTGGTTCCAGTTCCTTGGCTTCCATTGTGAATGATGGGTTCAGTGGGTGCAGCACAGTATTTTGGATCATAAACTTGTCGTCCAAGGCCATATACACTCATGCCTTTCTGTGAGGCTACTTTATTGGTTCCCATCTGTAAGGAAATTGTAGAGTTGTCCAATGGCTGTAGTATTCCCTTCTGATCGTAGATATCCCTCCGTGTTCCTGGGGCAGACATGCCAGCCTAGAGGTGGGAGAAAAGCCATCTTGAGCTGTAATAAGTGTCAAACTAAACAGGAAGCAGGCTAATGTAAATATCAGTATACATTCAAATACATAGTAGATAAGGCTGAAAGACAGAAGTCCATCAAGTTCAACCTATACAGATCGTAACCAGTTAATAAAAGCTCCAATTGATCTTAGCTTAATCCCATTACAAAGGTGACCCATTTAACACAAGCAATCGTATCCCTGAATTCTGTTTCTAGGCAAAAATGTATCCAAGTCATTTGTAAATGCATCTAAAAAGGTATTGGCATTCACTACCTCCTTAGGCAATGATTTCCACAATTTGTTTGCTTTTACAGTGAAAATATTTTTAATTGCTGGAAATTAAATTTCCTTTCCTCCAGCCTTAAGGACCACTTATCACAAACCATTTTCTTGGAATAGAGAGCTTCTGCCAACTCTTTATATGGGCCTTGATAATATATTTGTATAAAGTAATCATGTCAGCTCTCAAATGCCTTTTTTTAATAGAGAAAACAGACCCAGTTTGGCTAACCTCTCCTCAGTTTAAATTCTCAATGAAACTTATCAGTTTTGTGGCCCTTCTCTGAATTTTTTCTAACTGTCTTTTTGAGATTTGTCACCAGAACTTCTCTCCATAGTCAATGCAAGGTCTTACGAGGGATTTAAATAGTGACAGATATAAGCTTCCCTCCCTTGCATCAATGCCTCTTAATACATGTTAGTATCTTGTTAGCCCTGCATTGTGCACCAACTTTTAGCTTATCTATAAATACACCCAAATCCTCCGTTTTGCAAATTCTAGCTTCACTTAAATGGGTTGCCTCATTTTTACTTCCAAAATGCAGAACCTTACATTTCCCAATATTAAATCTCATTTTCCATTTATTTGCCCATTCTTCCAATTTTTGTAAATTGCCTTGCAAATCAATTTCATCCTGCACTAACCTGCACTGACCTTACACAACCTTGTATCATACTTCATCCTTGCTCCAATTCATTAATAAAAATATCAAGGGCCCAGTACGGATCACTGGGGAACAAATTCAACTATCTTGGTACACATTTTCTATAAACACATGGCTAGAGTCTACATTTATATACGAATAGTGCTGTACAAAGAAGCAAGGTTAAGATCTGGCATGCAAGCAAAACAATGTTACAATATATTATTGCAAGAAAGTGAAGCTTAACGCTAACGATTAAATCATTTCCACAAGGCCAACTGCCCCTATACACCAGCAAATAAAACGGAACATCACTGCTTATATGCACCTCTTTACAGAACGTTAATGTATGTTCGCGCATATAAAGCAGTGCCATCTATAATAGTTTGCATCATCACACACTGTTTATTACATTATTCTGTAGACGTTCATGGACTAAGGTTAAATATTGATTTGCACTATTTGTATCAAACAAAATCTGGAACTAAATTACTACATCAAAAGTGTTCTTTACAAAATATGTATTGTGAGCAAAAAAAAACGTTACAGAATGTCATCAAAAATAACTGAGTTTGCAATTCTAACCAAAACCCCTGCTTCAGTAGAACCAATAAGTTGTTTCTGAGTCTGTGTTCTGGCAGATATACTGATGTTAATATTGTATTTATAGTGGGGAAATTAGCCCCTGAGTTTGCATTTTTTACTCAACATAGAGCTTACTTAAAGGGCCACTAAACCCAAAATCTTTCTTTCTTTCATGATTCAGATAGAGAACAGAAATTTAAACATTATAATTTACTTCTATTTATTTTGCTTCATTTTTTTTTTAGATATCCTTAGTTGAAGAAAAAGCAATGCACATGGTGAGCCAATCACACAAGGCTTCTATGTGCAGCAACCAATCTGCAGCTACTGAGCATATCTAGATATGCTTTTCAGTAAAGACTATCAAGAGAATAAAACAAATGAGATAATATAAGTAAATTAGAAAGCTGTTTAAAATTGCATTCTCTTTCTAAATCATGACAGAAAAAACGTGGGTTTGATGTGCCTTTAAGGAGCTATACATTGGTGTAAATGATACATTTCTTCATAACAATGAACCGAGATATGCCCATACCTGACTAGCACCCTTGTTTGTTCCCATCTGTAAGCTTATGGTCGTCTGATCATATGGTTTATCAGTTTGCATCTTGGGGTCATAAAGATGTCTTCTGGTCCCATATGCAGTCATACCAGCCTGACTTGCGCATTTATTGGTGCCCATCTAAAAATGCAAAAATAAAATTTATACTAACACATTCCATTATTATTATTAAATAATCACCACAGTTAAGACAAATATTATATTAGATAAACCTTTGTAATCGGAAAACTGTCACAAAGCCTAAACCAACCCAACATAGGATTACAACTAACACTTCACGACTGGGGGAAAATTGTTCTAACAGCAACTAAAACCAGACAACTTGTGGAAGTATATTTTACACATAAGCTTGGGGGGAGGGGAACGTGCAGCACTCGCACACACTACTCATAGTATTCTATATTATGCACACACAAGTGTTGTCCAAATACAGGCACGAGAGATACTTTACCTGTAAGCCAATTACACTTTGTCCAGCTTTTAATTTATCGTCATTAAATTGCCTTCTTTGCTTCTCTGCATATTTCACACCAAGATCTACTGTAGTGTGAAATCCCTTAGTTTTTGCCTGTGCACAAAATAAAAATAAAGGATTAAATGTGTGGAAATATTATACTACTAAATTATATTATAATACTAAAACAAACTGCTTTAACCTCATATCTAAAGTTAAACTTGTAAGGTACATTCTTAAGCATAATGGATTTATAAGAATTACTCTTCATACAAAAACTTGTTTTCAGTTTCTTTATATTGCTAATGGGTTTACCCAACTAGAAGCCACATTACAAAATGCATACAAAGTGCTTACCAGACCAGCTAAAGACACTAAAGAAGATTGGACTTGAGTCATGTTCCCATTTTCAAACAAGTCATTTGCTTCAAAAATATCATGAGGCTTCATCCCATATTCTTGCATGGCTTTAATGAAGTTACCAATGTTCTCCAGCTGTAGAAAAAAAAAAAAAAAAAAGGCAAACAATGTTTCAGTTCAGCAAATGGAGTGATTGGCTAAGTTATTTTATTAATAATCAACATCAGAGGACTTGTAATATTGTGCAGGAATACCACACTACAAAGCCATGATATAGTTGTAACATAGCAATCCTGGATTTAAAGGATTATGAAACCCTATGTTTTTATTTCATGATTCAGATACAGCATGCAATTTTAAAAAAAACTTTCAAATTTACTTCTTATAAAAAGGTCTTTGTTCTGTGTCTTTTGTTGAAAAACAGGGACATATGCTTAAAAATGAATGTAAAGTGCTCACAGCATTGTATCGACTTAAAAAATGAGTTGGAGTTTTAAGTCATGAAATTTTTATTTATTTTTTCGCTAATTTTTACCTTTTTACAGCTCCGCCGATAAGCCCAGCTCTCCCGCCCACCATATTGTCTAATTGATTGACAGATGAAGATTCATAAAACTAATCTTTGTTCCCCCCCCCCCCCCCCCGGGTATTCAGTCCCTTTGCAAAAATGTCACGGCCCGGGAGGGAAATATGGATAAGTTGTTTTATGAATCGTCATCGGTCAATTAGACAATATGGCGGGCAGGAGAGCTGAGCTTATCAGCGGAGCTGTAAAAAGGCAAAAATTAGTGAAACAAAATTCCTTTCCTTCCTGGCAGGGAGAGTCCACAACTTCATAACTGTTGGCAATATAAACACCTGACCACCAGGAGGAGGCAAAGACACCCCAGCCAAAGGCTATAAATACCACTCCCCCCCCCCCCCCCCCCCCCCCGAGTCATTCAGCCAAAATAACAAGGAAAAGCGGAGAAGTATTAGGGTGTAGAGGTGCCAGAAGAAAAAATACAGTAAGGAAACCGCAAAAAATAAAAAAAAATTACAGGCGGGATCGTTAACCCTCCCTGCCAGGAAGGAAAGTAAATTTATCTGGTAATCATACACTTTGTTTTCCTTTCAAAATGAGGGAGAGTCCATTTCATTCATTCATAACTGGAGCTTGGGTAATGATTCCCAACAGAGGACTCTGATGAATAAATGGGAGGGAACAAAAAAAAAAAAAAGGAAGTAGGCTGACCCTAAACTGAGGGCACCACAGCCTGCAACACCTTTCTCCCAAAAGCTGCTACAGCCAAAGCGAAAACATAAAAATTTGTAGAATTTTGAAAAAAAAAAAAAAAGTATGCAAGGACGACCATGTAGCCGCTTAAAAATCTGATCCATAGAGGCTTCGTTCTTAAAAGCCCAGGAGGAAGCAACTGCTCTAGTAGAATGAGCCATAATCCTCTCAAGAGGCTGTTGTCCCACTGTCTCATAAGCTAAGCGGATGACACTCCTCAGCCACAAGAACAAAGTAGTAGCAGTAGCCTTCTGGCCCCTGCGCTTGCCAGAGTAAAGAATAAATAAGGAATAAATAAGGATGAGGACTGCCTGAAGTCCTTAGTATCTTGAAGGTAAAATTTTAAAGCACGAATCACATCCAGATTATGAAGTAAACGTTTCTTAGGAAGGAAGAGGAAGGTTAGAGAAAGGTTTAGGACAAAAAGACTGAATAACTATTTCCTGATTTATGTTACAAGACTACCTTGGGTAGAAAACCTAACTTTTTACGTAAAACTGCCTTAGCATGGAACAAGATAAGGGGGTTCAAATTGAAGAGCAGAAATTTCAGAGAGACTGCGTGCTGAAGCAATGCACGGAATGCATGGGCTCAAACAGAGCCTGTTGTAGAACTCCAAGAACAAGGTTGAGACTCCAAGGAGGAGCAACATTTCTGAACACAGGCCTGATACGAACCAGGGCCTTAAACTCAGCCAATCTCCTATGTAGCAAAACAGATAGGGCCGATATCTGACCCTTCAGGGAACTAGCGGATAAACCCTTAACCAATCCCTCCTGGAGGAAGGATAAAAGAACAGAAACCTTCACTTTGTGCCAAGGAACCCCTCGTTCCTCACACCAATGAAGATCGGAGACCTTATGTTAAATACGCCTCTTGACAGGCTTCCAAGCCTGGATTAAGGTATCTATGAAAAACCTCTCTTGGCTAAAACTAGACGTTTAAGAGCCACGCAGTCAAGTGTAGAGAGTCTAGGTTCTGATGAAGAAAAGGACCCTGCATTAGAAGACCCTTCCAGTAAGGACGACATCCTTACTAGATCTGCAAACCATGTGCTTCAAGGCCATGAAGGAGCTATTAGAATCACTCTGGCCCGCTCCTATTTAATGCAGGCTACTACACGAGGCAGTAGAGCCAACGGAGGGAGGGGGGGGAAAAGAGTTTGAACCTCATGGGAACTGCTAATGTGTCTACCAACTCTGCTTGAGGATCTCTAGATCTCAACCTGTACCTGGGTAGTTTGGCATTGACATGAGATCTATCTCCGGACACCCCCATCTGAGGGTTCTCTCTGAAAATACCTGTGAGTGGAGAGACCATTCTCCCAGCCTCCCAGTTTTCCACCCCGGGATGTGGATCGCTGAGAGGCAACAGTTGTGGGTTTCCGCCCACTGAAGGATTTGGGATACCTCGTTCATCGCTAATGAACTTATTGTGCCTCCCTGAAAGTTTATGTACGCAACCGAGGTAATATTGTCCGACTGAAATCTTTCAATTTGGGCGGAACTGAGCTGAGGCCAAACCCTCAGAGCATTGAGAATTGCCCATAGTTGTAGAATATTTAATCGGTAGGGAAGACTCTTCTCAGGACCAAGTGCCCTGGGCCATCCTGGAACCCCAGACTGCTCCCCAGCCTGAAAGGCTGGCATCAGTAGTCATAATCTCACAGGACGGTCTCAAGAAGCACATTCTTAGAGACAGATGGTCCTGACAGAGCCACCAAGAGAGATTCTCTCTTCAGGTTGTCTAACACTATCTGCTGAGACAGTGTTAAGTGATCACTGATCCAGTGTCTGAACATGCATAGTTGTAGATGTCTGAGATGGAAGTGAGCAAAAGGAATAATGTCCATAGAAGACACCATCAGCCCTATCACCTCCATACACTGAGCCACCGAAGGATTTGAGGTGAATTGCAAGGAACGGCAAGCCAAAGCTAGCTTGGAATGTCTGATCTGTCAAAAAGATCCTCATGGATACTGAATAGATTATGGTCCTCAGAAAAACTACTCTGGTAGAGGGAGTCAGAACTATTCTAGATTTATCTTCCAACCATGAGTTCGAAGGAGACTCAGTAGTGATTCTGAATAAGCTCTTGCCAAGGGAAAAGAGGGAACCTGAACCAAGATATCGCCCATGTAAGGGGCTACCCCGATACATTGAGATCTGGCCACGGTTAGAAGAGCACCCAGAATCTTTGTAAATATTCTGGGGGCAGTAGCTAAGCCAAATGGAAGTCCTATGAACTGGAAGTGTTGGTCCAGAAAGGCAAATCTCAGGAACTGAAAGTGATCCCTGTGGATCGGAACATGTAAGTAAGCATCCTTTAAGTCTATCGTGGTCATGTACTGTCCCTCCTGGATCAAAGGAAGGATGGACCCGTTTGTCTCCATCTTGATGAATGATACTCTGAGAAATTTGTTTAGACACTAAGTCTAGGACGAAAAGTTCCCTTCTTTGGAACTACAAAGATTTGAATAAAAACCTAGTCCCCTTTGAGAGGCAGGTACCAGGACTATGACCCCTAGGGAGGACAGATCCTGAACGCAATCTAGAAAGGCAGCTCTCTTCTCTGGCCTTGAGGACAGTCTGGAAAGTATAAATTTTCCTCTGGGAAGAAGTGATTTGAATTCTATCCTGTATCCTACGTCTAACACCCAAGGATCCTGAGCGTCCTCTCTCCAGACCTCCGAGAAGAGAGCCAATCTGCCCCCTATTTGATCTGATCCCAAATCAGGGGCCACCCCCCTTCATGACTATTTACTCTCGGCAGGCTTCTTTGCCTGTTTGGATTTGTTCCAAGATTGAGGATGCTTCCAGGTATCCTTAGATTGTTCGGGCTTGGAGGCCGACTGGGTCCGCTGAGACTTATCAGATCAAAAGGAACGAAAATTAGCTGGCAAGCAACCCTTTAGCCTTGCCTCCTCTAGTAACAGTAGAAATTATAGAATTGAATCCCGGTCAAAATAGTACCTTTCCCTTGAAGGGCAATGAAATGAGCCTAAATTTGGAAACAATATCAGCAGACCAGGATTTTAACCATAGGGCTCTGCAAGCTAGTACCGTAAAACCTGAGGACTTAGCATTCAGGCAACCAATCTTCATATTAGCATCACAGATAAAGGAATTGGCTAGTCCAAGAACCTTGATTCTGTCCAAAAATCCTCTAAGGGGGAATCAACTTCAATTCATTCCGATAAGGAGTCACACCAGTAAGAGGCTGTGCCCGCAACAGTAGCCACCACAGCTGCCGGTTGAAAAAGGTAACTTTCCAACTTCTTATCCATCGGGTCCCTAAAGGAAGAGCTATCTTCCAACAGAATGGTAGCGCGCTTAGCAAGAGTAGAAATTGCTCCGTCTACCTTTGGAACAGAATTCCACAGTTCCAAGTGAAAGTCAGGAACAACTTTTTTTAAAAGTAGACGAGGGAGAGAAAAAAAATTATCCAATCTTCTCCCGTTCACTGGTAAATGTTCGCCATGCAAACTGGGACTGGAAAGGTCTCAGGGGGGCCTGCCTATCTTCATAGACCCTCTAAAGTTTAGAAATCTTGGGTTCTTCCATAAGCTTAGCTTCTAGAACCTCCATGGTGGCTAAAACCTCCTTCAAAAAGGAAACTGAGATGTTCAATTTTAAATCTGAACCTAGACTCTTCAGAAGCAGGAATCTTAACCTGAGAAGTGGCTGCATCTGATATTGCACCTTCTGAAGCTACAGACGTAGGGTTAGACAACTGACTGAATGGAAAAAAAGTCCCCCAAATCCACAGAACTATGCTTTACTTCTCTCTCGCGTTTCCCAGAGATAGGTAAAGCGTTTAGGGCCTCCGTTACAGCAGATTGCAATTTTGAAGAAAAATCTGAAGGAAAAAAGTTAACCCCAGTTGGATGTAAAGGCTGGCCACAAGGGACTGCTTGTGAGATAGAAAATCCGGGTTGAGGGGGGAAGAGGCGAGGCACCCCTGGAGAACAGACTCCTGAGAGGTAGAAGGCTTAGAGTGGGTTAATTTCTCAAAAGAAAACAGAATTTATGCTTACCTGATAAATTACTTTCTCCAACGGTGTGTCCGGTCCACGGCGTCATCCATTACTTGTGGGAAATGTTCTCCCCCACAGGAAAAGGCAAGGAGAGCACACAGCAAGAGCTGTCCATATAGCTCCCCCTCTGGCTCCGCCTCCCAGTCATTCGACCGACTGTTAGGAGAAAAAGGAGAAACTATAGGGTGCCGTGGTGACTGTAGTGTATAAAGAAGAAAAAAATTCAACCTGATTAAAAAAAACCAGGGTGGGCTGTGGACCGGACACACCGTTGGAGAAAGTAATTTATCAGGTAAGCATAAATTCTGTTTTCTCCAACATTGGTGTGTCCGGTCCACGGCGTCATCCATTACTTGTGGGAACCAATACCAAAGCTTTAGGACACGGATGAAGGGAGGGAGCAAATCAGGTTACCTAAACAGAAGGCAACACGGCTTGCAAAACCTTTCTCCCAAAAACAGCCTCCGAAGAAGCAAAAATATCTCATTTGTAGAATTTAGCAAAAGTGTGCAGAGAAGACCAAGTCGCTGCCTTACATATCTGGTCAACAGAAGCCTTGTTCTTATAGGCCCATGTGGAAGCCACAGCCCTAGTAGAGTGAGCTGTTATACGGTCAGGAGGCTGCCGTCCGGCAGTCTCATAAGCCAAGCGGATAATGCTTTTCAGCCAGAAAGAGAGGTAGCAGTAGCTTTTTGACCTCTCCTCTTACCAGAGTAAACGACAAACAAGGATGAGGTTTGTCTAAAATCTTTTGTTGCTTCTAAATAGAACTTTAAAGCACGAACATCTAAATTGTGTAATAAACGTTCCTTCTTTGAAACTGGATTCGGACACAAAGAAGGAACAACTATTTCCTGGTTGATGTTCTCGTTGGAAACAACTTTTGGAAGAAAACCAGGCTTAGTACGCAAAACAACCTTATCTGAACGGAACATCAGATAGGGTGGATCACACTGCAAAGCAGATAATTCAAAAACTCTTCTAGCAGAAGAAATAGCAACCAAAAACAGAACTTTCCAAGATAGTAACTTAATATCTATGGAATGTAAAGGTTCAAACGGAACCCCTTGAAGAACTGAAAGAACTAAATTTAGACTCCAAGGAGGAGTCATGGGTCTGTAAACAGGCTTGATTCTAACCAAAGCCTGAACAAAAGCTTGTACATCTGGCAAAGCTGCCAGTCGTTTGTGCAACAAGACGGATAATGCAGAAATCTGTCCTTTTAGAGAACTAGCTGACAATCCTTTATCCAAACCTTCTTGGAGAAAGGAGAGAATCTTTGGAATTTTAATCTTACTCCAGGAGAATCCTTTGGATTCACACCAACAGATATATTTTTTCCATATTTTATGGTAAATCCTTCTAGTCACAGGTTTTCTGGCTTGGACCAGAGTATCAATCACAGAATTTGAAAACCCACGCTTGGATAAAATCAAGCGTTCAATTTCCAAGCAGTCAGCTGCAGAGAAACTAGATTGGGATGTTCGAATGGACCTTGTACTAGAAGGTCCTGTCTCAAAAGGTAGCTTCCACGGTGGAGCCGATGACATATTCACCAGGTCTGCATACCAAGTCCTGGGTGGCCACGCAGGAGCTATCAGAATCACCGAGGCCTTCTCCTGTTTGATCCTGGCTATGAGCCTGGGGAGGAGAGGAAACGGTGGAAACACATATGCTAGGTTGAACGACCAAGGCGCCACTAATGCATCCACTAGAGTCGCCTTGGGATCCCTGGATCTGGACCCGTAGCAAGGAATCTTGAAGTTCTGACGGGACGCCATTAGATCCATGTCTGGAATGCCCCATAATTGGGTTAACTGAGCAAAGACCTCCGGATGGAGTTCCCACTCCCCCGGATGGAAAGTCTGACGACTCAAATAGTCCGCCTCCCAGTTGTCTACTCCTGGGATGTGAATAGCAGATAGATGGCAGGAGTGATTCTCTGCCCATTGGATTATCTTGGTTACTTCCTTCATCGCTAGGGAACTCTTCCCCCCTGATGATTGATGTACGCAACAGTCGTTATGTTGTCCGACTGAAATCTTATGAACCTGGCTTCCGCTAGCTGAGGCCAAGCCAGGAGCGCATTGAATATAGCTCTTGGTTCCAAAATGTTTATCGGGAGAAGCGACTCTTCCCGCGACCATAGGCCCTGAGCTTTCAGAGAGTCCCAGACCGCGCCCCACCCCAAGAGGCTGGCGTCGGTCGTGACGATGACCCACTCCGGTCTGCGGAAACTCTTTCCCTGAGACAGGTGATCCTGGGTCAACCACCAGAGAAGTGAGTCCCTGGTTACCTGGTCTACTTGAATTTGGGGAGACAAGTCTGTATAGTCCCCATTCCACTGATTGAGCATGCACAGCTGTAATGGTCTTAGATGAATTCGAGCAAAAGGAACCACATCCATTGCTGCGACCATTAGTCCTATTACTTCCATGCATTGAGCTATGGAGGGTTGAGGAATAGAGTGAAGAACTCGACAAGCTTTTAGAAGCTTTGTCTTTCTGACGTCTGTGAGAAAGATCTTCATTTCCACAGAATCTATTATTGTTCCCAGAAAAGGAACCCTTGTGGACGGTGACAGTGAACTTTTTTCTATGTTCACTTTCCACCTGTGAGATCTGAGAAAAGCCAACACAATGTCTGTATGAGCCATCGCTTTGGAAAGAGACGACGCTTGGATTAGGATGTCGTCTAGATAAGGTGCTACAGCGATGCCCCTCGGTCTTAGGACCGCTAGAAGGGACCCTAGCACCTTTGTGAAAATTCTGGGAGCGGTGGCTAAACCCGAATGGAAGAGCCACAAACTGGTAATGTTTGTCCAGAAAGGCGAACCTCAGGAACTGATGATGAGATTTGTGGATTGGGATATGCAGTTACGCATCCTTCAGATCCACGGTAGTCAAAAATTGACCCTGCTGGATTGTTGGTAAGATTGTCCGAATGGTTTCCATCTTGAAGGATGGAACTCTGAGGAACTTGTTTAATATCTTTCAATCCAGAATTGGCCTGAAAGTTCCCTCTTTTTTGGGAACCACAAACAGGTTTGAGTAAAACCCTAGACCTTGTTCCCCGGAGGGGACTGGGTTTATCACTCCCATCTTTGATAGGTCTCTTACACAATGTAAGAATGCCTGTTTCTTTATCTGGTCTGAAGATAAGCGAGACAGGTGGAACCTTCCCTTTGGAGGAAGTCCCTTGAATTCTAACAGGTATCCCTTGGAAACTCTCTCTAGTGCCCAGGGATCCAGAACATCTCTTGCCCAAGCCTGAGCGAAGAGAGATAGTCTGCCCCCTACCAGATCCGGTCCCGGATCGGGGGCTACCCCTTCATGCTGTCTTGGTAGCAGCAGCAGGTTTCTTGGTTTGTTTACCCTTGTTCCAGCCTTGCATGGGCTTCCAAGCGGGTTTGGGCTGGGCCGCGTTACCTTCTTGTCTAGCGGCAGTGGAGTTATTAGCCGGTCCGTTCCTGAAATTGCGAAAGGAACGAAAATTAGACTTGTTCTTAGCCTTAAAAGGCCTATCCTGTGGGAGGGCATGGCCCTTACCCCCAGTGATGTCTGAAATAATTTCCTTAAATTCCGGCCCAAAAAGGGTCTTACCCTTGAAAGGAATATTCAGTAACTTAGTCTTGGACGACACGTCTGCCGACCAGGATTTTAGCCAAAGCGCCCTCCGCGCTACTATAGCAAAACCTGAGTTTTTCGCCGCCAATTTCGTTATTTGAAAGGCGGCATCCATTAGCTAACTTTAATGCGTGAATTCTGTCCATGACTTCTTCATAGGAAGTCTTTCTGGAGCGACCTTTCTAGTTCCTCGAACCAAAAGGACGCCGCTGAAGTGACAGTAATAACACACGTAGCTGGTTGAACCCTTGCTGAACAAAAATCTTTCCATAGGATCTTTGAAAGCGCAGCTGTCCTCTATAGGAATAGTTGTGCGCTTCGCTAGTGTTGAAACAGCTCCCTCAACCTTCGGGACCGTTTGCCATGCGCCCCTTCTAGAGTCTACTATGGGAAACATTTTCTTAAATATAGGAGGTGGGGCAAAGGGTATACCTGGCTTCTCCCACTCCTCTTCCACTATGTTCGCTACCCTCTTAGGTATTGGAAAAGCGTTGTCGTGCACTGGGACCTCTAAAAATTTGTCCAATTTGCACTACCATGGAATCACAGTCATCCAGAGTAGCTAATACCTCCTTAAGCAAAGCGCGGAGATGTTCTAGCTTAAACTTAAATGCCACTAGATCAGGTTCTGCCTGTTGAGAAATTTTTCCCGAGTCTGAAATTTCACCCTCAGACAGCCCTTCCCTCACAGCCAATTCCGATTGATGTGAGGGTAAAATAGATAAGGCATCGTCAGCGTCCGATTGTTCATCCTTTTTATCTGTATTTAAAACTGAACAATCACGCTTTCTCTGAAAAACTGGCAGTTTGGATACTACTGCTGATAATTGTTGATAATTGTTGCATAGAAATAAGCACTGGCGCGCTAGGTGTCGCATGCGCGGGCAAAGCCGGTGTAGACACAGAAGGAGAGGATGTAGAGCTATCCCCACTACCTTCATTAGATAAATCATCTTGGGCAACATTATGAAAAAACAGAATTTATGTTTACCTGATAAATTTCTTTCTCCAACGGTGTGTCCGGTCCACGGCGTCATCCTTACTTGTGGGATATTCTCTTCCCCAACAGGAAATGGCAAAGAGCCCAGCAAAGCTGGTCACATGATCCCTCCTAGGCTCCGCCTACCCCAGTCATTCGACCGACGTTAAGGAGGAATATTTGCATAGGAGAAACCATATGGTACCGTGGTGACTGTAGTTAAAGAAAATAAAATATCAGACCTGATTAAAAAAACCAGGGCGGGCCGTGGACCGGACACACCGTTGGAGAAAGAAATTTATCAGGTAAACATAAATTCTGTTTTCTCCAACATAGGTGTGTCCGGTCCACGGCGTCATCCTTACTTGTGGGAACCAATACCAAAGCTTTAGGACACGGATGAAGGGAGGGAGCAAATCAGGTCACCTAAATGGAAGGCACCACGGCTTGCAAAACCTTTCTCCCAAAAATAGCCTCAGAAGAAGCAAAAGTATCAAACTTGTAAAATTTGGTAAAAGTGTGTAGTGAAGACCAAGTCGCTGCCCTACATATCTGATCAACAGAAGCCTCGTTCTTGAAGGCCCATGTGGAAGCCACAGCCCTAGTGGAATGAGCTGTGATTCTTTCGGGAGGCTGCCGTCCGGCAGTCTCGTAAGCCAATCTGATGATGCTTTTAATCCAAAAAGAGAGAGAGGTAGAAGTTGCTTTTTGACCTCTCCTTTTACCTGAATAAACAACAAACAAGGAAGATGTTTGTCTAAAATCCTTTGTAGCATCTAAATAGAATTTTAGAGCGCGAACAACATCCAAATTGTGCAACAAACGTTCCTTCTTTGAAACTGGTTTTGGACACAGAGAAGGTACGATAATCTCCTGGTTAATGTTTTTGTTAGAAACAACTTTTGGAAGAAAACCAGGTTTAGTACGTAAAACCACCTTATCTGCATGGAACACCAGATAAGGAGGAGAACACTGCAGAGCAGATAATTCTGAGACTCTTCTAGCAGAAGAAATCGCAACTAAAAACAAAACTTTCCAAGATAATAACTTAATATCAACGGAATGTAAGGGTTCAAACGGAACCCCCTGAAGAACTGAAAGAACTAAATTGAGACTCCAAGGAGGAGTCAAAGGTTTGTAAACAGGCTTGATTCTAACCAGAGCCTGAACAAAGGCTTGAACATCTGGCACAGCTGCCAGCTTTTTGTGAAGTAATACCGACAAGGCAGAAATCTGTCCCTTCAGGGAACTTGCAGATAATCCTTTTTCCAATCCTTCTTGCAGGAAGGATAGAATCCTAGGAATCTTAACCTTGTCCCAAGGGAATCCTTTAGATTCACACCAACAGATATATTTTTTCCAAATTTTATGGTAAATCTTTCTAGTCACAGGCTTTCTGGCCTGAACAAGAGTATCGATAACAGAATCTGAGAATCCTCGCTTCGATAAAATCAAGCGTTCAATCTCCAAGCAGTCAGCTGGAGTGAAACCAGATTCGGATGTTCGAACGGACCCTGAACAAGAAGGTCTCGTCTCAAAGGTAGCTTCCAAGGTGGAGCCGATGACATATTCACCAGATCTGCATACCAAGTCCTGCGTGGCCACGCAGGAGCTATCAAGATCACCGACGCCCTCTCCTGCTTGATCCTGGCTATCAGCCTGGGGATGAGAGGAAATGGCGGGAACACATAAGCTAGTTTGAAGGTCCAAGGTGCTACTAGTGCATCCACTAGAGCCGCCTTGGGATCCCTGGATCTGGCCCCGTAGCAAGGAACTTTGAAGTTCTGACGAGAGGCCATCAGATCCATGTCTGGAATGCCCCACAGGTGAGTGACTTGGGCAAAGATTTCCGGATGGAGTTCCCACTCCCCCGGATGCAATGTCTGCCGACTCAGAAAATCCGCTTCCCAATTTTCCACTCCTGGGATGTGGATAGCAGACAGGTGGCAGGAGTGAGACTCCGCCCAAAGAATAATTTTGGTTACTTCTTCCATCGCTAGGGAACTCCTTGTTCCCCCCTGATGGTTGATGTACGCAACAGTCGTCATGTTGTCTGATTGAAACCGTATGAACCTGGTCCTCGCAAGCTGGGGCCAGGCCTGGAGAGCATTGAATATCGCTCTCAGTTCCAGAATATTTATCGGTAGAAGAGATTCTTCCCGAGACCAAAGACCCTGAGCTTTCAGGGATCCCCAGACCGCGCCCCAGCCTATCAGACTGGCGTCGGTCGTGACAATGACCCACTCTGGTCTGTGGAACATCATCCCTTGAGACAGATTGTCCAGGGACAGCCACCAACGGAGTGAGTCTCTGGTTCTCTGATTTACTTGTATCTTCGGAGACAAGTCTGTATAGTCCCCATTCCACTGACTGAGCATGCACAGTTGTAATGGTCTTAGATGAATGCGCGCAAAAGGAACTATGTCCATCGCCGCCACCATCAACCCGATCACTTCCATGCACTGAGCTATGGAAGGAAGAGGAACGGAATGAAGTATCCGACAAGAGTCCAGAAGCTTTGCTTTTCTGGCCTCTGTTAGAAAGATCCTCATTTCTAAGGAGTCTATAATCGTTCCCAAGAAGGGAACCCTTGTTGACGGGGATAGAGAACTCTTTTCCACGTTCACTTTCCAGCCGTGAGATCTGAGAAAGGCCAGGACAATGTCCGTGTGAGCCTTTGCTTGAGGAAGGGACGACGCTTGAATCAGAATGTCGTCCAGGTAAGGTACTACTGCAATGCCCCTTGGTCTTAGCACCGCTAGAAGGGACCCTAGTACCTTTGTGAAAATCCTTGGAGCAGTGGCTAATCCGAAAGGAAGCGCCACGAACTGGTAATGTTTGTCCAGGAATGCAAACCTTAGGAACCGATGATGTTCCTTGTGGATAGGAATATGTAGATACGCATCCTTTAAATCCACCGTGGTCATGAATTGACCTTCCTGGATGGAAGGAAGGATAGTTCGAATGGTTTCCATCTTGAACGATGGGACCTTGAGAAATTTGTTTAAGATCTTGAGATCTAGGATTGGTCTGAACGTTCCCTCTTTTTTGGGAACTATGAACAGATTGGAGTAGAACCCCATCCCTTGTTCTCTTAATGGAACAGGATGAATCACTCCCATTTTTAACAGGTCTTCTACACAATGTAAGAACGCCTGTCTTTTTATGTGGTCTGAAGACAACTGCGACCTGTGGAACCTCCCCCTTGGGGGAAGTCCCTTGAATTCCAGAAGATAACCCTGGGAGACTATTTCTAGCGCCCAAGGATCCAGAACATCTCTTGCCCAAGCCTGAGCGAAGAGAGAGAGTCTGCCCCCCACCAGATCCGGTCCCGGATCGGGGGCCAATATTTCATGCTGTCTTGGTAGCAGTGGCAGGTTTCTTGGCCTGCTTTCCCTTGTTCCAGCCTTGCATTGGTCTCCAAGCTGGCTTGGCCTGAGAAGTATTACCCTCTTGCTTAGAGGACGTAGCACCTTGGGCTGGTCCGTTTTTACGAAAGGGACGAAAATTAGGTCTATTTTTTGCCTTGAAGGGCCGATCCTGAGGAAGGGCGTGGCCCTTACCCCCAGTGATATCAGAGATAATCTCTTTCAAGTCAGGACCAAACAGCGTTTTCCCCTTGAAAGGAATGTTTAGTAGCTTGTTCTTGGAAGACGCATCAGCCGACCAAGATTTCAACCAAAGCGCTCTGCGCGCCACAATAGCAAACCCAGAGTTCTTAGCCGCTAACTTAGCCAATTGCAAAGAGGCGTCTAGAGTGAAAGAATTAGCCAATTTGAGAGCATTGATTCTGTCCATAATCTCCTCATAAGGAGGAGAGTCACTATCGAGCACCTTAAGCAGTTCATCAAACCAGAAATATGCGGCAGTAGTGACAGGGACAATGCATGAAATGGGTTGTAGAAGGTAACCCTGCTGAACAAACATCTTTTTAAGCAAACCTTCTAATTTTTTATCCATAGGATCTTTGAAAGCACAACTATCCTCTATGGGAATAGTGGTGCGTTTGTTTAAAGTAGAAACCGCTCCCTCGACCTTGGGGACTGACTGCCATAAGTCCTTTCTGGGGTCGACCATAGGAAACAATTTTTTAAATATGGGGGGAGGGACGAAAGGAATACCGGGCCTTTCCCATTCTTTATTAACAATGTCCGCCACCCGCTTGGGTATAGGAAAAGCTTCTGGGAGCCCCGGCACCTCTAGGAACTTGTCCATTTTACATAGTTTCTCTGGGATGACTAAATTTTCACAATCATCCAGAGTGGATAATACCTCCTTAAGCAAAATGCGGAGATGTTCCAATTTAAATTTAAATGTAATCACATCAGATTCAGCCTGCTGAGAAATGTTCCCTAAATCAGTAATTTCTCCCTCAGACAAAACCTCCCTGGCCCCCTCAGATTGGGTTAGGGGCCCTTCAGAGATATTAATATCAGCGTCGTCATGCTCTTCAGTAACTAAAACAGAGCAGCCACGCTTACGCTGACAAGGGTTAATTTTGGCTAAAATGTTTTTGACAGAATTATCCATTACAGCCGTTAATTGTTGCATAGTAAGGAGTATTGGCGCGCTAGATGTACTAGGGGCCTCCTGAGTGGGCAAGACTCGTGTAGACGAAGGAGGGAATGATGCAGTACCATGCTTACTCCCCTCACTTGAGGAATCATCTTGGGCATCATTGTCATTATCACATAAATCACATTTATTTAAATGAATAGGAATTCTGGCTTCCCCACATTCAGAACACAGTCTATCTGGTAGTTCAGACATGTTAAACAGGCATAAACTTGATCAGAAAGTACAAAAAACGTTTTAAAATAAAACCGTTACTGTCACTTTAAATTTTAAACTGAACACACTTTATTACTGCAATTGCGAAAAAACATGAAGGAATTGTTCAAAATTCACCAAATTTTCACCACAGCGTCTTAAAGCCTTGAAAATATTGCACACCAATTTTGGAAGCTTTAACCCTTAAAATAACGGAACCGGAGCCGTTTTAAGCTTTAAACCCCTTTACAGTCCCTGGTATCTGCTTTGCTGAGACCCAACCAAACCCAAAGGGGAATACGATACCAAATGACGCCTTCAGAAGTCTTTTATAAGTATCAGAGCTCCTCTCACATGCGACTGCATGCCATGCCTCTCAAAAACAAGTGCGCAACACCGGCGCGAAAATGAGACTCTGCCTATGCTTTGGGAAAGCCCCTAAAGAATAAGGTGTCTAAAACAGTGCCTGCCGATATTATTATATCAAAATACCCAGATAAAATGATTCCTCAAGGCTAAATATGTGTTAATAATCAATCGATTTAGCCCAGAAAAAGTCTACAGTTTAAATAAGCCCTTGTGAAGCCCTTATTTACAATCGTAATAAACATGGCTTACCGGATCCCATAGGGAAAATGACAGCTTCCAGCATTACATCGTCTTGTTAGAATGTGTCATACCTCAAGCAGCAAGGGACTGCAAACTGTTCCCCCAACTGAAGTTAATTGCTCTCAACAGTCCTGTGTGGAACAGCCATGGATTTTAGTTACGGTTGCTAAAATCATTTTCCTCATACAAACAGAATTCTTCATCTCTTTTCTGTTTCTGAGTAAATAGTACGTACCAGCACTATTTGAAAATAACAAACTCTTGATTGAATAATGAAAAAACTACAGTTAAACACTAAAAAACTCTAAGCCATCTCCGTGGAGATGTTGCCTGTACAACGGCAAAGAGAATGACTGGGGTAGGCGGAGCCTAGGAGGGATCATGTGACCAGCTTTGCTGGGCTCTTTGCCATTTCCTGTTGGGGAAGAGAATATCCCACAAGTAAGGATGACGCCGTGGACCGGACACACCTATGTTGGAGAAATAACAGAGCTGTCCTGATTTTGTTTGGACGCTATGGCGCAATTATCACAAACACTCGAAGGGGGAACCACATTTGTCTCTATACACACAGAACATAGGTTATCTGATGGAACAGACATGTTAAACAGATTTAGGCAGGCAAACAATGCAATAAAAACGATTTTAAACAAAAACGTTACTGTCTCTTTAAATAATAAAATGATACATTTATTTCTGAATGTTCAAAAAACTATGAAGGCAATATCCGATGTTTCTGAAATTTGGACCCCAGTGTCTTAATGCTTAGAAAGTATTGCACAGCAAATATGGAGACTCTAGCTCTTAAAACAAGCAAACCCTTAGCTAATTGTTGGATTTAACCATTTTTACACACCACAATCCCAGCTACAGCCTTGCTGCAGCTTTTTACCTTCCTTAGGGGTCACCATTCACAGAAAAAAGACTTTTGGAGTCACTTTCTGAACCACAGGACCCTCTCACATGAATCTGCATGCACTGCCTTGAAATTCAACTGCACAGCTGAAGTGCCAAAATGAGGCTTCCTCCCTCAGCACACTAGAGTGAAGGGGCCTTCCTGACTAGATTTAGGTGTCTAAAACAAGCCAGATCAATAAAAAACGTTCCCAAGTGTATGTGAGCTTATAAAATATTTAAAATGGTATAATATTGTAATAAAAACCAATCGATTTAGCCCCTAACAGTGTCTACCAGCATAAAAAACAAAAAGGGGAAGCCCGTTATCTTTTTTGCTGAGGTGAAAGAAAAATGGCTTACCGTTTCCCCTGAGGGGAAAAATGACTGTCATCTAGCATTAGCCTGTGTTGTTAGGAGACTAGTCATACCTGAAGCAGATGAGTCTGCAAACTGTTACCCCCAACTGAAGTTCTCTTGTTTCAACAGTCCTGCGTGATAACAGTAATGGATTTTAGTTACTTGTGCTAAAATCATAGCCCTCTTAAACAGAAATCTTCATCACTTTTCTGTTATAGAGTAAATAGTACAAGCCAGCACTATTTTAAAATAAACTCTTGATAGAAGAATAAAAAACTACAACTAACACCACAAACTCCTCGCCATCCCCGTGGTAGATGCTACTTGTTCAGAGCGGCAAGGAGAATGACTGGGGGGCGGAGCCAGAGGAGGAGCTATATGGACAGCTCTTGCTGTGTGCTCTCCTTGCCTTTCCCTGTGGGGGAGAACATTTCCCACAAGTAATGGATGACGCCGTGGACCGGACACACCAATGTTGGAGAAATAGTAATCTTAGATTCCTTCCTGGATTTTAAAACAACCCCCAGGTAGATGGAGCAGAACGGGGCTGGAGGACACACGATATAACTCCGCCCCCACAGCCAGACTTAAGCGTGCGAGTAAAGATTGTGCAGATAGTAATATCAAGCCTCAGTCTGCCATCTATCTAGAAAAGGCCCCAGAGCCGCCATCATCGCTCACAAGTACTATGCAAAGGAGTTAAGTCCCCACGTGCATCAAAAAATAAAAATAGCAGCACTGGAGTATATTTTCCTCAGATTCATCAGGGAAAATAGTTAAACACCCACACTGTGAGCTCTCTTGCGGCATCCCTATGAAAAACATAATTTATGTAAGAACTTACCTGATAAATTCATTTCTTTCATATTAGCAAGAGTCCATGAGCTAGTGACGTATGGGGATATACATTCCTACCAGGAGGGGCAAAGTTTCCCAAACCTCAAAATGCCTATAAATACACCCCTCACCACACCCACAATTCAGTTTAACGAATAGCCAAGAAGTGGGGTGATAAAGTGCGAAAGCATATAAAATAAGGAATTGGAATAATTGTGCTTTATACAAAATCATAACCACCACAAAAAAGGGCGGGCCTCATGGACTCTTGCTAATATGAAAGAAATGAATTTATCAGGTAAGTTCTTACATAAATTATGTTTTCTTTCATGTAATTAGCAAGAGTCCATGAGCTAGTGACGTATGGGATAATGACTACCCAAGATGTGGATCTTTCCACACAAGAGTCACTAGAGAGGGAGGGATAAAATAAAGACAGCCAATTCCTGCTGAAAAAAATCCACACCCAAAATAAAGTTTAACGAAAAACATAAGCAGAAGATTCAAACTGAAACCGCTGCCTGAAGTACTTTTCTACCAAAAACTGCTTCAGAAGAAGAAAATACATCAAAACGGTAGAATTTAGTAAAAGTATGCAAAGAGGACCAAGTTGCTGCTTTGCAGATCTGGTCAACCGAAGCTTCATTCCTAAACGCCCAGGAAGTAGAAACTGACCTAGTAGAATGAGCTGTAATTCTCTGAGGCGGAGTTTTACCCGACTCAACATAGGCAAGATGAATTAAAGATTTCAACCAAGATGCCAAAGAAATGGCAGAAGCTTTCTGGCCTTTTCTAGAACCGGAAAAGATAACAAATAGACTAGAAGTCTTACGAAAAGATTTCGTAGCTTCAACATAATATTTCAAAGCTCTAACAACATCCAAAGAATGCAACGATTTCTCCTTAGAATTCTTAGGATTAGGACATAATGAAGGAACCACAATTTCTCTACTAATGTTGTTGGAATTCACAACTTTAGGTAAAAATTCAAAAGAAGTTCGCAACACCGCCTTATCCTGATGAAAAATCAGAAAAGGAGACTCACAAGAAAGAGCAGATAATTCAGAAACTCTTCTGGCAGAAGAGATGGCCAAAAGGAACAAAACTTTCCAAGAAAGTAATTTAATGTCCAATGAATGCATAGGTTCAAACGGAGGAGCTTGAAGAGCTCCCAGAACCAGATTCAAACTCCAAGGAGGAGAAATTGACTTAATGACAGGTTTTATACTAACCAAAGCTTGTACAAAACAATGAATATCAGGAAGAATAGCAATCTTTCTGTGAAAAAGAACAGAAAGAGCAGAGATTTGTCCTTTCAAAGAACTTGCGGACAAACCCTTATCTAAACCATCCTGAAGGAACTGTAAAATTCTCGGTATTCTAAAAGAATGCCAGGAAAAATGATGAGAAAGACACCAAGAAATATAAGTCTTCCAGACTCTATAATATATCTCTCGAGATACAGATTTACGAGCCTGTAACATAGTATTAATCACAGAGTCAGAGAAACCTCTTTGACCAAGAATCAAGCGTTCAATCTCCATACCTTTAAATTTAAGGATTTCAGATCCTGATGGAAAAAAGGACCTTGTGACAGAAGGTCTGGTCTTAACGGAAGAGTCCACGGTTGGCAAGAGGCCATCCGGACAAGATCCGCATACCAAAACCTGTGAGGCCATGCCGGAGCTACCAGCAGAACAAACGAGCATTCCTTCAGAATCTTGGAGATTACTCTTGGAAGAAGAACTAGAGGCGGAAAGATATAGGCAGGATGATACTTCCAAGGAAGTGATAATGCATCCACTGCCTCCGCCTGAGGATCCCGGGATCTGGACAGATACCTGGGAAGTTTCTTGTTTAGATGGGACGCCATCAGATCTATTTCTGGAAGTTCCCACATTTGAACAATCTGAAGAAATACCTCTGGGTGAAGAGACCATTCGCCCGGATGCAACGTTTGGCGACTGAGATAATCCGCTTCCCAATTGTCTACACCTGGGATATGAACCGCAGAGATTAGACAGGAGCTGGATTCCGCCCAAACCAAAATTCGAGATACTTCTTTCATAGCCAGAGGACTGTGAGTCCCTCCTTGATGATTGATGTATGCCACAGTTGTGACATTGTCTGTCTGAAAACAAATGAACGATTCTCTCTTCAGAAGAGGCCAAAACTGAAGAGCTCTGAAAATTGCACGGAGTTCCAAAATATTGATCGGTAATCTCACCTCCTGAGATTCCCAAACTCCTTGTGCCGTCAGAGATCCCCACACAGCTCCCCAACCTGTGAGACTTGCATCTGTTGAAATTACAGTCCAGGTCGGAAGCACAAAAGAAGCCCCCTGAATTAAACGATGGTGATCTGTCCACCATGTTAGAGAGTGTCGAACAATCGGTTTTAAAGATATTAATTGAGATATCTTCGTGTAATCCTTGCACCATTGCTTCAGCATACAGGGCTGAAGAGGTCGCATGTGAAAACGAGCAAAGGGGATCGCGTCCGATGCAGCAGTCATAAGACCTAGAATTTCCATGCATAAGGCTACCGAAGGGAATGATTGTGACTGAAGGTTTCGACAAGCTGTAATCAACTTTAGACGTCTCTTGTCTGTTAAAGACAGAGTCATGGACACTGAATCCATCTGGAAACCCAGAAAGGTTACCCTTGTCTGAGGAATCAAAGAACTTTTTGGTAAATTGATCCTCCAACCATGATCTTGAAGAAACAACACAAGTCGATTCGTATGAGATTCTGCTAAATGTAAAGACTGAGCAAGTACCAAGATATCGTCCAAATAAGGAAATACCACAATACCCTGTTCTCTGATTACAGACAGCAGGGCACCGAGAACCTTTGTAAAAATTCTTGGAGCTGTAGCTAGGCCAAACGGCAGAGCCACAAACTGGTAATGCTTGTCCAGAAACGAGAATCTCAGGAACTGATAATGATCTGGATGAATCGGAATATGCAGATATGCATCCTGTAAATCTATTGTGGACATATAATTCCCTTGCTGAACAAAAGGTAAGATAGTCCTTACAGTTACCATCTTGAACGTTGGTATCCTTACATAACGATTCAATATTTTTAGATCCAGAACTGGTCTGAAAGAATTCTCCTTCTTTGGTACAATGAAGAGATTTGAATAAAACCCCATCCCCTGTTCCGGAACTGGAACTGGCATAATTACTCCAGTCAACTCTAGATCTGATACACATTTCAGAAATGCTTGAGCTTTTACTGGATTTACTGGGACACGGGAAAGAAAAAATCTCTTTGCAGGAGGTCTCAACTTGAAACCAATTCTGTACCCTTCTGAAACAATGCTCTGAATCCAAAGATTGTGAACAGAATTGATCCAAATTTCCTTGAAAAAACGTAACCTGCCCCCTACCAGCTGAGCTGGAATGAGGGCCGCACCTTCATGTGGACTTAGAAGCAGGCTTTGCCTTTCTAGCTGGCTTGGATTTATTCCAGACTGGAGATGGTCTCCAAACTGAAACTGCTCCTGAGGATGAAGGATCAGGCTTTTGTTCTTTGTTGAAACGAAAGGAACGAAAACGATTATTAGCCCTGTTTTTACCTTTAGATTTTTTATCCTGTGGTAAAAAAGTTCCTTTCCCACCAGTAACAGTTGAAATAATGGAATCCAACTGAGAACCAAATAATTTGTTACCCTGGAAAGAAATGGAAAGTAAAGTTGATTTAGAAGCCATATCAGCATTCCAAGTTTTAAGCCATAAAGCTCTTCTAGCTAAAATAGCTAGAGACATAAACCTGACATCAACTCTGATAATATCAAAAATGGCATCACAGATAAAATTATTAGCATGTTGAAGAAGAATAATAATATCATGAGAATCACGATGTGTTACTTGTTGCGCTAAAGTTTCCAACCAAAAAGTTGAAGCTGCAGCAACATCAGCCAAAGATATAGCAGGTCTAAGAAGATTACCTGAACACAGATAAGCTTTTCTTAGAAAGGACTCAATTTTCCTATCTAGAGGATCCTTAAACGAAGTACCATCTGACGTAGGAATAGTAGTACGTTTAGCAAGGGTAGAAATAGCCCCATTAACTTTAGGGATCTTGTCCCAAAATTCTAATCTGTCAGACGGCACAGGATATAATTGCTTAAAACGTTTAGAAGGAGTAAATGAATTACCCAAATTATCCCATTCTTTGAAAATTACTGCAGAAATAGCATTAGGAACAGGAAAAACTTCTGGAATAACCACAGGAGCTTTAAATACCTTATCTAAACGTTTAGAATTAGTATCAAGAGGACCAGAATCCTCTATTTCTAAAGCAATTAGTACTTCTTTAAGTAAAGAACGAATAAATTCCATTTTAAATAAATATGAAGATTTATCAGCATCAACCTCTGAGACAGAATCCTCTGAACCAGAGGAATCATCAGAATCAGAATGATGATGTTCAGTTAAAAATTCATCTGTAGGGAGAGAAGTTTTAAAAGATTTTTTACGTTTACTAGAAGGAGAAATAACAGACATAGCCTTCTTTATGGATTCAGAAACAAAATCTCTTATATTATCAGGAACATTCTGCACCTTAGATGTTGAAGGAACTGCAACAGGCAATGGAACTTTACTAAAGGAAATATTATCTGCTTTAACAAGTTTGTCATGACAATCAATACAAACAACAGCTGGAGGAATAGCTACCAAAAGTTTACAGCAGATACACTTAGCTTTGGTAGATTCAGCACTTGACAGCGATTTTCCTGTAGTATCTTCTGACTCAGATGCAACGTGAGACATCTTGCAATATGTAAGAGAAAAAACAACATATATATAAAGCAAAATTGATCAAATTCCTTAAATGACAGTTTCAGGAATGGGAAAAAATGCCAAAGAACAAGCTTCTAGCAACCAGAAGCAATAAAAAATGAGACTTAAATAATGTGGAGACAAAAGTGACGCCCATATTTTTCGTGCCAAATAAAACGCCCACATTATTTGGCGCCTAAATGCTTTTTGGCGCCAAAAATGACGCCACATCCGGAACGCCGACATTTTTGGCGCAAAATAACGTCAAAAAATGACGCAACTTCCGGCGACACGTATGACGCCGGAAACTGAAATAGAATTTTTGCGCCAAAAAAGTCCGCGCCAAGAATGACGCAATAAAATGAAGCATTTTCAGCCCCCGCGAGCCTAACAGCCCACAGGGAAAAAGTCAAATTTTAAGGTAAGAAAAATGTTAAATTAAAATGCATTATCCCAAATATGAAACTGACTGTCTGAAAATAAGGAAAGTTGAACATTCTGAGTCAAGGCAAATAAATGTTTGAATACATATATTTAGAACTTTATAAACAAAGTGCCCAACCATAGCTAGGAGTGTCACAGAAAATAAGACTTACTTACCCCAGGACACTCATCTACATATAGCAGATAGCCAAACCAGTACTGAAACGAGAATCAGCAGAGGTAATGGTATATATAAGAGTATATCGTCGATCTGAAAAGGGAGGTAAGAGATGAATCTCTACGACCGATAACAGAGAACCTATGAAATAGACCCCTTAGAAGGAGATCACTGCATTCAAATAGGCAATACTCTCCTCACATCCCTCTGACATTCACTGCACGCTGAGAGGAAAACCGGGCTCCAACTTGCTGCGGAGCGCATATCAACGTAGAATCTAGCACAAACTTACTTCACCACCTCCATCGGAGGCAAAGTTTGTAAAACTGAATTGTGGGTGTGGTGAGGGGTGTATTTATAGGCATTTTGAGGTTTGGGAAACTTTGCCCCTCCTGGTAGGAATGTATATCCCCATACGTCACTAGCTCATGGACTCTTGCTAATTACATGAAAGAAACACCTATTCCCATAATAAATAAAGGGACTTACCCCCAGGAATCTCGCTGTGGAGCACACACAGAGCTGCCCAAGGTGTGACAGGTATACCCTCCGACAGTGACCTGGTTTAGACAAAGGAGAAGCAGTGTAACTCGTCTACACTGATTTCCTAAGGGTAGTTAGTTAATTATCCATATGTTAACAGAGAACGTTCCCAGATACATAATGGATCAAACCTTCACCATTACACTTACAGAGATTTACAATACCCTAGTCAACTCTTGTAGGGACATTCACATTAAAGCACTATCTTCTATGCACCTTCTCTGCCATCCTCCTCTAGTGACGAAAGGCAAAAACTGACTCGGGGGATGGGGAAGTGGGAGGGGTATTAATAGCTATTGCCTCCTCCTGGTGGTCAGGTGTTGATATTCCCAACTGTTATGAATAAAGTCCTGGACTCCCCCTGCTTTGGAAGGAAATACATTTAAAAAAATTCATGCCTTAAACTCTAGATCATTTTTAGAAGTCGATAGGCACTCGGGTGAACTTTACATTCACTTTAAGAGCCAGACCATTTCTGGAGCACTATACAGCAGCAGTTTTGCAAGAAAACTAGATGGCAGCACTAGTTCCTGCCATGTAGTGCTCTAGATGCCTACCTAGTATCTCTTAAACATATAAAGCAAATTTGATAAAAAGTAAAATTGGAAACTTTTTTTTAAAATGGTATGTTTCATATCCCATTAAAAAAGCTGTTCATATCTCATATAGATCTTTCTTATACTACTAGTGACAGCTATTAGAAACCTTCCTAATTTTGTATTACACACAGCTATTGTCTGCAAAGTCACTTATATGGCCCTAATTTTCATTAGACTAAGGTAAACCTAAGTTTCAACATGGCTGTGCCCTTCACTGTAAAAAAAAAATATAAAAAATAAAAATCTAAATATTATACTCTGGATAATCTTCATTTTGAATACGTCATAGCTAGCATATATTTAGTGTTTTAAACAAAAAAAACAAGTTTCACCTAAATATAAAGTTCCAACAATATCTATAGACATATCCAACACATGCTTAAAATGTTATGTAGACAGAATATAACTCCTATTCACATTCCTAAGCCTGTTTAAAGGAATCTGCTCTTTGTATGTTTTACAAAGATACACTAACCCTTGACAGCAATATAAAAATGTCTATAGAAACACATCATAGATCTGCTGAATCTTGACAATTTTATAACAAAGTCAGACAAATGGAGAACTAGACAGGGTTATACTGTACATAGACTAAACAGACCAATGATTTCATTAAAGTTTTTTTGTTCTTATTAAAACACACCAAATTCTTACCTTATGCCAGTTCAGTTTTGTGTCATTTATTTTCTTAACGGCTCCAGGCTGAAGTTGGTTTATAAGCCTTGGGAGAGAAAAAATAAATACAATTGCATGCTTTAAATAAAAACACAAAACGCCAAACCTGCTCTTTAAATTTTAGGATACACTCTCTAAAAATGTGGCAGAGCATAACTCCTGAAAAGATGTTTCCCCCCCTTAAAACCAAGAATCCACGGAAAGAATGGATTTTTGCTGAACTAAAAAGAGAGCCCTGAAAGACTGTGTTAAAGGCATTATGGTGTAATGGGTAAAATGTAAGATTTAGAGGGGTGGGGGGCTGTCAGACACAAGAATAGTAGACACGAGCATTTGAAGGTTTTGTTCTTGGGCAATTTAGTTACATCCTTTTCCATTCATCCCAACATGGGATGACAGAAACCATGAAAGACTGTCAGATACCACCACAAGCTTACACTATATGCTCCAGCATAGGCTGCAAATACTATTTTTTTTTTCTTACGTGCAAAGAATGACACCATCCCTCAAACCGAGCTGAAAGTTTTCACCAATTGTCTTTCCAGTTACTTCTTCTATCCAAAGACGCAGATCTTCTTCCACCTGGGGGTCATATTTCAAAGCAATCTAGAGAGGGGGGAAATAAAATTGCACTTATGTAGGTATTTAATTTCACTATAGAAAAATTTTACTTAGTTATAGTATATAATCCTTTAATTTTGAGGACCATGTATCCTCACCACCCTTACGTAATTTTATGTGGTTTAATAGTGTCACAATGGCAGCAACATTTGAGGACACTATGGGCAAATTACACAATACCCCAGAGGCAGTAAATTGCTAATATCACTTTCTGAGATTATTTTTTTATGAAACTTTCTGCAGGTCATTTCGGAATGAAATTCAATGTTAAGTTAGGCAGTTAAACTAAAAGCACCAGCTCAATTGCAATGAGTTAATTAAATGCATAATAACGTTTTTTTTTTTTAAATGTATATTTTGCAGTAGTTGAAAATTGCATTGCAAAGTAGTTTCAAAGAGAAAAAAAAAAAAAGGTTACATTTATTCAAGGAACATGTTAAAACCGTGTTTTCTTTGCTCTTGGTCTGACATCAAATAATTCTACAAGAACTTTACATTCAGGGGTCACAGCTTTGCAGACCCCCCCCCCCCCAAAAAAAAGGGGGGGGGGGGGCTGAAACAAAAAAAAAATCACTTCGATCCAGTTATCAATGCACTGCTGCTTTGCAGAGCTGCTCCGTATTTTACAACTCTGGCTGTACTGTGTTAAGGGGAAAAAACACAAAAAAACAAAAGCCAAAGCACCAATAGTTCCTGCGTGTCCTGTTCCTTCTGCAGACGCGATGCATTTTAAGAGGTGACATTGCAGGTCACAGTACGTTCTGCCTTGGTGTGATAAGAACCCTAATAAAGTTTTGTGCCCCATCTCCCTAAAAATGTGGTCAATGAAGAAAATCAACTTTAATCTTCTATTTTTTTACCTTCACAGTGAGAACAACCCTCCTGCACAATTTCATAGGCCTTATTCATCAAAGCAAATCCCTCATGGCTATCACAAGAAACAGGCAACTTGCATGGACATTTGATAAAGAAGTCTGTTTCCAATAAGAGATTTGCCCTCCCCCTAGAATACATGTGACGCGTATCTGTAGCATAAGTATAGCTCTCAAAATCAGAGACAAGTACTTTGATAATTAACCTTTTAAGCAGAACACACATACAAATATACATATCTAGAACAGAGTCTCAATCTCAATAAAAGATCATTAAAGTGAATGGCAAGTTTGATGAATCAGTGCAAGGTTTTTAAAAACCCTATTAAAAACCGGGGCACTTTTATTCAAACTTTACATTTCACTTGTTTTGTTAAAATACTTACCTTTTAATCTTAAAAGCCGCTCCAGCGATTGCCCCTCCTGCCGCTCATCACTTCATACATCAGCATTGACGAATACGGCATCCTCCAATCACAGCTTCCCCCCAGGGGAATCATTGCCTGAGGCAACGCCGTGATTGGAGGAACCTGGATTTGTCATTTTTGACATATGAAGAGACTTGCGACGGGCGGTGGAAGCGCTGGAGCGGCTTTTAAGACTCAAAAGCGAAGTATTTTAACAAAACGTGTAAATATAAAGTTTGATGAAAGTGCCACTGTTTTTAAAAACCGGGCACTGATTCATCAAACTTGACATTCACTTTAAATACAGCAGAATTGTATGTATCACAAACAAACAACAAGACGGAAAGATACTAAAATATTAATTGTCCACTGTTCCCTCAAAGTATTGGTCTCACAGCGTATACGTGAGATAAAATAAAGGAGGATTTTGTGTAAATAAAAAGATAAGCTAATGAAGTCTACTCTCCCTGCAAGCGCCACCCATTAAATTGGGTTCTGGATTTCAATTAGAGACAGCTAATTCATTTACAACGATATACATAAAGGAGCAATTTCCCACACATTTAAAACTCTGCGGCAGGTATCAAAAGTCTTAAAAACATTACGGTAAAATTATTTTTACAGTACACTCTTTTAAAGGGACAGTAAAATTAAAGTGTGCACATGATAGGGCAAAAGCAAAGGTGATCAGGATTTTAAAAATGCAATTAAAGGGGAAAATGTACTCAAACAGCTGATAAGAGTTCACTGTATTCAATGCAGCAACATAAAACCACCTTCAGATGGGCTAGGCTCTCCCACCTGCACTGGGGGTTCATTTCTGATGCTGCCTCTTGCTTACACAGCTTATACTACAGATAATACTACAATACTGAAATTTAAAGTATAGGTGACGGCTTCAACACAATAAAGGCGAAGGACCAATACATAAACAATTTACTACAGTAGGTAAAATAAGTATTTGGGAACAACTTAAAGAAAACAAATTGCATTAGAATAATAATATTAGAGTATAAAACTTATGAGACATTGCTTATTTAGATTTATTTGTGTTATTGAAATAGTTAGATTTGTTCTTTAAAACCGCCAACAATTAAAATGTGTTCTTGAGGGGAAATCAACCTTATTTTATCACTTTATATTATCTGTCTGCCAAAATCAGCCAATGTTGGTTTAGGACGCTGGATAGCACTTTTTTTTTTTATTGGTGGGTGAATTTATCCACCAATCAGCAAGAACAACCCAGGTTGTTCCCCAAAAATGGCCCGGCATCTAAACTTACATTCTTGCTTTTCAAAAAAAAAAAAAAAAAAAAAAAAAAAAAAAAAAAAGATACCAAAAGAATGAAAAAAAATTGATAATAGGAGTAAATTAGAAAGTTGCTTAAAATTGCATGCTCTATCTGAATCACAAAATAAAACATTTGGGTTCAGTTTCCCTTTAAAGGGACAGTCAACACCAGAATTATTGTTATTTAAAAAAGATAAATAATCCCTTTATTACCCATTCCCCAGTTTTGCATAACCAACACTGTTATATTAATATACTTTTTACCTCTGATTACCTTGTATCTAAGTTTCTTCTGACAGCCCCCTGATCACGACATTTTATCTATCATCTATTGACCTTCATTTTAGCCAATTAGTGCAGTGTCTGCCACAAGCGTGATCACAATGTTATCTATATGGCCTACATGAACTAGCGATCCCCTGTTGTGAAAAGCAAATTAAAAAAGCATGTGACAAGAGGCGGACTTAGAAATTATCATATGAGCCTTCCTAGGTTTAGCTTTCAACTAAGAATACCAAAACAACAAAGCAAAATTGGTGATAAAGTAAGTTGGAAAGTTGTTTAAAATGACATGCCCAGTTTGAAACATGAGGTTTTTTTGGACTTGACTGTCCCTTTAATGGTGATAAAGACAATCCCCACAGTCACATTGTAGTTGTTTCCATTTGAAAAAGGATTTAGAGAACACAAACATGTTTCAAACAAATGTGAGGATATAAAACAAAAACAAGTAACATTTGCCTCAAGTTTAATAAAACAAACTGGTATCAGTCTTAAGGGGTTTCGCAAGCCTTTTGACCCCCTACAATTGCAGGCTCTCACAAGAGAACCTGCAGTCCGTATTTAACAACCAGTAGTCATCAGTCTGCTGCTTTCCTAACCTTTCAGCCCGCCAGAGTCGAGCTGCGGCGGACAGTGGCACGTATATGCGCCCCTGTCCGCCGCAGCTTGATAAATTGACCCCCAAGTCTGCTAGAAAATATTTTTAGTAAATATACTAACTACCAATTCCAGGAGCAGTGGCTACAAGATCATCAAGTCACATTATATCATTTTATGGAGTACAAGTGTATGTGGTCACCTTGTAAAACATAAGAGTGGCTGATAAACATCTCGGATTTAGATTTGCCTTGTTTAGCTGGATAAATGGTTAACAGCACTTCAACTACTGTCAGGAGTTGTTGTTTGTTATTGAACAGGCTGGCATTGAAATCCCTGTTTACATATATTTACATCAAATAGAGATTTGCAACATAATCCTAGAGCACACAACAAGCTTAACAGGTATCAAACAGTCAGTCAAAACCACCTAAGATATTATTAGCAATTTACAGCCTTTGATACAATGCACATCTTGGCTCAGGCTACTAAATTGCCGCATTAGATACTGTGACAAGTTATATTTGCAATGGAGTTACCATTAGAATGTCCAAGGAATATTTATTTCTGATGCATATATGCAAATATACATAATAATAATACATATTATACATGTATACACACTGCACTGGCAAATAAATATCATTTAGAAAAAAAGAAAAGAAAAAAAGGACCGATTTAGCAGGATTTAAATGTTCCTTTTGTTGGGAAACAACCGCAGCTGCATGCAGGTATCATGGCACTGGGTCTTGGGGGAAAATGTTTGAAGAACCCTGATATAGACCATTAAAACTAGACAGAATTGTTTCAATAAATATAGAAGCTATGGCAATAGGTTCCATTCTCCCCTGCCCTATAGCTACAGTGAGTAAAAAGGTCACATTAGACATGTACTGCAGGGCTAGCTATGCAAGTGACATGCACCTCAAGCAATGGGAGTCTGTAGGGGGTGGGAATTGCTAATTATATGAGGGAATAGGGTCAGGTGTTTATGCTCATAAAACAATAGAGTACTTTCTAGAGGCAAGCACAACTTAAAGTGAATGCGTACCCTAAATGTTTCTCCTGTTTAATTTGTTCCCAAAGATCCATTTCACCTACTGGAGTGTAATAAACAGTTAATAGCCAATTTACCTTTATTCCATAATTTCAAATAGCCATTTTTGCCCGTGGTATCCATAATGAAATTATTTACTTAAAAGGGACCCACAGCATCTGATTTTAAACAAAATTCCACTTAAGAAATGCGCTTCATTCTCTTGGTATTCCTTTCTTGAAGGAGCAGCAATGCACTGGGAGCCAACAGAACATCTGGGGAACCAATGACAAGAGGCATTTGTGTGCAGCCACCTCCCAGTAATGCATTGCTGCGCCTGAGACTACCTAGGTATAATTTTCAACTAAAGGATACCAAGAGAGATAAGCAAATTAGATAACAGAAGTAAATTGGAAAGTTGTTTAAAAATCACATGCTCTGTTTGAATCCTGGGGGGGGGGGGGGGATTGGGTTTCATGTACCTTTAAGTATTGGCTATAGAAAAGCTGTGCAAACAATCAGCAGACGAATTTACACTTTCAGTGGGGGTTAGGAGAGATAAGGAATACAATTACACTCCCTGTGCGAGTTAGGAGAGATAAGTAATAAAATGCTAATTTTCAATTGTTCTCTATAAGTATCAGGCTTTGGTAAGCAGACAGATAAAGAAGCATGTGTGTACAGAAAGTGATAAGGATATCTGCTTTCCCTGCAAGCTCAACCCATTTCAATGGGTTATGGTTTTAAAGAACAAACCAACTATTTCATATACAAACAAACCAAAAGAAGCAATTTCTCATACATTTTATACTTTTCAGCTGGCCTAACAAGTCACTGGAAACACATTAAAGTGAAAGAACTTTACAGTACACTGTCCCTTTAAAGGGACAGTAACGTCAACATTAAAAAGGGGACAGTAAACTCAGAAAACGTGAATCAAATTTATCAAATACCCTATGCATTTATTATGAGTTTTATTTATAATTTATCATTCAATTCAAATTATGCTTACCTGATAATTTCCTTTTCTTCTGATGGAAAGAGTCCACGGATGCATTCATTACTTTTGTGAATTAAGAACCTAGCCACCAGGAGAAGGCAAAGACAACCCAGCCAAAGGCTTAAAGGGACATGCCACCCACATTTTTTCTTTTATGATTTAGAAAGAGAATGCAATTTTAAACATCTTTCTAATTTACTTATATTATCTAATTTGTTTTATTCTCTTGATATTCTTTGATGAAAAGCATATCTAGATATGCTCACTAGCTGCTGATTGGTTGCTGCACATAGAAGCCTCGTGTGATTGGCTCACCATGTGCATTGCTTTTTCTTCAACTAAGGATATTTTTAAAATGAAGCAAAATAAATAATGGAAGTAAATTGTAATGTTTAAATTTCTATTCTCTATCTCAATCATGAAAGAAAGATTTTGGTTTTAGTGGCCCTTTAAGTACTCCTCCCACTCCCCTCATCCCCCAGTCATACTGCAGAGGAACAAGGAACAGTAGAAGAAATATCAGGGTGAAAGGTGCCAGAAGAATATAAAAGGACGCCCCCCATAAAATTACGGGTGGGGAGCTGTGGACTCTCTCCATCAGAAGAAAAGGAAATTATCAGGCAAGCATAATTTATGTTTTTCTTCATAAATGGAAAGAGTCCACAGCTGCATTCATTACTTTTGGGAAACCAATACCCAAGCTATAGAAGACACTGAATGCCAAAAACGGAAGGGTACAAGAGGCGGCCCATACTGAGGGCACCAGGCCTGAACCTCTACCCAATAAAAAAAACCTGCTTCGTCCCAAGCCGAGAAAATTGTAAGAGGAAAAGCCCCAATGACACTGACTCGCAGTTAGTCCAGAAGCCAAACTAGAGACCGTAAACAGACCTGACTGAGCCAACAGTCCTATAGAAGACACTGTTGCCCAACAAACGGTCCCCCACCGCTCATCTCCACAAATGGAGACACCAGTCGAAACCCCCATGGGAACAAGGGGAAGGGGAACCAAGGAAACCGAAAGGTCCCTTAATACAAAAAGAACACCTCCATGAGTGAGCCCAGCTCACAGAGATCCAAAGGGGCCCAAACAGGGAAAGGAGGCCACGCCTATACCAAGCGAAACCCGGGATAAGACCGGGCACAGAGACAGAACAGACGTCTCTCCAACATCCTGCAAGCATGGAATGCAACTGAAGAGGCAAAGTCCTCCCAGTGACTGACCATCGAATACTAAAGCATTCGACCATGAAAAAGTGTGTAATACACCCAGGTGAAAAAAAAACAAGTTTAAGAACACAGAGTCCATAACAGGACGACACAGAGTACTTGCGAGGAAGAAGCAGTCAAGCAAGGAATAGACCACAAAAGCAACCCCCAGACAGAGGGCACATACCAGGCAACCTAAGTCGCCAGACCTACACACAAGTCCCCAAAAAAGGGGAACACAAAACCTCATTCGAGGCCCCCCGAGAAGGAGAGTATACCCTCAGAACCTGAAGGAAGAGTAAACCCTCTTCTAATCAATGGAGCAAGTTGAAAGGAAAATCTATACCCTAGCAGACTAAGCTAACAGGATAGACTCAACCAAGCTCACATCTCCAGAGGAAACTGCGATCCAAACGCAGTTCCTAAGACTGCTCGGCCATCCTGACCTGCAGACCCACACCCAGGTGGACCAACCCAGCCTCAGGGATCCAAGACAGGAGAACAAAAGAATCCCAAACAGGAACGAGCGCAAGGATAGCACAGCCATCCCCACAGAGTACAAGTACAACCCGACTCTGAAAACAGACAATCCCACCTTTCCGCCTCCCATCCAGGAGAAGCCCCAAGCGAGGACTCCATCTCCATAGGGAGGAGAAGATCCCCTAAAGAAAAGGGATGATGCCAGAAGGGCAACAACTGTCCTCAAGGCCCGAAGTCACCGCCTAATGGTAAGAGAAATTCCCAACACAGATGTCCTAGAAAAGGACCCCCCTACAAGTAGCTTGCCAAGAAGAGGCACAGCCAACCCATTCGCCTGCAGAGCAGGGAAGCTACAGAAACACTGGCAAGCTAACCAGGGGAATGCAATCCTAAGGTGCACCAGAATTGGACATCGAATGCCAGCAGCTGGATATGACCCAACCACCCTTGCAGCTCAAGCCACACGGCTAACCACCAGAAGACATGGGCCATTCTGTGACAGAGTAAAAAATACTCCGAAAACCTGGCCAACCAAGACCAGGTTAGGTAGATGGAGCAAGGATATAGCCCAAGTTTCCACCACCGTGAAAACTCCCCTATCAGCCCTGAGATCCTAGATTCCAAAACCACCCAAGACTGGGTCAGGAAAAAGGCCAAATGAAGCTACAGCAACCAGAAGTCTCAGGGAGAAAAAAAAGGTCTGGGCACCTAATAGTTCAGGCAAACCTTACCCTAGAACTAACCACCACAACTGGCCAAAAAGCCAGACACAAGGGTATAGATGCATAGCCAGAAAATCCAGATAGTGAGAAGAACTCGATAGCCCCAACCAAAGGAAGGAACCAGGCGCAAGGCTAGAAGTCCTATGAAGATACTTCTCAGAGCCTCAGGACGACCAAGGGATACCTCGAGGTCAAAAAAATAAAAAATCCTACTAGCAGGACTAGTCTGCTTATCACCTCCGCACAAGCAGAGGACACAAGAGAAAGGCACTAAGCCTACCCAGCTCCTGAAAACTCAGAGCTAAACAAAAGTCCCCACAGGGAAAAACCATCAGTTGGAAACACAGATCCCTAAAAAGGAGATCCACTCACCCGGAGACAATGGAAGAAGACCCAAAAGGTCCCTTATAACTCAGACAGATCGTACACGTCAGACTAAGAGCAGCATCTAGATACACTATAAACAGCATACGCTTACACCTGCAAGGTGTCAAGAGCTGCAACAAGTTTCAAACTGCAAACCTTCCGCATGCAAGAAAGCTATCCTGTACAAGCTGTTGTATCAAGCCCAAAAGGACAAATCCAGAGGCCTAAAAACAAAAGGCCAAACCACACATAAGGAGCATTAAGCCCTCCAACCCCTTCACCACATGGGGGAGGAAAACTCTAGGTTCTGATGGAATCAGATGTCAGAGTGACGCAGCAGAAAACTCCCCTGCCCGTCATCTATGACTGAAGGCTATCCTTCACCTTACGAACCAACAGGTCCTCTTGAATGCTTAGTTGAACATGGAAAACAATGATAACCTGAGCACTCGGCGCTTCAAGTAGAACAGCGCCACGTGTCTGAACAGCCGCAAGACCGAACGAACCCGACAGGACCAGCCTGCACCTAGGGTCCCAACTGTCAAGCTGCATAAATTCTCCCTCATAGGGGAGAAAAACAGAAAACAGACAACATAGGACTAACATGTCCAAAATAACTTCCGAAGAAGTAATAGAGTATCAATCCTAGAAGGTTCCCGAAAAAAAAAAATCCCATCGGATACAAATAAAATACAAGGCAACCCGGAGATCAACACCCAAAAAGACACAGGCCTACCCGCAGAACCAGCCAAACTGAGCCCTATATTACAAATCTGGGAAAGATCTCAAACAAATGACAACCAAGGCGGAAGGCCCGGGACAATAGGGCACGAGCACGTTCTCCAATAAACGTCTGGACTCCGCAGACGAACAATCGCCACCATTATGTGGAAGCGAAAACGTGCTGCAACCTCTGGGGGGGGGGGGACACGCCACACCACATGGAGGAATCAAACTGGGTTACCCGCATGTGTAGAAGCATGATTTGGTAGGGAACTCACCTCTCGGAGGACAGGACCCCCAGAGGCGGATGGCTCAGCAGTCCCTTGATTGTCCGAGGAACCAGGCGCTCTGAAATAGCATACGGAACAAAACTAAGTTGACAGGTGTCAACGAGGCCACTCCGGATTCGTCACCGGACACAGAATCTGAAAATAACAGTCTCAGTATCAGAATCCTCCATAACTGGATAGAGGATATTTAAATATGGACTAAAGTATTAAAAACAAAAACGGCACCTGACACCCCCAATGGCTGGGGCACTCACCACCTCCTATGACCAGACCCCTGCGGACTAAAAAAGTTTCTTCGCCACGCAGTCGGGAATGCGGAAATTGAAAAATGGAACAGAACCACGCCCGAACACAAGGTGAACCGTACAGTCCAAAAAAACGCACCCATCCAAAAGGCTGCGTCACTTCCAAAGGCCTCAATGTTCCAAACCACGAGCCCAGTAAACATCACACATAAGCAGGTTGAATCACATAAGCAGGTTGAATCACATAAACATGATTATAAACCCCCCCCTAAGGAGATATTAACCCTCAATTCCAAGATACTAAGAGAGACTCACTGAGACCCTTATGATAAGTTAGGCCCGCAAGGTGGTAGCCTCTCGGGGAAACATTTACAGTACATTGATGAATAAAGTAAAATGAAACGATCTAACCGGAATCTACGCAGTGGAACAAGAACACAGCCTTTCAAGTGTGACGGATAGTAGCATCGCCTCCGCCATGGACTTGAGAGAAGAAGCAGGCAGCGAAGTGAAGTTAGACAACGCCGGTTGCTTGAGGAGCTGTTAATATGAGTCGGGATAGTTTTGCAGAAAAACTCCCTGCATCTCCGGACTCTTTCATCCAAGCCCTCACTGAGAGACTGACAGGACTACTTAAAACTCCTGTCCCATGCCGAAGAGTACTACCCTCCATAAGAGACAAAAACAAAATTAAATTCTGACACTTCTCTGCCAACCTCCTGGGACAAAAGGCAAAGAATGACTGGGGAATGAGGTTAGTGGAAGGAGTATTTAAGCCTTTGGCTGGGTTGTCTTTGCCTCCTCCTGGTGGCCAGGTTCTTAATTCTCAAAAGTAATGAATGCAGCTGTGGACTCTTTCCATTTAAGAAGAAAATGTTTATAAATATTACCTCTGTGTATCACCGCCTGTCCGCCCAAACCTTTGGTATATTTTTATATCTTTCAAAGTTTTACCGCTTATCCAATGAAAGTCTTACTGATCGGTTTCAGTATTCACCTCTGGGTTTCCTCTTGTACTTAATCTACGCATGTTTTCATATTGCAAGTGCAATCCCTGTGATGCGACAGATAAAACGCTAGTGTAGTGCAGCAACGACGCTCTGACGATACAGCATCGTGAATAAGCTTTCGTGGGAGGAAAAGGGGGCGTGAATGACAACGGTTGGCTGCACTAAGGAGGTATAACAAACCCCAAATAAGGAGGTGGCTTGAGGGGGAACTGAAGAGCAACGGCTGATTTAAAAAAAAAAAAAGTTTAATATATTATTTAAATTTTATAAAGAAAAATTGATGCGAATGAGAATTTACAACACATGCAACCGTTTCAAATGTGTTAAATTTACTGACCCTTGAAACACTTAGGGGTCGATTTATCAAAGGCTTTGCCAGCCTTCACCCCCCCCTACGACTGCAGGTTCTTAAAAGAGAACCTGCATTCCGTATTTATGAAGAAGCGGTCACCAGACCACTGCTTCTCTAACCTCTAGCCACCTCCTAGGTGGAAAATGTCAATTTCCCCGGTCTCGTCCGACCGGGAAGATTGACAGCTCCTGCCCACGCATCATTGGCTGTGTGCGGGCAGGGGGCGGCATAGCACATGAGCGCAAAATCCCCCAGTTCAAAGTTTAGTGGATTTCTAGTTTCCATCCTAACAAAACATCTCATTAGGTATTGCACGTTCTCCATCGGTCCTTGGAGTAAAGGAGCAAATCTGGTAATGAAACATGGACAGTAAACCATAATTCAGATACAGCATATAAGTATGTTTTTGTTTTTTTTAAATTGTATGCTCTGTCTGAATCACAAATAGGAAGTCTTTGGGTTTTATATCCATTTAAAAAAGGGCAATAAAGACAATTTGCTCATGCATGCATTGTATACACACAACCTGGTAAATAATGATCATAGGGTTAAACTAAGTAAAACTGTTCAACTGCATAAAAATCTTTAAAATTAGATACTTTAAGCTATATGATAACCAATTTAGGAACTTTTTGCGTTTAACTTAAATCCTTTGTGCCACCCTCAGCTGAGAACTAGAGACATCCCCGGATGGGGATACTTGTCACTGATTTAAACTACATAATGACAAATCCCTTAACAACTACACAACATAAAATCTGGAGACTATACAAACACCTACAAAACTTGTTTAGCTAATGTCAGCCGCATAACAGTAGTCTGTTCTCCCAAAGACATTTTTTAGCTGGAGCAATGGCTGGCTGATTTTACCGACCACCCGGATAAAATTAGCCAATATTAAAAGAAATGTTCAATTTTATTGCACAAATCATCATTAAAGGGACAGTCAAGTATAAATTAAACTTTCATTATTCAGATAGGACTTTTAATTTTAATCGACTTTCCAATTTACTTTTATCATCAAATTTGCTTTTTTCTCTTGGTATTTTTAGTTTAAACTAAACATAGGTAGGCTCATATGCTAATTTCTAAGCCTTTGAGGGCTGCCTCTTATCACATTCTTTTTAAATCTCTTTTCAACACAAAGACAGAAAGTACACGTGTGCTATATAGAGAACACTGTGTTCAGGCACAGAAAGTTATTTAAGATCTAGCACAATACAATGCTAAATTTAAGACAATAGATAATAAACAGTCACAGTCATGTGATCAGGGGGCTGGAAGAAGGTTCCTAGACACAAGGTAATTACAGAGGTAAAAAGTACATTAATATAACTGTTGGTTGTGCAAAACTGGGGAATGAGTAATAAAGGGATTATCTATCTTTTAAAACAATAACAATTCTATGGTTGACTGTCCCTTTAAATACATTCTTGTTTTCTGTGCGATTCAAAATCCCAGAGGCAGAACTTTTCTTCACTTTCTGCGATGAGATTTTTTTTAGTTAAAACATTTCTGCAGATCATTTTGAAAGAATTCAAAATTAAAGTTAAGCAATTAATTTGCTCTTTGGATAGTAGAAAATGATATTTTACTAGAAAATATTACACTGCCCACACCCAGCTACTTCATAATGCCACCCGGCTGGCAAAATATTCTGTTAAGACAGCAGTGTCTAAAGCACTGAAGGCTGAAAACCACCACACTGTTTTGGCACTAACCCACTGTGAATAAACTGAAACATAAATGTCATCCAGAATTTTATTTATTTTTTAATACACAAATAAAATGTCTGCACGCATAGCACCTTAGGGAAAGTTTAAAAAAAAAAAAAGCAGGTCACAAGATGTTACCGTAATAAGAACCCATACAAAGGTGTTTTCGAACGTTTACATAAAAAAAACAGCAACTAATTATCAGGGGTCAATAAATTAACAAGTGTGTTAATATAAAATGCTGTTACTTTATATTAAATTTATCACTGCACTCACTTTAAAATGGTTTAAAATAGAAAGAATGGCCTGTTTGCAGACTGCCCTATTTCTGTTACTTGTTACTATCAGTCAGTGACCACAAAACTTTACTATCATAATATATCTATATAAAATCACATTTATCCATGTTTGACTTTCATCCAATTGACGTTACCTATATGCTAAATAAGTTGAAAGTGAGGAAGCACAGCTGTAAAAAAGCCGACAAGTAAATGGCACATGAACATGTAAAAGAAAGCTATTTTACTTAAAAAATCTCATTTTAAAAAAAGATTTTGTCTTATTTATTTTAACTTAATTTGTGCAGTGTCCATTGCTGTGTCACAGCGCTGCAAGGAGGCTGAGGTACCTACAGAAAAACTTATCTAGCTTGATCTCAAATCTTCTAGAGTAACTTGAGCTGGATTACTATTCAAATGCTTCAGAGACAGTAAGTCAGTTTTGCCCAGGCTCAAAGATAAAGAATGCAACTTCCATTCAAAACAGGTATCCTTATCTCTCAAAAAGGCGGTAGGTACAACAAGAAATTCTAAATGCTCATTTTGTAATAAAGGTGTTTGTTGGTGGGGGGGGGGGGGTTTACACAATCTGCTTTTCGTTTAGTTTTTTTTATATATATATATGTTTACTTTGATTAAACATTTGTTTTAACTAAAGGAGCTCTGTTTCATATCCCTATAAGTGTTCTGTGATCCAGAGCTATTTTTACTGTCACCTGCAGAAAAGAAGAAAAAAAAAAAAAAAAGCTTAGAAGGGACAGTATACTAGACAATTGTTCTTCCCTTAAATGTGTTAATTACCTTTTTTTACCAGCTGCAGAGTATAAAATGTATGATATTTGCTTTTTTAAGGGTTATTTATGTATACAAATTAGCTGATTTTGTGTTTGGAAGCCACAACCTAATAAAGTGGGTGGAGCTTGTAGGTATAATCAGAGCTCATTACTTTATCACATTGTGTACATATACCTGCTTCTTTATCTTATATTTGTCCATAAACCAATCACCAATACTTTGAGAGAACAATGAAAAATTAACATTTTATTACCTTATCTCTTCTATAACCCACTGGGAGTGTAATTTCTTCTTCTGGCTGTGTTAACAGTTTGGCCTTGAGGCCAAAAACTTTCAGGATGGGTGGGGATACCACAGGCTAAATAAACAATTTCAAATGCCAATATAAGTGTAATGGAAATACTTGTAAACAATTTAGTACACTCCAGCAGATAAAGTGGATCATTGGTAACAAATTAAAGGGGAGACATTTTTTGAGTAAACTGTCCCTTTATGCAGTGTTGACTGACAGTGTTGACACACTTTGCTTTACTGTAATCATGGTATTTCAAAGTTAAAGGGATATGAAACCCAAAAAAAAACCCTGCTCTATCTTAATCATGAAATACAAATACTGTGTTTCCAGTCCCTTTAACCTTCAGCTGCTGAGGTAAACATGACTGCATGCACATATTAGATGCACACTACCTTGCAAGTCCAGGACTGAACCATAATTGGATGCTTAAAGGGCCTATATAATAATAAAAAAAAGGAAATTTATGCTTACCTGATATATTTATTTCTTTTACGATATGACAAGTTCACGGATTTCATCCTTACTTATGGGATATCGCCTCCTGGTCAGCAGGAGGAGGCAAAGAGCACCACAGCAGAGCTGAATATATATATAGCTCCTCCCTTCCCTTCCACTCCAGTCATTCGATCAAAGTTAGGAAGAGAAAGGAAAAGCCAAGGTGCAGAGGTGACTGAAGTTTAGCAAAAATAAAGACCTGTCTTAGAAAATGACAGGGTGGGCCATGGACTCGTCATATCGTAAAAGAAATAAATTTATCAGGTAAGCATAAATTTCCCTTTCTTTTACAAGATATGACGAGTCCACAGATTTCATCCTTACTTATGGGATACAATACCAAAGCTATAGGACACGGATGAAAGGGAGGGACAAGACAGGAACCTAAACGGAAGGCACCACTGCTTGAAGAACCTGTCTCCCAAAAACAGCCTCTGACGAGGCAAAAGTATCAAATTTGTAATATTTGGAAAAAGTGTGAAGAGACGACCAAGTTGCAGCCTTGCAAATCTGTTCAACAGAAGAATCATTTTTAAATGCCCATGAGGAATCCACAGTAGAATGAGCCATAATTCTTTCAGGAGGCTGCTGTCCAGCAGTCTCATATGCACAACAGATGAAACTCTTCAGCCAGAAAGAAAGAGGTAGCCGTAGCTTTCTGACCCCTATGTTTCCCGGAAAAGACAACAAATAATTAAGATGATTGACGAAATTCTTTAGTCGCCTGCAAGTAAAACTTCAGGGCACGGACCATGTCCAGTTATGTAACAGACGTTCCTTCTTAGGATTAGGTAACACTACCTTATCGGAATGAAAATTAAGGTAAGGAGAATCACATTGTAAAGCCGAAAGCTCAGAAACTCTGCGAGCAGAAGAAATAGCAACCAACAATAAAACCTTCCAAGATAACAATTTAATATCTATGGAATGCATAGGTTCAAACTGAACTCCTTGAAGAACCTTACAAACTAAATTCAAACTCCACGAAGGAGCAATAGGTCTAAACACAGGCCTGATTCTAGTCAGAGCCTGACAAAAAGATTGAACATCCGGAATATCTGCCAGACGTTTGTGTAGCAAAATAGATAAAGCAGAAATCTGTCCCTTGAAGGAACTTGCTGATAACCCTTTCTCCAATCCTTCCTGGAGAAAAGATAAAATCCTAGGAATCCTAATCTTACTCCATGAGTAACCCTTGGATTCGCACCAATAAAGATATTTACGCCAAATCTTATGGTAAATCTTTTTAGTAACAGGCTTACGTGCCTGGATCAAGGTATCAATGACAGAATCAGAGAACCCTTGCTTAGATAAAATCAAGCATTCAATCTAAGCAGTCAGCTGCAGAGAAACTAGATTCGGATGATGGAAAGGTCCCTGAATGAGAAGGTCCTGCCTCAATGGAAGCTTCCATGGTGGCAGAGAGGACATGTCCACCAGATCGGCATACCAAGTCCTGCGAGGCCACGCAGGAGCGATGAGAATCACCGAAGCCCTCTCCTGTTTGATCCGAGCAATCACCCGGGGAAGGAGAGCAAACGGTGGAAACACATAAGCTAGGTTGAACGACCAAGGCACTGCCAAGGCATCTATCAGTTCGGCCTGAGGATCCCTGGACCTGGATCCGTATCTCGGGAGCTTGGCATTCTGACGAGATGCAATAAGATCAAGCTCCGGTCTGCCCCATCTGAGAATCAGGGTGGCAAAGACCTCCGGATGGAGTTCCCATTCCCCCGGATGAAAAGTCTGTCTGCTCAAAAAATCCGCTTCCCAGTTGTCCACTCCTGGGATGTAGATTGCTGACAGATAAGAGTGAGCCTCCGCCCACCGAATTGTCTTAGATACTTCTGTCATCGCTAAGGAACTCCTTGTTCCTCCCTGATGATTGATGTAAGCCACAGCAGTGATGTTGCCCGACTGAAATCGGATGAATTTGGCTGAAGCCAACTGAGGCCAAGCCTGAAGCGCATTGACTATTGCTCTCAACTCCAGAATATTGATTGGAAGTAGAGACTCTGACCGAGTCCACACACCCTGAGCCTTCAGGGAATTCCAGACTGCGCCCCATCCTAGTAGACTGGCGTCCGTTGTCACTATCACCCACAAGGGTCTGCGGAAGCACGTCCCTTGGGACAGATGATCCGGCAACAACCACCAAATAAGAGAGTCTCTTGTCTCCTGATCCAGATCTATTTGAGGAGACAAATTTGCATAATCTCCATTCCTCTGTCTGAGCATGCTCAGTTGTAGAGGCCTGACATGAAAACGAGCAAACGGAATGATGTCCATTGCCGCCACCATCAATCCAATTACCTCCATGCACTGAGCCACTGATGCCCGAGGATTGGGCTGAAGGGATCGGCATGTATTCAGAATCTTTCACTTTCTGACTTCCGTCAAAAAGATTCCTTTCAAAGGAACCCTTGTCCGTGGAATTAGTGAACTCTTTTCTAGATTCACCTTCCACCCGTGAGTCCTTAGAAAGGATAGAACAATGTCGGTATGAGACTTTGTCAGTTGATAAGACGCCTGGATCAGAATATCGTCCAGATAAGGCGCCACTGCAATACCCCGCGGTCTGAGAACCGCCAACAGAAACCCTAGAACCTTCGTGAAGATCCTGGGTGCCGTGGCCAGCCCGAAAGGAAGAGCCACGAACTGAAAGTGTTTCTCCAGAAAGGCAAACCTCAGGAACTGGTGATCTCTGTGGATAGGAATATGAAGATATGCATCCTTTAAGTCCACGGTAGTCATATATTGACCCTCCTGGATCAATGGAAGAATTGTCCAGATAGTCTCCATCTTGAAGGATGGAACTCTGAGAAACTTGTTTAGACTCTTGAGATCTAAAATGGGTCGGAATGTTCCCTCTTTTTGGGAACCACAAAAAGATTTGAGTAAAACCCCTGTCCCTGTATTGGAACGGGTCAAATTACTCACATAGTGGAGAGGTCTTTTACACAACCTAAGAACACCTCTTTTTATCTGGTCTACAATCGTGAAAGAATAAACCTTCCCCTTGGGAAGGAATTTTTGAACTCCAACGGATACCCTTGAGACACGATTTCTAGTGTCCAGGAATCCTGAACCTCTCTTATCCAAGCCTGGACAAAGAGAGAAAGTCTGCCCCCTACTAGATCCGGTCCCGGATCAGGGGCCGCCCCTTCATGCTGTCTTGGGAGCAGCAGCGGGCTTCTTGGGTTGTTTACCCTTGTTCCAAGCCTGGTTGGGTCTCCAGGTGGGCTTTGCTTGAGAATAATTCCCTTCCTGTTTAGCGGAAGAGGAAGGGGGGACTCCTTTGAAATTACGAAAGGAACGAAAATTACTCTGTCGTCCCCTTTGCTTAGATGTTTTGTCATGAGGGAGGAGATGACCCTTACCTCCCGTAATATCAGAAATTATTTCTTTCAAATCAGGCCCGAATAGGGTCTTTCCCTTGAAAGGGATAGCCAAAAGCTTGGATTTAGAGGATACATCTGCAGACCAAGACTTTAACCATAGAGCTCTTCGGACTAAGATGGAGAATCCCAAACTCTTAGCCTGAAAGGAAGCATCCGAAATAAAAGAATTAGCCAGCTTAAGGGCCTTAAAGGGACACTCAATCAAAATTAAACTTTCATTATTTAGATAGCGCATGCAATTTTAAACAACTTTACTGAGCATGTGCAAGAATAAGTGTGTATGCATTTGTGAATGGCTGATTGCTGTCACATGGTACGTGTATGCATTTGTGATTGGCTGATGGCTGTCACATGGTACAGGGGGAGTGGAAAAAGAAATAACTTAAAATTGTCAGAAAAAAAAAATCTACTACTCATTTGAAGTTCAGACTAAGTGCTATTGCATTGTCTTGTTATCTTGCATTTGTTGATTATGGAAATCTACAGTGTTGACTGGTCCTTTAATTCTGTCCTGTATTTCCTCTAAAGAGGTCTCAGTTCTAAGAGACTCTTCTAGAGCGTCAAACCAAAAAGCAGCCTCAGTCGTGTTTGTTACAATGCAGGCCGTCGGTTGCAATAAAAACCCTTGATGAACTTAGTTTTTTAAGAAGACCCTCCAACTTTTTATCCATGGGATCTTTGAAAGCACAACTGTCCTCAATAGGAATAGTTGTACGCTTTGCCAGGGTAGAAATAGCTCCCTCCACCTTAGGGGCCGTCTACCAAGAGTCCTGAACGGTGTCAGCTATAGGGTACATTTTCTTAAAAATAGGGGAAGGGGAGAACGGGATAACCAGTCTTTCCCATTCCCTTGTAATAATTTCCGAAACTCTCTTAGGAACCGGAAACACATCTGAATAAGAAGGGACCTCTAAGTATTTGTCCATCTTACTAAATTTTTCTGGTGGGACCACAATAGAGTCACAGTCGTCCAGAGTCACCAAAACCTCTCGCAGCAAGAGACGGAGGTGTTCAAGCTTAAATCTGAAGGAGATGATGTCCGAATCTGTCGGGGGCAAAGCACTTCCTGAGTCACAAAGTTCCCCCTCAGACAGGGCCTCCCTACCCCCCAATTCAGAGCCCTGGGAGGGTACATCGGAGATAGCCATCAAAGCATCAGAAGTCGCATGGACCACATGGGCCTCTGTCCTACTGCATTTGCCTTGTAAAACTGGCAACTTAGATAAAACTTCTGTAAGAGTGGATGACATAACTGCAGCCATATCCTGCAGAGTGAAAGAAGTTGATGCTGTTTAAGAACACAGCGTCGCTTAAGTGGGCGTTAAAGGTTGCGACGATTGGGAAGAAAGTTGCGGCATACCACGAGTCTCCTCAGGCTGAGAAATATCCTTAGATACACTTGCATTAAAGAAAATGTGTTCTTTAAATTGTAAAGCCCTCTCAGTACATGAGGGACAAAAAGGAATAGGGGGTTCTACATTGGCTTCTAAACACATAGAACATGTACTTTCCAGAAGATCAGCAATATTGATCGTCTTTTACTTAATTAAAAATAATTATGAAAACCGAACTTAAAGAATTTTTTTTGAAAAAGTAAGCGTACTGCGCCTTTAAAAAAAATAAATAATAATAATTACAGGGAGCAGAATAAAACTTTAGGTAAATTTTGCTCTATCTGCACAGTGTAACTATGCATAACATTTTAACAAACTTTTGCACTCTCTCGCCACAGCTCTGCTGCAGTGCCTACCTGCCCCCACGAGACACTGAATAATACTCAGTGAGCGGCGCTCCTAAGCCTGTTTGTGAAAGTCTCAGACACAAACTGACTTAGGCCACACCGGAGCCTAGAGACCTGCTGCCGATCGAGGATCCGGATAACAACTGCGTGGCTACGCGCGCAAAACTAAGCTCGGCCCATCGTGGGCGTAAATTAAGTCCCCAGCAAGGAAACCGCATGGGAATAAAAAATGTCGGTTTAACCACGTAAACCATAATAAATTGAACCGCCAATGTGCCCCTCAAACAACACATTCCCCTGGTCTGTCATAAGTTTCACCACAGATAACGTTAGAACCCTTGGGGAACAACTCCGCAATCTCCCAGCGTCAAGCCCACAAACATAGTATACCCACTGGGTTAAGCACACCTTAGGGTACTGAAAACACAGTTTATTTCACCCAATAGAGAGGGGAACCCCAGGCACACCATTCATGATCTCTGTGCAAACTGATTACCCCCTCCCGATATAGGGAATAAATGTCAGTCTGTTCTGAGATATCTCAGTCTCCCCAGAAGCAAATGACTGCACATACCTCAATGCTGAGCGCAGCATGACGTGGTCCCACACAAGGAAGATGCTCTTTTCACCACCTTCAGCCGATCTGTGGGAACAAGCAGGGTCTTAGATAATGTTAAGACAATCGTCATCAGGGCAGCAAATAATATGGGAGTCACTGAATGAAGATTTCCCCGGTTGCCGTCTACCCCGAGTAAAATAGTACTCACTGGTACCATTTAAAATAAAAAACTCTTGATTGAAGAATCTAAACTAACACCCTCTTGATTGAAGAATCTAAAGTAACACCCTCTTCATTGAAGAATCTAAACTAACACCTCACTTTACCTCTTCCTATCACTAACACAGGCAAAGAGAATGACTGGGGTGGGAGGGAAGGGAGGAGCTATATATACAGCTCTGCTGTGGTGCTCTTTGCCTCCTCCTGCTGACCAGGAGGCGATATCCCATAAGGATGAAATCATATCTTGTAAAAGAAAAAAAAAAAAATTACATGCTCTAATCTGTTAGAGCATGTCTTTTTTAAGACTATAAACCATGCACCACAAAGGGCTTAAACACAGAAAAAATACTGCTCAGGATTGGCAGAGTACTGCTGGTCCCCGGCGAAAAACACAGCCGACCCAATCAGCAGTGTTCAACACCTGCGCTGTGCGACTAGTGCTGTAGATTGGTTCAACAGTGTTTCCCTGCTCGAGACCAGCAGTGCTCCGAGTCCCGAGTTGTATTTCTACTGTATTTTTATTTTTTTTGGCCAATTTTTGTTTTTACTATAAAACGGCCCGTTGAAGTCCATTTACAATGGGATGTGGCTACTGAGTAAATTTTGAGATAAAATACCTTCCTTTTTTTACATAGAGATGTTAATTTCTAGTGAGCTTTTTACACATACGCTGCATCAATTTCAAGTTATAAAGCATTTGGGTGTTATGTCCCTTTAATAAAATATTCCAGTTTACCTCTTTACAGGGAAGGGGGAGGAACTGGTATCTTGGGTCTGGACCAGACTGATTTACAGGATATTTGTCCTTTGTGAAATACAGTGAGCTAGAAGACCGCACTGTCCCACTGAACAAACACAAAACGTTTCCATCCGTAGTATTCAGTGTTGAGCACTCTACATTTATGTCAAAATTACCCTGAGTTTAATCACCTTAGTAGAAATACAGAGAACCCAGACACGGAATCCATCTCCATGTGCCAATAGGAAACAGATGCACCTTAGTGAAAAGGCCCATATAAATCAGGTGTCTGGGTTGGCCATTTCCCCTTTCCAAAGAATTTCCGGGTATCTCTGTTCTGAACCGTCTATAGGGATTGTATCCACAAGAGAGAGAGCCCCCTCTGAAAGGCATAGTGAGCTAAACAAGACTGCACAATAAGTATGCACCATCAAGCTTTCTGGATAATGCTGCATATTAAAATACAAACAAACGCACATCTGACTCCTTTACAGTTTAAAAAAAAAAAAAAAAAAGTCCTTGCTCTTCAGAATTTCTGCTACCTCCTCTATGTGCTGTATTCATTTGAATACAATTGGCTTGGTTTATTGTTCTAAATTAGAGACTTAGAAATTGGCAACTTAACGTGGATCTAGTCATGACTTGTTTTTGGTTGGTCTTAAAGTAGCCATAAATGGACACTACAGTAACAGAGCTCGACAAACCCAGGAGCCATGCAGCCACTGGCTCCTAACTTTTGGGTGACTATCCATGTATCTATATACAAATACCACTGTCTGGCTCCTAAAAGTATGTCTGGCACCTAAATTTTGAACAGATTTGTAGACCACTGCAACAAATGTATATTACCCCAAAAAGTTTAGACTGTAGGAGACAGTGCTGTTTGGCACTTAAAGTTTAACCAAGTTCTGCTGTAAATAACATTTTCAAATACTTTTATAACTCTAAGAAAGATGACAATGATTTGTCAGAGCATATAGTAAGTGCAGGGCTTAGCAAACTCAGGAGAATTGTATCCCTGGCTCCTAAATTTCAGGGTTATTCTCCATATATCTATATACACAAATACCACGGTTTGGCTCTTTAAAAAGGGACAGTCTACACCAAAAATAGTTATTGTTGAACGATAATGCCTTTACTTCCTATTCAGCTTTGAAAAACCAAAATTGTTATATTAATATACTTTATAACATCAAAAAATCTAAATCTCTAACTTTTTTGCTGGTATTTTTTTTTTTTTTTAAACACCCTGCAGGCCACCTTTATCTCAGTCCATTGTATACGCTTTTACAGCAAGACAGAGCTGGTTAAAAGGGACAGTAAACACCAGAATTGTTGTTTAAAATGATAGATAATCCCTTTATTAGCTATTTCCCAGTTTTGCATAGCCAACACAGTTATACACTTTTTACCTCTGATTACCTTGTATCTAAGCTTCTTCTGACAGCCCCCTGAACACATGACATTTTAATTATTATCTACTGACTTTCATTTTAGCCAATAAGTGCAGTGTTATCTATAAAGTTTACATGAACTATATCTCCCCTGTTTTGAAAAAGCAAATAAAGCATGTGGCAAGAGGCAGCCTTCAAGGGATTAGAAATTATATGAGGTTCCTAGGTTTAGCTTTCAACCAAGAATACCAAGGAAACAAAGCAAAATTGGTGATAAAAGTAAACTGAAAAGTTGTTTAAAAAATGACATGCCCTTTTTGAAACATGAAAGGTTTTTTTTTGGACTTGACTGTCCCTTTAACATATATAGATAACACTGAGCTCCCTCCTATGGAATTACAAATGAGACCACACTGATTGGCTAAAATGCAAGTTGTAAACAGCCCTGAGATAAGTGAACATTCTGCAGAATCTTAGATACAAAGTAATCACAGAGGTAAAAGTATATTAATACAGGGAGTGCAGAATTATTAGGCAAGTTGTATTTTTGAGGGTTAATTTTATTATTGAACAACCACCATGTTCTCAATGAACCCAAAAAAACTCATTAATATCAAAGCTGAATAGTTTTGGAAGTAGTTTTTAGTTTGTTTTTAGTTATAGCTATTTTAGGGGGATATCTGTGTGTGCAGGTGACTATTACTGTGCATAATTATTAGGCAACTTAACAAAAAACAAATATATACCCATTTCAATTATTTATTTTTACCAGTGAAACCAATATAACATCTCAACATTCACAAATATACATTTCTGACATTCAAAAACAAAACGAAAACAAATCAGTGACCAATATAGCCACCTTTCTTTGCAAGGACACTCAAAAGCCTGCCATCCATGGATTCTGTCAGTGTTTTGATCTGTTCACCATCAACATTGCGTGCAGCAGCAACCACAGCCTCCCAGACACTGTTCAGAGAGGTGTACTGTTTTCCCTCCTTGTAAATCTCACATTTGATGATGGACCACAGGTTCTCAATGGGGTTCAGATCAGGTGAACAAGGAGGCCATGTCATTAGATTTTCTTCTTTTATACCCTTTCTTGCCAGCCACGCTGTGGAGTACTTGGACGCGTGTGATGGAGCATTGTCCTGCATGAAAATCATGTTTTTCTTGAAGGATGCAGACTTCTTCCTGTACCACTGCTTGAAGAAGGTGTCTTCCAGAAACTGGCAGTAGGACTGGGAGTTGAGCTTGACTCCATCCTCAACCCGAAAAGGCCCCACAAGCTCATCTTTGATGATACCAGCCCAAACCAGTACTCCACCTCCACCTTGCTGGCGTCTGAGTCGGACTGGAGCTCTCTGCCCTTTACCAATCCAGCTGGCCCATCAAGACTCACTCTCATTTCATCAGTCCATAAAACCTTAGAAAAATCAGTCTTGAGATATTTCTTGGCCCAGTCTTGACGTTTCAGCTTGTGTGTCTTGTTCAGTGATGGTCGTCTTTCAGCCTTTCTTACCTTGGCCATGTCTGAGTATTGCACACCTTGTGCTTTTGGGCACTCCAGTGATGTTGCAGCTCTGAAATATGGCCAAACTGGTGGCAAGTGGCTTCTTGGCTGCTGCACGCTTGACTTTTCTCAGTTCATGGGCAGTTATTTTGCGCCTTGGTTTTTCCACACGCTTCTTGCGACCCTGTTGACTATTTTGAATGAAACGCTTGATTGTTCGATGATCACGCTTCAGAAGCTTTGCAATTTTAAGAGTGCTGCATCCCTCTGCAAGATATCTCACTATTTTTGACTTTTCTGAGCCTGTCAAGTCCTTCTTTTGACCCATTTTGCCAAAGGAAAGGAAGTTGCCTAATAATTATGCACACCTGATATAGGGTGTTGATGTCATTAGACCACAACCCTTCTCATTACAGAGATGCACATCACCTAATATGCTTAATTGGTAGTAGGCTTTTGAGCCTAAACAGCTTGGAGTAAGACAACATGCATAAAGAGGATGATTTGGTCAAAATACTCATTTGCCTAATAATTCTGCACTCCCTGTATAACTTACTTACACACAACTGGGGAATGGGTAATAAAGGGATTTTTTTTTTTTTTTTTTTTAAATAATCACAATTTTGGAGTAGACTGTCCCTTTATTACTGGCGTCTAGCTTTTAGACAGATTTGTTGCTCCCTTATTTAAAAAGGGACATTGAGGCAGAATTAGGACAATGATCTTTGCATCACTGACTCTTGCTAACTATGTGTTTAACCAATTGCCTGGACATAACGAGAACAGATAGTCATGAAAACTGCTGACTGTGAGCACAAGAGAACCTGTTCTTGTCATGAGGAGGAATTGCTGATCACAGTACCAGATCAGCAATTCCCCTGCACTGTAGGTCTGAACGTTGGTGACATAGTGGGAGGCATTTCCAGAGCTACACGGGAGTCACCACGAATGTGCCTGGTGACATCACAGAGGGGATGGGACCTCAACATGAGGGACAGGCAGGTAAGTGAGCTCGATGCATAAACAAATGCAAGATAACAAGACAATGCAGTAGCACTTAGTCTGAACTTCAAATGAATAGTAGATTTTTTTTTATAACAAATTTCAAAGTTATTTATATTTCCACTCCCCTTGTACCATGTGATGGCAATCAGCCAATCACAAATGCATATACGTAGAGTCTGAATTCTTGGACATAATCAGTAGGATCCGGTGACTCAAAAAGTGTAAATATAAAATACTGTGCACATTATTTTTAATGGAAGTAAATTGGAATGTTGTTTAAAACTACATGCTGTATCTGAATCATGAAAATTTTATAAAACCTGAGTGTCCCTTTAACTTTCTGCAATGAGATTTTTTCAGTGAAAACTTTTCTGCAGGTCATTTCGAAATAAACTTCAATTTTAAATTAGGCGGTTACACTAATGCAGCAGTTCTATTCCAATGTGTTGCTGGAGAATAAAGCAAATTTTAATGTTTTATAATATAGTGCAGCAGTTAAATTGAATTGCAAATTAACTGTAGACAAAAAATAATTTTTAAATTGTGTTTCCTTTTCTCTTGGTCCAACATAACAAGAAATGTAGTAATAAAAAGGTGCATTGCTCACAAGCACATCTTACATTCAAAAATCACAGCTTTGCAGACCAGAAAGGCTAGAGGCGGGGTTGAAAAAATCCATGAGAGCCAGTCAACAAACTGCTGCTTTGCAGAGCTGCTCTATATTTGACTGTTCTCTTCAAACAGCACTTTGCTCTGGATGATCTGTGTTAAGGAAAACTTACATAGTGCAGCCAAAACACAACTTTGATTAAAGAGAACAGTCTAATGTGGAGAAGTGCTGCAGACTGAAAATGCTAACAGTTCCTGCATGCGTACCCTTCTTTCTGCGATGACATCTCAGATCACAGCATGTTCTGCCTTGGGGGCCACAGATCTCCAAAAAAAGTTTGTTTTTTAAAGTTTATTAAACAGAATATATGAGGATTTGCATGCGAAATTGACATATACTGAATAAAAAAAAATTCTGTTGTGTCTAGAGAGACCCCCAATTTAGTTTATTTTATAGTAGACAAGACTATTTCTGCACTAAACAAAGAGTACCTTTTTGGTTTATATTATAACCCCAAAAGCCTGCATGGGCCCCACATTTCATATATGGATACCCTTGATGACAATTTAGTAAGGTGATCAAACAAACAAACAGTGATTACCTGGCCCCTTTCAATATTTTTTACTTTAATATTGTAAGGCAGGGGTCAACAAATCCATTAAAAATGTAGGAGCCAGTAAGAAAATTAAGGAGCCAGACAGTGGTATTTGAATATAGATACATGAAGAATAACACAAATAGTTAGGAGCAAGGTTTAAAATATTTGGAGCCAGTGGCGTCCAGGCTCCTGGGTTTGTCGAGCCCTGTCTTAACGCAGCTTTCACACATGCCATGCAATATAAATAGAATAATGGTATATTCTGAATCTGCTGGAAAAAAAACAAAACAAAAAAACATGCAACAATATATTTCTGCAGTGTTCTCCCAGGACTTTTTTTTTTAGCGGGTGCACCATCCAGCTGATTTTATGGACCATCTGGCAAAAATGTTAGCCAATATAAAAGTGATGGTAAATCTGAGAGTTTAAAAAAGTGCTAGGATTTAAAATCGCTTAAAATTGGACTTTCAGTGATGTTTGTTGAAAAAAAAAAAAAAAAAAAAAAACTAAACTCACTCTCTGTTCTTTACCAATGAGATGACATTTCCACCTCTAAACCAATAGCTGTGCTAGCATACAGAACACTGTCAGATGACTAGCGCGGCTATTGATTTAGAGGTGGAAATGTCACCTCATTGAAACAGAAAGGGTGTTTTTTTTAAGAAACTCATCACTGAAAGTCTAGGATTATTTTTAGTAATAGTAAATCCTAGTGTTTATTAAACACTCAGATTTACCATCACTTTAAGCTAAAATGAGCCAATATTAAAAATGTAAACATTTTTATTGCACAAATCATTAAATATATTTATGTTAAATGATGCAATTAATGTGTGCTTTGGACAGCTGAAAATGATATTAGAAAATATTACCCTGCCCCAATCCGGCTACTTCATATGGGTCGATTTAACAAAGACTTTCGGCAGCCTTTGAGCCCCTACGGCTGCAGGTTCTCACAAGAGAATCTGCTCACCGTATTTAACAAGCAGTCAGACCGCTGCTTTTCTAACCTAAACTCATCCGGGAAATTCGCCCCGCCAGAGGCGATCTGCAGCGTACAAGAGCACGTATATGCGCCCTTGCCCACCTCAGCTTGAAAAATCTAGCTATTAATGCCATCTGGCTATGTCATGATGCCACCCAGCTGGCAAAATTTTATGTGGAGAACACTGTGGGTCACTCGCTGAAATTTGACTAACGATAGTGTTTAATTGAAGCAACAGGGGAAAAAAAAAAAAAAAAAAAAGCTCAAAACTGGCTTAGCACTACTAGGGAATGAAAATTGCTTAGCAGCGAATGGGTTAACCCCCCCATAGCATTGCAGTCCCCAAGTGAGAAACAGTCACTAGAGAGTATGTGCAACTGTCACTCCTGATAGTCTCACAGCCATGTCATTTTTGGCTTCAGAACATCCCTTTAACCAGGAACTTGCAGCATTTGCTTTATACTCTAGCTGGAGTTTGACAAACTGTATACCCTATAGTAGCCCTTGAGGGGGATGCATTAGAACCAGCAACAGTGAATGAGTTGCTTCAAAACTAGTTGTGTTTGAAGGCTACTAAACAATGTTCGACCAGTTCATTGACAAGGTCTTAAAAAAAAATTCACATGACCTAACTATGGAAAAATCTGCTTCAAATTTCACAACTGCTGGCTTTGTGCCAGTTATACTTTCCCTTGTTCCTTGAATGGGTAGTTTCCTTAAAAGGATGCATCAGGAACACAGAATTGTATCCACTTAAAGAGCTATTTTCTATCAATACAACAGAAATCAAGATATACAAGGCAAGAGTGACAAGATTCTACCGCTGGTGCTGAAGAAAGCAGGAGGTCTACTGGGTTTCATATACATTTCTTTCTACATGATCAAATATAAAACTGAGATAGTAAATACATTTTTTTTTTTTTTAAAAAAGGGTCATCGTGGACATTAGTGAAAAGTTAAAGGGACAGTCAAGTCACATTAAACTTTCCTGATTCAGATAGAGCAGCCATTTTAAACAACTTTCCAATTTACTTTGATTAACATGTGCACAGTCATTTTATTATTATTATTGGTTATTTGTAGAGAGCCAACAGATTCCGCAGCGCTATTTTATATTTACACTTTGAGTCAACAGCTCCTACTGAGCATGTGCAGGAGCTCACAGTATATACATTTCTGATTGGCTGGTGGCTGTCACATGATACAGGAGGAGTGGAAATCAGACATAACTGCAATTAGTTAAAACTTCAAAATCATTAGTAGATTTGTTTTTCTGACAAAGTGCTATTGCATTGTCTTTGTATCCTGCATTTGTTGCCCATGCAAATCTACTGCGTTTACTGGTCCTTTAAAAAGGAAAGTAAACACCTTGCAATTAGAAGACATTTCTGTTGTGTGGCGATACAACAAACTCCACTCACCATCCACCTTATTTTGATGAATCAATCTGGACTTTAGTCTGCAGACAAGGTTAACCACTAGTGTAAAGTTAGAATAATTTAGTGTGTAAAGTAGCATTAAGTACATTGTTTCGCAGTTCTCAGTTAATGGGCCATGATACCCAAATGTTGAAACACTTGAAAGTGATGCAGCATAGCTGTAAAAAAGCGGACTAAAAAATATCACCTGAACATCTCTATGTAAAAAAGAAAGACATTTTACCTAAAAAAATTCCTCAGTAGCCACATCCCATTGTAAAGGACTTCTAAGCAGCAAATCGGTATGTCTGTCCCGTCTGTCCCAGCTAAGGGAGCAAGCTTTGTGCACACTTATCTTATTTCCCTATTCAGTTTAAGGAAGTTTACTATGAAATCTCATGAGATCACAGTAAAAGTTCATGACCTCAGCACTGCTGATTGGCTGCTGCTCATTTCTCCATTTTTTTACCTGCAGCTGAGCAACAGCTGAAGTATATTTTTTTTTTTTACACAGAACTTACTAAACTGAGGAAATTGTGAGGTAAAATCTTCCTTTTTTACATAGAGATGCTCAGGTGATATTTTCCGGTCAGCTTTTTACAGTTATACGGCATCAGTTTCAACTGATTTAGCATATGAGTATAATGTCCCTTTAAAGCCAATTAGGGACAGATATGTAGCAGGGTTATAGCGTTGAGAAGTCAGCAGGTGTCGTTCAGTGTCTGAAAGTTAGAAACTAATCTATTTTGACAAAAAGGGAACAAAATAAAGAATGAACATATATTGTAAAGTTATTTATGCATAACTATACATTTATATAAAAATCAAGGTGTTTACCGTCCCTTTAAACCTGGCAATATGGAGAGTGTATGCACTTTAGAGCTATACGGAAAACAAAGCTATTAGAGAATATATAGGAGCTGTGAGTCCAACGCATGACGTTTTCAATTTCATGTATTATATTACAAGCTCACGGGGGGGGGGGGGATCCCATAGTAAAAACTGTACTCCTGAAACACCCCCACAGAATATAATTGACCCTTATGTACCTTGAGAAAGCAGGAAAAGATTATACTGCACAATATAAATTTAACAATTGTAAAAAAGTCAATAGTGCATGTTAGACAACCTATACACTAATATACAGTGTATTTAGCAAATTAGGATAGAGTAGAAAATACTCAGAAAAATTAACCAATGCACAAAATATTTTATAAGGATACAGAAATAAGCAGCAAATATGTTTTGCACACAACTGATACTATGGTATCGACATTTGTCACCAGGGATAAATGTTTCATAATTACTATTCTGTGGCTGGCCTTGCTCACAACTCTTACTGTTAGATCTGTGTGACTGAAAGGGGTAATTGCTTATTTAGTATGTCAAGATGCCATAAATGTATCAACGGACCTTTGGCTTTAAAAAAAAAAAAAAAAAAAAAAAAAATAGGCCAGCCACACTGATTGGTTTCATATCCCTTTAAGTGTAGCAGGAACATTTAATAGGAACTTTAAAAATCAGTGACATGCGGAAAGTAATCAAGCGTATTTTATAGGCCCTAACAGCAGAGGTATAAATAAAACTCATCATGGGCAATAACTCCCTTTAAAAGGGACAGTATACTCCAGAATTGTTATTGTTTAAAAAGATTAATACGACTGTTACATTAATATACTTTTTACCACTGATTACCTTGTATCTAAGCCTCTGCAGACTTCCCCCTTATTTCAGTTCTTTTGTCAGACTTGCAATTTAGTCAGTGCTGACTCAAATAACTCAAGAGTGAGCACAATGTTATCTATATGGGACACACAAACTAGCGGTGTATAGCTGTGAAAACTCAAAATACACTGAGATAAGAGGTAGCCTTCAAGGGCTTAGAAATTAGCATATGAGCCTACCTAGGTTTAGCTTTCAACAAAGAAAACAAAGCAAGTTTGATGATAAACGTAAATTGGAAAGTTGTTTGCCCCCGGGGGGAGGGCGGTCTGGGCAGCATTAATGACAGGATGAAACATCTGGAGCTCCCAACATGAAACTAACCCGCCGGTTATCGTCTGTTTATTACATCTTTCACAGCTAAAGGTGACACATACAACCATTTTAAGCGCTGCTGAGTAGATTGATGCACTTAGGACTGTAGGATCCAGAATACTGAGGCCCCTGGAGCCAGCAAATGCAGAACCGAGGAAAAACATTCACTCTGCAGCAATTTAATGCCCATAGTGGAGGATGAATGTGACCCTCTGCTTGACCTTCCATCCTAGCAGTGACATCACCCTTGTGGGACTGGTTACTATAGCTATAAGGGACAGTAAACACATTGCCATAACAAGACAGTTCTGTTGCTATAAAACAGCAAATCAGTCAAATCTTAAAGGGACATTATACACATTTTTTCTTTGCATTACTGTTTTGTAGCTCTATTTATATAGCCCATAAAGTTTTGTTTTTTAAAATCTATAGTTTTGCTTATTTTTAAACATTGCTCCGATTTTCATACTCCTAACCAAGCCCCACAGTTTTATGAGAATACCATCAGATACCTACTCCAGCTTGCTCCTGTTTGTGTAAAGGGTCTTTTCATATGCAAAAGCAGGGGGAGGGGGGAGTGTCTTATTTCCCACTTGCAGTGGGTTTCCAGCTACCTTTTCAACAGAGCTAAACTGAGAGCTTCTAAGTTTTTAAACAGTTTTATACTGGATTTTTATATCAGTATCTGCATCTTATTCTTTATAGTGTCTATTACATGCAGTTAATATGAAAATGACTGTATACTGTCCCTTTAAGAACAAAACAAATCTTTTTTTAGATCAATTCTTTTTTAATAGTTTAAACTCCACCCATCATTTGCTTTATTTAAAGGAAACAATCTGGTATTTAGTCCACAGACAAGATTAGCCACTGTCAAAGTTAGTATAAAAGAATTCAGTAAAAGCCAATTAATTGAGATGTGGTATGGTTAGACTTGAGAAATCAGCAGGGTGCTTTTCATCTTCTGAGAAGTAGAAATTGCTCAATTTTCAGTCAAATTACGTGAAAAAGGGTACAAAATTATGAAGATATATTGCAAAGTAGTTTCATTACACAACTAAAAATGTTATATAAAAATCTACAGGCGTTTACCGTCCCTTTATATGTTTTCAAATGAACTATGCCACCCGAAGTTATAGTTCCCTACTATACAATTCCATTGCTTCGGCAGTTGCAAACCCTTGAGAGCACACGCCCTTGGGCACGTATATGCAATAGATTAATTTTAATCCATGTGTAGAGAGATCAGATATCAAATCTTTTATCCTCAATTTCTTGGAAATTCCTGAAAACTGCATAGTGATCTCAAAGGGACAACACTCCATGTTACATGGTGGAGCGTATTAAATTGTTTACAAATAGATGCTTTAACAGCAATAAAGTCACCAGTGCGCTTTAAGGATTCATATATAGAGCATGGAATAAAAAATGAAAACACCTTTCCAATTTATTTTCACGATCAAGCACAAATCTATACACACACGTTCCTACTAAGAATTTGCATGCGTTCAAAGTGTATATGTATGGCTGTCACATGATTCGGGGACAGAGAAATGGAAGGCAATTTTAAAATGTGTCAAAAATATTTTACTGCTCAGTTAAAATTCAACGTTCTTGCATTGTGTTTTTACTATTCATTTGTGGACCATGAAATGTTACCGTATTTAAAAAGGACAGGCTACACCATAGTCATCTTAAAGTCTTACTTTTGCAAATCCTGCACCCTTTCTATATCATGCAGCAGTAACAGTAAAAAAGTGATTTTAAAATGAATATGGTTTCTGGTCACTTTACAATGGCTGCCAAGCTCCACCCACTGATGACATCACAATCTGGGCTGCATCTATACACTCTGCTGAATAGCATAGACAGTCTGTTGAATCAAATTAGCGATTCTTTTGAAACTAGTGAAGCCTTTAAAGCAGCCCAGACCATGATGTCATCAGTAGGCGTAGCTTGGCAGCCATTTCAAGAGGACCAGAAACAAGTCATTTTAAAATAACTTTTTTACTATTACTGCTGATATAGAAAGGGGCGCAGGAGGATATTTGCAGCTTAATATAAAGTAAGACTTAAGGTGACTAAGCTGTAGAATGTTCCTTTAATGGACAATTAAAGGGATAGTCTAGTCAAAACAAAATTCAGATAGAGCAAGTTCTTTTCAGCAAATATTTTTTTTCTTCATTCTCGTTATCTTTATTTGAAAAAGCAATTATGTATGCTTAAGAGCCGGCCCTTTTTTGGTTCAACACCAGGGTAGCGCTTGACGATTGGTGGCTACAGAACAAAAAAATTGTACATTAGAAAGTTGCTTAAAATTGCACGCTCTGAATCACGAAGAAAAAAAATGTGGGTTTACTATCCCTTTAACTTTGTCACTTGAAATACCTGTTTTTTCTGTTGACACCACCATGTATACTAAAAATGGAAATTCTGCAATTATGTCTCCATGTAAACAAAAAGGCAGCAGAAGATAATCAACCTCTCAATGGGGAGAGGATGAGAGAACCAATCCCATTTAAAAGGGTACCCTGCATCAGCTATAAATAAATGAAAGGGCCGCTAAACCTAAAATCTTTCTTTCATGATTCAGATAGAGAATACAAATTTAAACAACATTACAATATACTTCTATTATTTATTTTGGTTAATTTTTTAGATATCCTTAGTTGAAGAAAAAGCAATGCACATGGGTGAGCCAATCACACAAGGCTTCTATGTGCAGCAACCAATCAGCGGCTACTGAGCATATCTAGATATGCTTTTCAGCAAAGAATATCAAGAGAATAAAACAAATGAGAAAATTGCATTCTCTTTCTAAATCATGAAAGAAAAAAAATGTAGGTTTCATGCCCCTTTAACTCTGAATGAGAAAGAAATTGAAGACCAGTATTTTATAATAAAAAAAATTGAATCTCTCTCATACTCTAGAGTAGGGCTGCCCAGACTTTGTGTTGGAATCTACTTTTCAAATGACCAGCTCAACAAGATCTACCCACTAAAAATGGGCCGAATTTTAAGTTTACATTCCTGCTTTTTTCAAATAAAGATTCCAAGATAATGAAGAAAAAAATTATAATAGGAGTAAATTAGAAAGTTGTTTAAAATTGCTGCTCTGAATCGTGAATAATAATAAAAAGTGTGCGTTTCATATCCCTTTAAGGTTGCATGATTTAGCAACACATGGATGCAAAAGCATAAAGATACACAAATGTATGGAAAACCTCAAAAGATTTAAAAAAAAAAAAAAAAAAAAACACAACTGTGTGCCCTATCTTAATTATGAAAGTTTAATTTAAAAAATTGACCCCTTGTGCCATGTTACAAAACATTACATCCAAATTACTGCCACTGACCCCCTTTACTTTGCGCAGTGGGTTGGGCCTGATATGACCCACTGAGGCTTACACAAATAAATTTAAATAGCGTGCCATGCAGACCATTTCTGACTGGGTCAACACCATTTACCAGACGTGTTCCTTTTGCATAGCACAGCAGCCTCTGCCTTTACTTTTTCTATCTATTGATGCTTACCCTCCTAACTATACCGCCATATGCATTGGGAGACTACTCACTCAACCATGCTTTTGATAGGCTAATTGTGTTGTCATTCAAAAATCCTCCACATTGAAATAGATGTCTCTCAAAATCCAATCCTGTAGCACTTTGTGTCTAACTATCAGACTGTTTAATAACCCGCCCCTTCACACACTGCGGTAGATAAAGCGGTATCCCTAGCAACCATAATCTACTCATGCCCCAGTGTTGATATCGCATAACTTGACCACATCGGCTGCAATCTACCAGCAGCGCCTTCACGATCTACTGGTAGATCTCGGTCTATCTATTGGGCACCTCTGCTCCAGAGCAAATGCCAAAAAAAAAATAATGGATTGCACTTCATATCAACAAATCAAGTTATCAGATATCAATAGGATATTTATCATAACTCTTGCCATTTGTTTATTCCAGTTGGTGACATTAAGGGGTCTCACTTAAAGGGACACTGAACCCAATTTTTTTTCTTTCACAATTCAGATAGAGCATGCAATTTTAAGCAACTTTCTAATTTACTTCTATTATCAATTTTTCTTTGTTCATTTGCCATCTTTATTTGAAAAAGAAGGCATCTCAGCTAAGGAGCCAGCAATTGTTTGGTTCAGACCCATGGACAGCACGTCTTTATTGGTGCTGTCCAATCAGCAAGGACAACCCAGGTTGTTCACCAAAAATGGGCCGGCATCTAAACTTACATTCTTGCTTTTCAAATAAACATACCAAGAGAATGAAGAAAATTTGATAATAGGAGCAAATTAGAAAGTTGCTTAAAATTGCCTGCTCTATCTGAATCACGAAATATTTTTTTGGGTTCAGTGTCCCTTTAAGGCAAAACAGAGCACATGCTTTAGCAACTGTTCTGCATAGCATCTGCCTGAAAGGAATCATGAGGAATGTTAATAAATAAAAGCATCTGCTTCACTTCCACCAGCTTGCAATCTCGCTAAAATATTTTCAGACAGTAGCCACAATAACATCACGAAGTGGAATTTGATATTGCTCAATTTGTCTGCATTGTATGCCTTGTATTAAAGGAAATGATTTGTTCAGTGTGCAAGAGACTGTGGGCAGTTTAAATTCAATCAAGGTACAGAATATCAGGTTACAAATGCTTATTTGTAGGGTGAAAGTGTTTAAGTGGCGATCTGTACAGATTAATACTTATTCAGACTTGTGAGATACATTAAGGCAGGGGTTAAAAATATGTTTAAAATTTAGAAGCCAGTAAGAATATTTAGGAGTCAGATAGTTGTATTTGTATATAGAGATATATGGGGAATAACCCAAAAAGTTAGGAGCCAGTGGTAAAATTCTATGAGCAGGTAGCTCCCTGGCTCATGGGTTTGTCGAGCCTTGCTATAAAGGGATATGAAACCTAAAAAATGTTCTTCTGTGATTCAGACAGAGCATACCATTAGTTTCCAAATCACTATCATCAAATTTGCTTTGTTCCCATAATATTCTGTGGTGAAGAGATACCTAGGTAGGCATATGGAGCAATATGTGGCAGGAAATGGTGCTGCCATCTAGTGCTTAGGCAAATGGATAACAGTCTTGTAAAACTACTGCCCTATAGTGATCCAGAAAATGGGCTAGCTCCTAAACATACATACCTGCTTTTCAACAGACGACACCAAGATAAAGAACATTTGATAAAAGAAAGTTTTTTAAATTGCATTCTCTATGTGAAAAACAAAACTTGGGTTTTATATCCCTTTAAGGATAAAACTGTTACAGAACACTATTTCTTGACATAACATTAAAATGTTAAAAGCTAATAACCCCCCGTTTAATTCCCCTTATATTTCATTAGAAATAGTTATAAAAACATTGCAAGACTGATAGGTTACTAGGATGTACTATCCAGAAGGCACAACATTAAAAAGGGATATGAAACCAAACATTTTCCTGTCATGATTTTGGTAGAGCATACAATTTAAAAAAAAAAAACTTTCCAGCTTATACTTCTATTATCAAATTTGCTTCATTCCCTTTGTATGCTTTGTTGAAGGAGCAGCAATGCACTACTTGTTTCTAACTGACAACATGGGTGAGCCAATGACAATCGGTATATATATATGCAGCCACCAGTCAGAAGCTAGAACCTAGGTTCTTTGCTGCTCCTGAGATTTCCTAGATAAACCTTTCAGCAAAGGATAACAAGAGAAGGAAGCAATTTAATAGAAGTAAATTGGAAAGTTGTTTAAAATTATATTCTGTCTAAACCATGAATGTCTAATTATGATTTTACTGTCCCTTTAAAGTACCAGTAAATACAGTAGATTTTCATAGTCAACAAATGGATAAAAATACAATAGCACTTACTGTGAACTTCAAATGAGTAGTTTTTCTTACAAATGTCAGTTATGTTTATTTCCGCCACTCCTGCATCATGTGACAGCCATCAGCCAATCACAAATGCATATATGTATATCCTGTGAATTCTTGCACATGCTCAATAGGAGCCGATGACTCAAAGTGTAAATAAAAAAAAATTAAAAAAGTTCCATTTTGACTTGAGTGTCCCTTTAAAAATATCCCTCTCCAAGTCATCTTTGGTACTAACTCAGTAACTCCATAAATATATATAGAAGTGCAGTGTTAACAGTTTACCTATACCACGTAATACAAAAGACTAATCAAGTTGCATAAAAAAAAATTGAAATTATTTGGCCAGCTATTTTTTTGGAATTTGCTACTGAAGTGTGTGTGGGGGGAGGGGCACTGTCCCCAGAGTGATAGGAAAGCATCTTGCACCATTTCAAAACACTAAGTTTGCAATGTGATAAAACAGTAATTGCTTTATCTCTGCAGGAACATTCTTACATATGTCCGTAACTGGCAACCACAGAGAAAATGGAAAAAAGATTGCCAATAGCCTTTTAAAATCAAGCACTTTAAAGTATCTTCGTACAAATAAACACATTTATGCAGATTGTTTGCTATACACACACATCATACATATACACGCACACATCATACATATACGCGCATACACGCGCACACACACATACACGCGCACACACGCGCACACACACATCACACATATACATGCATACACGCATCACACATATACATGCATACACGCATCACACATATACATGCATACACGCATCACACATATACATGCATACACGCATCACACATATACATGCATACACGCATCACACATATACATGCATACACACATATACATGCATACACACATATACATGCATACACACATATACATGCATACACACATATACATGCATACACACATATACATGCATACACACATATACACACATATACACACATATACACGCATACACACATATACACGCATACACACATCACACATATACACGCATACACACATCACACATATACACGCATACACACATCACACATATACACGCATACACACATCACACATATACACGCATACACACATCACACATATACACGCATACACACATCACACATATACACGCATACACACATCACACATCTATACACGCATACACACATCACACATATATACATCACACATATATACACGCATACACACATATACATGCATACACGCATACACACATATACATGCATACACACATCACACATATACATGCATACACACATCACACATATACATGCATACACACATATACATGCATACACACATATACATGCATACACGCATACACACATATACATGCATACACGCATCACACATATACATGCATACACGCATCACACATATACATGCATACACGCATCACACATATACATGCATACACGCATCACACGCATACACACATCACACATATACACGCATACACACATCACACATATATACACGCATACACACATCACACATATATACATCACACATATATACACGCATACACACATCACACATATATACACGCATACACACATCACACATATATACACGCATACACACATCACACATATATACACGCATACACACATCACACATATATACACGCATACACACATCACACATATACACGCATACACACATATACATGCATACACACATATACATGCATACACACATATACATGCATACACACATCACACATATACATGCATACACACATCACACATATACATGCATACACACATATACACGCATACACACATATACATGCATACACACATATACACACATCACACATCATACATATACATGCATACACACATCATACATATACATGCATACACACATCATACATATACATGCATACACACATCATACATATACATGCATACACACATCATACATATACATGCATACACACATCATACATATACATGCATACACACATCATACATATACATGCATACACACATCATACATATACATGCATACACACATCATACATATACATGCATACACACATCATACATATACATGCATACACACATCATACATATACATGCATACACACATCATACATATACATGCATACACACATCATACATATACATGCATACACACATCATACATATACATGCATACACACATCATACATATACATGCATACACACATCATACATATACATGCATACACACATCATACATATACATGCATACACACATCATACATATACATGCATACACACATCATACATATACATGCATACACACATCATACATATACATGCATACACACATCATACATATACATGCATACACACATCATACATATACATGCATACACACATCATACATATACATGCATACACACATCATACATATACATGCATACACACATCATACATATACATGCATACACACATCATACATATACATGCATACACACATCATACATATACATGCATACACACATCATACATATACATGCATACACACATCATACATATACATGCATACACACAGAAGGTAAATATTTCATAACATATAAACAGTTCATAACAGATACTAAATTAGCATTCCGAAACCTTTTTTTCATTCAATGCAGTTGTCACAAAACATTGGAATGGCGTCCCCCTATCAAACAGCAGAAAGTGGAGGAGTAAAAGCAACAATAGCTTCTTCCTTTCGTTTTCTGTCAGTTTAACTATTCATGTACTGGCTGTATACAAGCATAATGCTGTATACAAAACAGAATACCAGAAAAAGGCAAAGGTGACAAAAATGACACTAGTACCTGAGGGACGTATGTATAGATTATAGTAGGAAGCAACATTATAGAAGCCCCGTTTTATAAGTTCTAGTTTGTAATAACGTGACATGACACAATGTATGTGATCCAGTAGAACAAAGCAAGAATAAAAAGCTAAACTGTAGCGGTTCCACTGTATATGGGAAAAAGTTGTATCAGAGGAATCTCAAGGTTTTTACTGACAAAGGTCAGATACTTATTTACACTTAACTGCAGTTCATTCTGCACAAACAGCATTCCAATCAAGCAAAGGATTATATATTAAGCAAACTACCAAACCACATAGTATGTTCTGTTTTAAGGCTTAGGTGTCATTCTTACCGAAGCAAATAAACCTAACGGCAAAAACAGATGCAAATTCTAGAGTTGAGTGCCTAAATCTAGGTTTTGTTTATGAAAGAACCCCAAAATGTTTTAATCGCTGCACTTTTATTTAAAAAATAAAAACCTCTAATCAACTGCAGGTCCTTTTAGTTGATTTCATGAAAGCTATTTAGTACTCGATCCTAATTGAATGTTTTATTAGCAGGCTTTAACACATTATAGAAGTTAATAATAAAGCACTGCAGCTATTACAAGTAGCCAAGAAGTTAAAGCCTGGGTCTGAAAGGGTTATTGAAATGTGAAAAGCAGCAGCAAGTCTTTGTGGCTCTGGTGCTTGGCTGGAGCTCCTGGGAGCAGACAATGAGTATTCTGTATGCAGGACCAACCCCATTGGACGCTTCCCCTGCCCAGAAGCCATGAGGTAATGTCCAAAGAATGCAGGGGGGATGAGAAATGATTTTGTTCCCCTCAGTTTTTCCCAGACTACACAGGCAAGGCTAATTAACATCCATAAGACAAACACCTCATCCTCAATTTCTTAAAGGAAGAAAGAAAAAACACACAACAAAATTGTTCACTGCCAAGAGGAAATATATTTAAACAAAAATCACACTGCAAGACGCACAGAGGAAATGAATCTGCAAACGCCAGATCTCATCCAGGGATTTCTGCGGGTCTCCATTAAGATGTGCAGTCTAACACAGGGCACATTTAGAAGTTTACTTAACCATCCTTGTCAGGGCTTCCAATCACTCAGATTTCTTGATCCTGCCGGGTAGTTTATTTACTGATGAGGCAGGATATCATTACAGTAAATTATATAATTGTACATTTTAGATTAAAGTTATTTTAAAGCTTAGATTTTATTTATTTAAATTATAGGTATATTCAGCATTAAAATATTTTAGCAATACATTGTAAAATCATTGTAATATGTACTTAACCACCATGGGTTAAATGCATATCACAGGGAGACAGCTTGGAACAACCCACTACAATTCCAGATAAGATTAAGGCAGAGAAGCCAATAGGAAAAAGCATACACACATACCCTCCAATCACAGTCAATCCTTATCTAGTGCAGCATTGGAATTTCACTTTAGCCTGTGTAAATGGCTTAACCAAGTATTTAAAGGCATAGTAAGGTCCAAATCAAACTTTCATGATTCAGATAGGGCATGTAATTTTAAACAACGTTCTACTTTTATCATCAAATTTGCTTTTTTATTTTGGTATTCTTAGTTGAAAGCTAAACCTAGGTAGGCTCATATGCTAATTTTTAAGCTCTTGAAGGCCGCCTCTTATCTCAATGCATTTGACAGTTTTTTTTTCACAGCTAGAGGGCATTAAATGTGTTTTATACAATTATAGTGCTCATGCACATGGACTTGTTTAAGAGTCAGCACTAATTGCCTGTTTTATACAAATATAGTGCTCATGTACGTGGACTTATTTAAGAGTCAGCAGTAATTGCTTGAAATGCAAGTCTGAGATAAGGGAGCAGTCTGCAAAAGGTTAGATACAAGGTAATTACAAAGATAAAAAAAAAAAAAAAGTATATTTCTATATCCGTGTTAGTTATGCAAACTTGGGGAATGGATAATAAAACTTAAACACACATACATGCTAGAAAAAGAAAAAACTAATTTTGACTTTAACTGAAATGCCCATTCAGCAAAACTCAAAAACCTTAAAAAGAATGCTCTGCAGTATTTATTAAAAATAATGATGGCTGGTTGTCAAATCATGGAAATTGGAACAAAAAATAAATACAGATAGGGGTAATTTTTGAAACATATTTATCAAATCATAAGTGTCAATGAGAATGACCTTTGAAACGTTCAACCTTGTTGATTAGGGGTATCAACAGCCACCATAACCAATAAGGTGCAATATATATATATATATATATATATATATATATATATATACACACACACACACTTTTTTTTATTATTATTTATTTTTAATTTTATTTTATTCCTTTACTAAAAAAAAAAAAAAAAAAAGCACAGAAAGGAGGTCCCAACAAGTTATATGCTGGAAACCACATTTTAAATAGAAAAAAAAAAGTGCAAATAGATCCCATAAACTATTATACTCAACAGCACCCCCAAAAACGCCAGTGTGCTGATATCTGGTGTGGTGCCACTTTCTCCTTTGTGAATAATCACTGACTTTCCCTCTGTAACCTTTATACACAAACCCTGTGGCCCTATGGAGCCCATATACACTACGTGATACAACAAAGGTTTTTTTTTTTTTCCTCTCTCTTCATGATCCATCACAAAATGTCCCACAAAGCAATATATTTTATAGCTCAGGGTTTCCTTCCATAAAACATGGCTTCTGCTGTAAGAAAGTTGAGCATTTGTGGTGCCAAACATCTGCACCATATGCCAAAAGGAAAATCCTATTGGTTCCAATTAAATGAGAACTCTCATGAGGCAGCGGACTTCTCCGTTAGATGCTCCAGTCTGAATAAACAGCTATTCATGAGGCCTATCCTGCTCGGGGAACAAGGGTTAAAAAGATGGGAACAGCAGAGTACCCCAAGCTGTGAGGGGATAACGGTCCCTGGCCGAGATACCCGCGTATTTACCTTGTTTTTCACCTCAGCTGACAGCCCGTAGGTCGGTCCCTTGTTGAAGTGGGTCATGTTTGCGGGTGTTTACGGTAAGTGCGCAGTCACCGGTTATCTCCTTCCGTTATACCGCTCAGAACTCGACTGACCCAGCGCGAACAGAACCTTCTAGTCTCCGCTCCCTGGCTGCGATGCTAAGGAAAGTGGGCGTGTCCCGGAGAGAGAAGGTGGGATTCATGGATGGGGGAGGGGACAGACCCGTTACCCAATGGGAACCTCGTTAGTGGGAGGGGCTAAAGAACACGCATTCGCTGGCTGGTCACGAGCCCACGCCCTGTTCATTCCATTTGAGCCACGCAGCGATTGTGGGTTTTGTGGAAAAAAAATAAAAATCCTGCTGGAAGAAACTCACGGTGTTAACCCTTTTGCTGCACGTGGGATTAGCGGAAATAATGAATTTCCGTTTCAGCATATTCACAGCTGTACATCAGATAAAAAAAATAAAATTCTGCTGATTGTCAATCCACTTTAAAGGGATATGATACCCAAATGTTGAAGCAATTGAAAGTGATGCAGTATAGCTGTATAAAGCTGACTAGAAAATATCACCTGAACATCTCTATGCAAAAAAGAAATATTTTACCTCAAAATTTCCCCTATAGCCACACCCCATTGTAAAGGGACTTTAACAGCCAATCAGGGTGCTAGTCCTGGGACTTGCAAGGGAGCCGTTCACCTGGCACCTGAAAGCACAGTAATGTTATTTCCCTCTTCAGTTTTAGAAAGTTTACTGTGAAATCCCACTGAAATTTCAGTGAAATCTCATGAGATCACAGTAAAGCACAGCATGATCACAGCTCTGTTGAAGCTGATTGGCTATTTTTTCCCCAACCTACAGCTGTACAGTAGCTGAAGAACTGTTCACAGAGCACTTACTTTTGTGAGCTCAAGGAGTTTTTAAGTAAAAAAATCTTCCTTTTTTTACATAGAGATGTAAAGTGATATTGTCAGCTTTTTACAGTTATGCTGCATCACTTTCAAGCAATTTAGGATATGGGTGTTATGACCCTTTAAAGGGACATTGACCTCAAATTGAATAATACATAAAATATTTAATTATTCACAATGCAAAAAAAGAAACAAACCGCACAGTACATTTAGGCAAATTTCTCTGTGATAGATGTACTTACTGACAAATAGACAGCTTCTCTAGTTGGGAACATTGTATGTTAAAGGACCAGTAAACACAGTAGATTTGCATAATCAACAAATGCAAGATAACAAGACAATACAATAGCATTTACTCTGAATTTCAAATAAATAGTAGATTATTTTCTAACACATTTCAAAGTTATGTATATTTCCACTCCCCCCTGTACCATGTGATAGCAATCAGCCAATCACAAATGCTTATACGTATAGTCTGTGAGTTCTTGCACATGCTCAGTAGGAGCTGGTGACTCAAAAAGTGTAAATATAAAAAACTGTGCACATTTTTTTTAATGGAAGTAAATTGGAAAGTTGTTTAAAATTACATGCTGTATCTGAATCATGAAAATTTAATTAGTAAATGGGGGCCCTTATTGTTTGTATTATATCTGTCCCTAACTGTCATCAGCAAAAATAAATAAAGGGAAACCTAGGTTCCAACATGGCAGTGTCCATTACTTTATTATAGAAACTCTGTGGAATTTGAAAGCCCATCATTTTCAGTTAAATTACTGGAAAATAGAACGCGATAAACAATTAAACTTCTGTTACAATACTGTATACCGTTTTAATATTGTTTTATATTACTTGAGTGTTGTATACTATTTGTGCTATTTAGTCACATGTAATTTATGTGATAAATAAATAAACAAATAAAGTATTTTTTTTTACTACACATAATTAAACATGTTATATTACAATTTCCCAACTATTTAATGTCCTTTTAATTGCAAATATATGCAAGGGATTATATATACTTTGTATATATATATATATATATATATATATAGTTGTACCTTTAACATATGTAAGTGCTAAGTAAGCTATTTCATTTGTAGTTTGGATCCTGTTTAGCTTTTTTATTCAGATAAAATTTCTTAACTGGATGGTTTCCAAACATTCCTTAAATCTCAGGCGCTGGACAAGAGTGCGAGTCACTCGGTAGCAGTAGGTTTGTGTATTGAATCTTTGTTAGTGAAGCATCTCTGGAAGTTATTCCGTCTTGCTAATTTGCTGACCATGATATTTTTAAAGGCTTGTGTTTTGCAGCCCTCTCTGTCAACAAGAGAATAAGATTTCCGGAGCTGCACTAAGGTTGGATGGTGTTGGATATAAGAATAGGGGCAAATATGTGTAATCACTGCCCTTACGTAACCATATGCACTTTATTCTTAAGTGTAATCAAACTTGTAAATGTTGTAAAGGAGTTACACTCATACACATAAACACACACTCACACATAAGGATTCACATATAGACACTCTAGCAGACACACATAGAAACACACAAACATACTCAGACACTCGGAATTTCTTTACATTGACCTGACAAGTAATGAGGGTAGACTACAGTTTTGTCAAAAAAGAGATTTACAAGACAAAATATGGAGTTTTGATTAACTTTTTGTCAAGGATGATGACAACTATATGATGACAACAGCATGCAGTGGCTGAAAGGAAGGGCCCTGAACTGACTAAACAATAATTTAAAGGTTAAGTGGTGGATTGGTAACGTCCGGAAAGGTCTCAGTCTCAAAGTCTGTAGAAAGATGTGAATAATCAGTAGTAAGGTCAAAATGTCCTAAAAAGTAACAGACAATGGACACACAAACTGGCACATACACCCAAGGAATCACCCACAGAGACAGCCTCAGAAAACACACAAAAACATAAACACAGACACCCACAGAAAACACACAAAGACATACATACACACACAGAGACACCCACAGAAAACACACAAATACATACATACGCATACACCCTCACTGAGACATCCATAGAAAACACACAAAGACACACACACCATCAGAGACACCCACAGAAAACACACAAAGACATACATACACACACACCCTCACTGAGACATCCATAGAAAACACACAAAGACATACACACACACCATCACAGAGACACCCACAGAAAACACACAGACATATGCATACACCATCACAGAGACACCCACAGAAAACGCACAGACATATGCACACACCCTCACAGAGACATCCACAGAAAACACACAGACATACATACAAACACACACCCTCACAGAGACACCCACAGAAAACGCACAGACATATGCACACTAACTCACAGATACATCCACAGAAAACACAGACATACATACACACACACACACACTCACAGAGACATCCCCAGGAAACACACAAAGACATACACACACACCCACCCTCACAGAGGCATCCACAGAGAATACACAAAGACATACATACACACACACACTCTCACAGAGACATCCACAGAAAATGCATAAAAACATACACACACACACCCCCTCACAGAGACACCCACAAAAAATGCACAAAGACATACGCACACACCCTCACAGACACATCCACATAAAACATACAAAGACATACACACAGACCCTCACAGAGACACCCACGGAAAATGCACAAATACATATGCACACACCCTCACAGACACATCCACAGAAAACACAGACATACACACACACACAGAGGCATCCACAGAAAACACACAAATACATACACACCCACCCTCACAGAGGCATCCACAGAAAATATACAAAGACATACATACACAGACACACCCTCACAGAGACACCCACAAAAAAATGCACAAAGGCATATGCACACACCCTTACAGAGAAATCCACAGAAAATGCACAAAGACATACACACACATCCTCACAGAGACATCCACAGAAAATGCCCAAAGACAGTCACATAAACCCTCACAGAGAGACCCACAGAAAAAAATTCAAGCACACTCATAGAGACACCAACAAAAGCACAAAGACATAATCACAGACACCAACAGAAACACTCACAGGAGGTAAAATATCTGCACATTGCCATAATCTAAATCCACAGCATGATAAAAAAATAGCAGAAATTAAGAGATCACTTTTTAAAGAATCTTATTTGTAAATGTGCAAGCAAAAATACTTCTGTGAATTCAAAATTGTACATTAATGATCTGTCAGAATGAGTAAATGAAACTTAATAGTGTTAAGTTAATCTGTCTCATTTCAAACACTATGCAATCTTAGCCTGAGAGTATAACATTTTATGCAGATGTAAAAATCTTAAATAAAATGCCTCCTGGCATCTGGAAAGTCCTTGCATAAAGGGGCAATAAACTGAAATGTAAAAAAAATTATATATATATATATATACAGTGAGGCCCCGGTTTACGCACGACTCGGTATACGAAATTTCGGTTTACGAAATCGAAATTTGAAGAAAAATTGACTCGGTTTACGAATTTTTTTCGCAATACGAAACAAAATGCCGGTTTGCCCCCCTCGGTTTACGAATATTTTTCGCAATACGAAACCAGTGGCCCCTGTGCCCCCTGCATACTCAAGTATGATTGAATTAATGAAGTTTGGGTACCAGTGTGGAGGTGTTGGAGGTGTTGGAGAGGTTTTGGAGCCATTTTGCAGCAAGTTGTTGAGCCTTTTGGAGTCATTTGCAGCAAGTTGTTAAGCCTTTTGGAGCCATTTGCAGCAAGTTGTGGAGCCTTTTGGAGACATTGGAGCCATTTGCAGCAAGTTGTTAAGCCTTTTGGAGCCTTTTGGAGCATTTTTTGGACACTTTATTTGAATTTTTTCGGACCTCCGGAACGCATTAATTGATTTTCAATGCATTCCTATGGGAAAACGTGTTTCGGTTTACGAATTTTTCGCAATACAAAACGACCCGGAGAACGAATTAAATTCGTAAACCGAGGCCTCACTGTATATATATATATATATATATATATATATATATAGGTCCCAAGTCTGCACCCATGTGGAGCTCCGTCTCAGATTAGGCCTCTCTCAGTCCGTTTTTGCAAACTAAATCTATCATTCTCAGGGACCGCATACAAAAATTGAACCGGCTGTGTATAAGCCGTTTGGGCCACAACATCACCCTGCCCTGGGTGCTCCCATATAACCAGCATTAGGTTCACACAGAAGGCACACCATTGACCAAGGTAGAAGTCAGCTTCATTAAATGCCACAACTAAAGAATAATTCAGTTACATTTCTTTGTATCTCTACTAATTGTTTTTGAATGCTTCTATTTTTGTTTTCATTTACTATTTGTTACTACTATATTACATCAATAAAGCTTTTCGAAAAAACAACAACTAATAATCCACCTTTTACAAACATGTGACTGTTGATAATCTTAGGGGGCAGGTAGAAGTAAACAAAAGTTTGCATAAATTGCCTAAAAGTATTTACCCATACCTCCCTGGGAGAAAGTGAAACAAGCACAATTTTTAGGTGTATTTTACAGCAAATGGCAGCAAAATAAATTATAAATGTATACTGCAGTAGTATTTCACTTGCAATAATAAAACATTTAATACATTGTTGAAATGTCAAGTTTAATGGTCCTTTAAGCAGACAGTTTAGAAGGTAATGTTGTCAGACTCCGTGTTTCTTTGTTACAATGTTTTATAACTCTGAGTTCTGATTGCAGAGTGAGATTAATATACATTTATTCATTGATGTAACCTGCACTGAGCAGTCAACAAATAAATACTGTATTATCACAAGCAATTTGTTCCCTCTATGACATTTTGGTAAATAGGGCATTTTGTCATATTATGTAATACACACCTTTTACTTTGATGTTTTTAATGATGAGCTGTCTGGAAATGCACAGTAATTTTCTAAGGTAAATAGTAAAAGCAATTAAAAAAAATATTAGTAATGATTCATAGTGGGCCACATTTATCAAACCAGGAATGGAGCATTGACCTTGTATTTTGTTGAAGACAAATTATCGGCTAGATTAGGAGTTGTGCGTTAAGCTGAAAAAGCAGCGTTAACAGGTCCTTTTCCCCCCCACTGTATAATGTAGGTGGCGGCGATGTCTGGAGTGGCAGATTAGAGGTTAATAAATATAATGTAGGTGTCGGCGATGTAGGGGGCGGCAGATTAGGGGTTAATAAGTATAATGTAGGTGGCAGCGATGTCCGGAGCGGTAGATTAGAGGTTAATAAATATAATGTAGGTGGTGACGATGTCGGGGGCGGCAGATTAGGGGTTAATAAGTGTAAGATTAGGGGTGTTTAGACTCGGGGTTCATGTTAGGGTGTTAGGTGTAAACATAACTTTTATTTCCCCATAGGAATCAATGGGGCTGCGTTACTGAGTTTTACGCTGCTTTTTTGCAGGTGTTAGACTTTTTCTCAGCTAACTCTCCCCATTGATTCCTATAGGGAAATCGTGCATGAGCACGTATGGCCAGCTCACCGCTGACTTAAGCAGCGCTAGTATTGGAGTGCGGTATGGAGCTCAATTTTGCTCTACGCTCACTTTTTGTCTTTTAACGCCGGTTTTATAAAAACCCGTAATACCAGCGCTGCATGTAAGTGAGCGGTGAGAGAAAACTGCTCGTTAGCACCGCATAGCTCCTAACGCAAAACTAGTAATCTGGCCGAAAGTTTTTATTTATTAATTAAGGATCACAAGCAGTCATTTTATTATTATTATTATTATTATCGGTTATTTGTAGAGCGCCAACAGATTCCGCAGCGCTGAATTTGCATCATTTGTTTAATAGCTTCTGCTAACAGTGACATTTACATTTTTTTTTTTAATCATGTACCAACAATATAACCTCTTTATCAATCAACTGAGAAATAGCTTCTTTTACCGTTCCTTTTATTTGGAAAAGGAGCTTTTGCCCATTGAAACTTTTTCCTATACTGAAAATTTCAGTACTGGAATAATGCTAAATAAAAGCTTTATATGCAAGAGGCAGCAGCAAAAATCAACCAATCAGTAAGGCATGAAAGAGAGCAGCTCATTTGAAAGGGTCTCCCTGCAACTAGCTTGAATGCAATGAACTCTGAGATCAAGTGCCGCTTCAGCACAAGAAAAGCTTTCCCATCAAAGGGATTCTATTGGATCAAGGAATAAACAGGAAATGTAATAAAAACAACTTCAATGTAATTTAAAAGGCCACTTAAGTCAAAATTAAACTTTCATGATTGAGATAGATTATGCAATTTTAAACAACTTTCCAATTTACTTCCATTAACAAAATGTGCACAGTCTATTTATATTTACACTTTTGGAGGCACCAGCTCCTACTGAGCATGTGCACAAATTCACAGAATATATGTATTTGTGATTGGCTGATGGAGGTCATATAATACAGGGGGAGTGGAAATAGACTTAAAGGGACAGTATACACCAATTTTCATATAACTGCATGTAATAGACACTACTATAAAGAATACTATGTACAGATACTGATCTAAAATCCTGTGTAAAACCATTTAAAAACTTCCTTAGAAGCTCCCAGTTTAACTCTGTTGAAAAGGTTAGCTGGAACACCCACTGAATGTGGGTGTAGAGCAAAATAACCAGACACTCCGCCCCCTACCCCTCCACTCTTTAACAGGAGCAAGCTGGAGTAGGTATACATCAGTATACTTTAAAACTTTGGGGCTTTGTTTAGGAGTCTGAAAACCTGTATAGGCTATACAAAATATGTATGCAAAGAAAAATCTATTGTATAATGTCCCTTTAACTTTTAAATTTGTCAGAAAAAAAAATCTACTACTCATTTGTAGTTCAGACCAAGGCCCTGATGATTGAAAGTGCTACGAGGTGACAAGATATTCCAAGGGCTCTGCCGTTACATTGAGCGAGCCTGTTGAAATATTACAAGCTCCCAACATCAATGCTAACTTACAGCATCACCAAGAGGCGTTTACTATACATGCCATTGGTTGGCGATGCTGGCGAAAGATAACACCCAGCATCACCGCCCATATTGGCGATGTATAGTTTACAAACCCTTGGAATATAGCTGCGGTGCCTAACCACTAATACTAAGTACCCCAAATTCTTAAACTAGCACTACACTAATAAATATCTAAACCGCCACATACCAACCGCAAGTATCTATCCTGTTAACCCCTCAACCACCACATACCCACCGCAAGTACACATATATCGTACCAGAAGTACCCACTAATTTATTAACCCCTATACCGCCACATACCTAACCCACCGCAAGTACCCATCTAATCTAATAGCCCCTATACCGCCACATACCCACCGCAACTACACTACACTATTAACCCCTATACCGTCTCACTAGCCCACCACAACTACCCTACATTATTAACCCCTAAACCGCCACAACCCTCAACGCAGACTAACCCTACTGTACCTAACACCTAACTCCACTCTAAACTAAACCCCCTAAGTTACTGAAAAATAAAAAAAAATCTAAGTTACCGAAAAAAAAGTCTTAGTTACAGAAAATAAAAAAAGACAGTATCCAAAATCCTACATGCCACATAAAAACCCATCCAAAACAAAAAAACTAAAACCTAACACTAAATTTAAATTACAATAGCCCTTAAAAGAACCTTTTGTTGGACATTGCCCTAAAGTGAATGCAGCTCGTTTGCATTTAAATAAATTACCCCTCCCTCTACAATGCAAGTAACCCCCCCCCCAAATATAAAGGCTAACAACAAAACCTATCCTAAAAATGAAAATTTAAAAATCCTATTCTTTAAAATAAAAAACAACCCAAAAAAGCCCTAACTAAACCCAAAGTTTAAACTCGCCATCCAAAAATTTCAGCTCCTATTGATCCGACAGGCCCTCTTCATCCAGGTTCCTGGTGCCTGGGGCCATCTTTGCGGTGGCGGAGGTGGACTTCCAGGAAGCCGCCTCTGCTCCACAGTCTTCATCAATGCTGGGGCCCTCTTCATCTATGGTCCAGGTGCCGGGGTCCCTTCTTTGCAGTGGCAGAAATGAATTTCCAGACGGCCTCTACGCTGCCTCCGCTCTGCTTCTTCTATCTTCAGTTCTTCAGCTCTCTTCCTGCAGTCTCCTCTTCACACTGAATTTCAGGATGCACAGAACCCCTTTATATAGGGATACCGCTTCATACCTATTGGCTCATTTTTAATTAGCCAATAGTAAGATATTATTTTATTTTAAATTCTTATTATCCAATAGAATAATGAAATTATTTTATATTAGATGATTAGAATTTAAAATAAATAGGGGGTTTAGTTTAGAGGGGATGTTAGGTGTTAGGTAGTGTAGTTGTAGTTTTGATGAGGCATCTGGGGATACCACTTGTTTGGGGGGGTGCTACCTTCTGGGAGAAATGGGGGCTTGGAATTGAAGTGCCCCCCATTCCTCCCAAAATGTAGCCCCCCCAAACAAATTGCCATCATCAAATTTCCGACGACATAGTAAAATGGCAACTTGATCCCCTGCACCCTGCTCGATTGACACTCTTTTAAGAAGTGCTGGACCGGGACTCAATTCCAAAAGCCCAGCTAGGCTGGGGAGGTTGTACTGGCCACTAGCATTTAGCACATCTCCGTGACACATTTTTTAACCCCTTAGTGACCAGACCATTTTTTCAATTTTCTTATCGTTAAGGACCAGGGCTATTTTTAAATTTCTGCTGTGTTTGTGTTTAGCTGTAATTTCCCTCTTACTCATTTACTGTACCCACACATATTATATACCGTTTTCTCGCCATTAAATGGACTTTCTAAAAATATCATTATTTTTATATCATATAATTTACTATAAAAGAATGATAAAATATGATGAACAAATTAAAAAAAACACACTTTTTCTAACTTTGACCCCCAAAATCTGTTACACATCTACAACCATCAAAAAACACCCATACTAAATAGTTTCTAAATTTTGTCCTAAATTTAAAAATACCCAATGTTTACATGTTCTTTTCTTTTAATAGGACAATAAGTACAAGTAGCACTTTGTTATTTCCAAACCATTTTTTCAAAATTAGCGATAGTTACATTGTGATATCTATCGGGAATCCCTGAATATCCCTTGACATGTGTATATATATATATATATATATATATATATTAGTAGACAACCCAAAGTATTGATCTAGGCCCATTTTGGTATATTTCATGCCACCATTTCACTGCCAAATGCGATCAAATAAAAAAAAACGTTAACTTTTTCACAAACTTTAGATTCTCACTGAAATTATTTACAAACAGCTTGTGCAATTATGGCACAAATGGTTGTAAATGCTTCTCTGGGATCCCCTTTGTTCAGAAATAGCAGACATTTATAGCTTTGGCGTTGCTTTTTTGTAATTAGAAAGCCACTAAATGCTACTGCGCACCACATGTGTATTATGCCCAGCAGTGAATGGGTTAATTAGGTCACTTTTAGGGTAATTTTATCTTTAGTGTAGAGATCAGCCTCCCACCTGACACATCCCACCCCCTGATCCCTCTCTGACCCCTCTCAAACAGCTCTCTTTCCTCCCCATCTCACAATTCTCACCCCCCATCTTAAGTACTGGCAGAAAGTCTTCCAGTACTAAAATAAAAGTTTTTTTTTAAGTTTTTTTGTTTATTTATTTTATCATATAATTTCTGCAGTATAGGATCCCCCCTTACCAGTCTCCCATTACCAACCTCCCTGAGCCCCCCAGACAGCTCTCTAACCCTCCCCCCTCTACATATTTGCTGCCATCTTAGGTACTGGCAGCTGTCTGCCCGTACCCAGTTTGCTATAAATTATTGTTTTTTTGTTGAGAAAAAAAAAAATTCCATAGTGTAGCTGCCCCCCCCTCATTAGCAAACACCCCTCCCACATCCCTTTACAAACATGGATCCCACATAGGATCCCCCTCTCTTCCTTCCCCCTCCTCCCTCCTTCCTACTGCCATGATCGATGTAGCGTGGCATAGCGGTCGGTCCCATCTGCTCCCCTTCACACCTCCTTCAGGCCGGCTTCCCGCCCTCCTCCCGCGATGGGCCGCCCACCCACGTCCCTCCAAGCCCTCGCATGCCACCAACGATCGGCATCATCGCTGGCCGATGCAGAGAGGGCCACAGAGTGGCCCTCTCTGCATGGGTAGCTGCTTCTAGCACTCAGTTTCACTGAGAACGTACTATGTACGTCCTTGGTCCTTAACTGTTGTTTTTTTGTAGACGTACAAGCCCTCCCACGCCACCAACGATCAGCACCCTCGTTGGCTGATGCAGAGAGGGCCACAGAGGGCCCTCTCTGCATTGGTAGCTGCTTCCAGCGTTCAGTTTCACTGAGGATGTGCTATGTACGTCCTTGGTCCTTAACTGTTGTTTTTTTGAGGACGTACATAGCACATCCTTGATCCTTAAGGGGCTAAACTTTGTTTATAATTTTAGCATCTTAGCTCCTATAGTTATAATGGGGAGGTCTACTATTTAGTATACTTTATTATAGTCAGGTAGCTTGCAGTGTAGGCGGTATTAGGGACTTAGCGGGGGCGTTCCAGGTGTGTAGGTGTAGGCGGTCAGGGAGAGTTAGCTGGGCGGTGCAGGGGCATTGTAGGTTAGCTCTGACGTAGGTGTAGGTCGGTGGGTGGTAGCGAGGTGGAGCAGGCGGAATGTACCTCAGATGTGACGTAGGTATAGGCGTTCAGGGGGAGTTCGCGGGACATGCTAGGGGGAGTAGGCTGCACATCGATTCGGATATATCACCACCAGTGCGATATGTTCGAATCAGCAAAGTGCACATTGTGAGGAGGATAGCGGCCATGTTTGTCTGACCAGATATTAGTTGGCGAGACTTACATAATCTGAGGTAGTTAGCATAGGTGTCGTGCAACTTAGGTCCCACAGGCAATATTTGGAGTGTGCCTACATGAAAACTATTTTTAGTTTTAGTGAGCACACTGTCTGCGCCGTGTATGCCCACTTCAAATAGGTTCCCCCACAGGCCGCAAGAAAATGTAGATGAGCGACAATGTCAGCGATGTGGGTGGTGACGTCACACTCCCATTGACTTCTGTGTGGGAGAGACATCGCTGCTCACCAGCACTGCTCAGCCACGTCCCTTTTCTTTGAAAATATTTACAATGTTTTGAATATTGGTGCCTAAGTGCTAATGCATTGTCTTTTTATCATGCATTTGTTGATTATGCAAACCTACCGTATTTACTGGTCCTTTAAAAGCAAGTTTGTTGTTCATTTATGTATGAATGTATTTATTTAAATGTTTGGTACTATTTATCTCAATGTGACAGCATACTGGGGTTTTTAAACATTGCTAATTTAAACAGTGGCATCCCTATGTCTAAACACTACTTTAATTCTGAATATTTCTTTAATGTAACACTATCATATGTGGGTGTAGTTAGAAACATTATGAAACCATTAAAACAGTCATCATGACAACTGTTAAATCAATACTACAAAAGGATAATGATGATTTTGTATAAAAAAAATATATACAGGTACTTAATAATTATGGAAAATGTTGTTTGAGTATTAAATGATGTAGAACCAGAACAAACAAATGTTGGAAGCTTTTAGCAGCAGACTAAAAACAAAGAGCAGTGAACAATTATACATATACACAAGACGTTATTTAATTTGTCCTTTTATCTTCAACTAAAGACTCACTCTGTAACCACCCACAAGCCAATATATGTTTTTTACTAAACAAACCTTGTTATTAATTACATGGAAAAAGACTTTGGCTCAGACATATTATTACATTTAAAACAAGCTATTCATATACAGAACTGTTTTATTGAGTTATTTACTATTTAACAACGGGACATGAAACACCAATGTTTTCTTTCATGATTCAGATAGATCATGTGATTTAGGTCTATTATCAATTGTTCTTCGTTCTCTTGGAATCTTTGGTTGAAAACAGGGTGTATGTTTAAGAGCCAGACCATTTTTGGTGCACTATATGGCAACAGTTTAGCAAAAATTTTATCTGTATGCAAGAGCATTAGATGGCAGTCTTATTTCCGGCCATTGTAGTGCACCACATACCTACCTAGGTATCTTTTCAACCCTAAAATCAGGTGAACAAAGCAAATTTGATAACAGATGTAAATTAGAAACTTTTTAAAAATGGTTTGCTCTGTCTGAATAACAAAATCATTTTTTGGGGTTTAATATCCCTTTAAGCATTTTTTCTTTCTTATTGTAAGTAAAAAAAACTTTATTTGTTGCATCTCAGAGTACAATGAAATTTCTTGCAAATTGTTGATGAATTAGCAATATATACAGTTATTGCAGTGCACCATTGTGTTACTTTATTATATTACTATATTTACTAAGATTTAAGAATATGGGCTCCATTTATTAATGTGCAGGTAGAAAAGTTCCCAATTAAGGAATCTGTACAACTGTGACTGAGGCTAGCAGCATCATTTATCATTACAGGAGTAGCTCCTTGTGCAATGCTGCCTCCTGCTCTAACGCAAACAATTACGGAAGAAGAGCAGGAGCTGTCAATCACCCAGGTTGGACTAGTCGGGACTAGTTTAGAGCTGGAAGAGAAGGCTAAGAAACAGCAGTCGTAAGACTGATGCTTTATAACTATTGGCTACAAACTGTCACATGCGCTCATCCGCAGCTTGATAAAACCCTATATTTTTACATTTGTGATTGCATTGAGCATTCATCTTGTTTATACTTTGTGGGCCAGATTACTAGTGCAGCGATACCGATTGTATGAGACGCATTACTTTGCGCCCTGCTTATATAAGAGTCCAGTTTGACAATTATTAGGTAAAAATATTTCACCATGGTATTTTACGCATGTCATGCTCATGTAATCTAACCCAGACATTCAATTATAGGGACAGTAAAGTCAAAAATAAACTTTCATGATTCAGATAGGGCATGCCATTTTAAAGCACTTTCCAATTTACTTTTATCATCAAATTTGCTTTATTCCTTTGGTATTCTTTGTTAAAAGCTAAATCTAGGTAGGGTCATAAACTGATTTCTAAACCATTGAAGACTGCCTCTTAACTCAGTGCATTTTTACAGTTTTTCACAGTTAGACAACGCTAGTTCATGTGTGCCATATAGATAACACTGTGCTCACTCCTGTGGAGTTATTTATGAGTCAGCACTGATTGGCTAAATGCAAGTCTGTCTGTTTGGCATCTACAGAAAGACGGTACCGTGTTCTGTGTGGATGTCTGAGCTTTTCAATATCTCATAATTGTTTTGAGGTTGTTACATGTGAGTGTGTTTTCAACATTTATTAACCCCTTCCCGCTGCTAGGACGTTCCATGCATGGAACGTCCTAGCCATTTGACTGTACTTAAAGGGACAGTATACACTCATTTTCTTATAACTGCATGTAATAGACACTACTATAAAGAATAAGATGCACAGATACTGATATAAAAATCCAGTATAAAATGGTTTAAAAATGTACTTAGAAGTTTTCAGTTTAGCTCTGTTGAAAAGGCAGTTGGAAAGCCCACTGCAAGTGGCAAATAAGACACTCCCCCCCTCCCCCTTCTTTTGCATATGAAAAGACCGTTTACACAAACAGGAGCAAGCTGGAGAAGGTAGCTGACGGTATTCAAATAAAACTTTGAGGCTTGGTTAGGAGTCTGAAAATCAGAGCAATGTTATTTAAAAATAAGCAAAATTATACATTTTTTTAAAAAACAAACTTTATGGGCTTTATAAATAGATCATCTACAAAACATTTATGCAAAGAAAAAATGAGTGTATAATGGCCCTTTAAACCATAGACGCTTCCTGTAAAGGATCGCGGGCTGGAGAGGGTGCCTAGTGTCATAGGCACTCCCCCTGACAAGATCCCATCATTGAAATCACACGATCGTTCATACAGGAAGGGGTTAATAAATGTTGAAAACACACTCACATGTAACAACCTCAAAACAATTATTACTTATTTGTTTACATCAGAACAAATAAGTACCGTCAGCAAAGGGTTACATTTTACTTCTTTTTAATCTGCACTTAAATCTCTTGCGCTCTTACGGCCGTTTTGTCTTTTTGGTGTTTGTGAGTCCTTTTTAGACTATTGTCTGCCGTGAGAGGATGGCCGCAAGGAGAGACGGTTTACACACAACCACTGGCCGTATTGGGGAATCAAAAGAAGACCATTTCTTTTGGCTACTCAGCTATATATCTTTTTATGCAAACATTATTTTACTATTGACTATGGACATCTAGTTTAGTTCATGTTTGATGTTGTAATATATTAATGTTTGAAGAGAGTTCCAATACGGATACTATTTTTTCAAAGTTGTATATGAAAATTATTTTCTATATTTAGATAGTTGTAAGGCGCTCTGGGTTTTTTTTCATTTCATGTTTTAGAATTGACTATATTTTTGTATTAGGTTTACATGCACCATGAATGACTATATCACATGTGAAACTAACTCACAAACACAAGAAACGTCATTTGAACGGAAAAATGCATATGTTATGGATTACACTAGTGATATCAGCACCATAACATATACATTTGTATGGTCAACTTGTAATCTAGCACTGTTTGTTTATGTGTAGTTTATGTTTACATTTTGCAGTATTATGTACAATAAAATAAATTTATCCAGTTTTTCACATATTTCCAACCATAATTTATCATTACAATAGCTGGAAATACATACAATTACAACTATAAATTGTGAAATGTTGATGTTTCTTTGTTTTAAGATGAATGAATGTAAGTGTAGTATAATTCTCTCTTCTGTTCTTTTTATTATGGGCAATAAAAATGATTAGCTTTCTTTGATCAGGTTGAATAGTCATTTTATCCCTTCTAAAGGGACATTGAACTCAAAATTGGATTCCTCATAAAATGTTTACTAATGCATAGTAAAATAACTTTGCAATACACTTTCATTATTTATGTTCCCTGTTTTTTTCCTTAATTTAAATTTGAAAATTATAGTTTTTCTACTACCCCTGTTCTGTCACACCAGTGAATTCATCAGAGTAACGAACGGAAGTGACGTTCTGTCGGCTGTCTGATTAAAAACCCATACCACGCATGCGCTCCTCATTTTAGTCGCATTAAGCGACTATGTCACATTCGCTGTTCTGATAGAACACCGGTACAGGAAAAGGGGAGTGACAGCTGAAATGTTCCGGTATAGGGACAATCACCCTCCCCTCTAAGTTTTAGAGCGGCACACCACTTTTATTGAATAGTTTGGACGTTGGTAGGTTTTTTCACTGCATCAGTCTTTGAGGGTTTAGTGAATCTAGCCCTTTGTCAAATATATCCTCCTATGTACAAACAACATGATAAGATATCTTGTTTTGCTAACATTTTGTCTCACATCTTCAATCAGCTAAATCCAGTCATAAAATCATAAATCACACGTGTTCTTTCCCTTAATCAAACAACTTGTTTGCTTAAGCACTGGCAATTCATCCTGTAGTTGCTTAGTAATTCTTCCAGTTATGACGAGCATTGTCAAGCTTTGCAAGTTTTGTAAATCCTGCGGTAAGGGACTATATGCTTGCCAAATCAGATTTCTACATCCTTCAGGATATGTTCCAGCCTCTCTGCGAAGAAGAGAAGAAACACATTTTTTAGAAATAAATTACATGAAATGCAGGCAAATTAATTTTGAAAAGGGGCATAAAACTGCCATAAGTAAATGCGATGGTAATACATTAGAGATTTTTCTCATTGTACTTTTGCTTGCAAAGTAACATTAAACACTAAATACATTTTATAAGCCTAGTAGTCCCCATTATTCCCCATCTCCTTCTATTCATGGGTGCTCTCATGTTGAAATCTAGTTTTCACTATACTCCAGTGCTGATTTGTTTTCATATGTGCATGGAAACCTAGGTTCCAAAATGGCGGAACTCCTAATTAGAGGGAGGTGTATGAAATGTATTTAGTTTTTAATGTCTATTTAAATTCAGCTCCTGACCAACTATGTACTACTCGTTGTCTGGAGCTGAACATGGTCACTGAGCCAGGGGTGGCATATGTGCATAGTCACCAATCACAAGCCTTGTAAAGCCTGGATCATCGATATATCGCGGATTGGTAGCTAATCCCTCTTGCGGGGGTTAAACACAAAACAAGAACTAGTGCAATGAAAAAAATCAAACTTTTGAGCATTATGTTACCGCAGCTTTATGCCCTTTAACCTAAACAATGTTGTGCTGTGTGTATATGGAAGGTGCGCATACAAAATACACCTGTCACAAGCAATTTACTGTAGCCTTAGAGCAATAAAAAATCTAATAGACCCTGTCACATCCAATTTTCCTTATTTTCTGCTGACATTTCCTCCCCAGTAGCTTGGTCTACGCGCTTATCTAATCCTTCTGAGCAGAATTTATAGGAGAGATAATTGGAAAATTGCTTTCAAGTGAGAATCACATACCAGAATCTACTCATTCACAATGCACAACATTGTTGATTTTTGCTGAGTTCTGAGAGCATTATGTCCTGCCACGGATAAACAGTGCGTGCTTAGTTATCTTAGTATCCTTTGTATGACTTATGCAATATGTTTGTACATGGCAAATCTAATTAAATTATAAATTTCCAATTAAAAAAATAATATTTTATAGAGAGAAAACACGTTACTCTAGTTAGTTTTTTTGCTGTTATGAATTTACCAATCTTGATATTTTGGTGTTAAGAAATTATTTCTGCTCAGCTAATTTTGAAGTTGTTAAATTTTATATCACAATCCCTACCAACCTCAAGTGTTGGAGTAGGTGAAGCCAAACTGACAAGCAGAATAAATACTTTTTGGAAATAAATTTCCTGCATACAATTGGTTTAACAAGTATTTTCACTACACAAAAACAAAACACAAACAGACATTGGGATAGGGGAAACATTATCAAAAATGTATACATTATTGTACTCTACACAAGGGCAAATAAATGTAGTAATTTTAGAAACATGAGATGTGCAATTTGAGGGCATAGGAACGGGGGGGGGGCTATTTGTCCCCCAGGAAATCATATGGGGGGGGGGCAGATAATGCAGAACACCCCTCCATTAAATGATGCAGAAGGATTTCTTGACACAGGGCTGGATCCCACTAAAAACATGGTTGCCCCACTACTAATCCCCTCCATCCACAGCTTGCTGCTGCCAGCCGCGCCTAAAATTAACCCAGGAGCGTCATATTCCTTTGTAGGTTGCTCCCATGATGTAGGAGTCCTCTCCTCTGGATTTGCGGCATGCTGGGACTTCTAGTTCCCCTGCCCCATGGCTAGAGGATGCCTACGTCGCAAGAGCAGCTGATATATACAGCAAAGGGGGGGGGGGCACACAAGTCTAGTATGTATGGGTATAAATATTTAGTGTGTGTGTGTGTATATATATATATATATTTATGTATGTATTTATATGTGTGTTTACATAATTATTTATGTGTATGTATTTATGTAAAAAGAAAGTGCTATGTAAACTGGAGCACTGCTATATGATTAAAAGACACATGCGTTCATAAACAATAAAATTAGACATAAACTTAAAAAACATTATAGTTAAAAATTGAGTCCAGAATATTGATCCTTTAAGTGGACAATATAAATATATGTCTTGCAGGAAAGATCGCTGCATGCAAATAGGCAACAAAGTTTATATGCAATGTATCAAATATCCAGCGTTTCACCTGAGCAGGACACGGAAGCCTTCTAGGAACTAGTCACTGTGCTTCTTCCCTACGCGTTTCGTTCTTTGCCAAAAGAACTTCCACCGGGGGTAGTATGTATTTATGTTTGTGTAAGTATTTTATGTATGCTCAAGTTTATGTGTATTTATGTATGTGAATTGCAAATTAAGGAGGCTATAAGGGAGAAACAGATTCCACAATGGCATACAGATAGATATATATGTTTTTTTTATTATTATTATTATTATTATTATTATTTTTTAGATTTGCTATCCACCCTGATTTATTTTGTTTCCTACACCCGTGGTTGAGTGAAGCTGGAATTTATTGTGATAAATAATGTAGAAACACAACAGAAAAAAACACAGTTACAGGAAGATTTAGTAAGAGGGGAGGATGAAAGATGTTACACTTGAATTAGATAAGACAAATATTTACTTTGGAATGTATTAGACAATACAAAAAGTGTCACACAAATAGAGACGGAATTTATTTCAGTACTATCTCAAGTAATCTCAGTACTCAAGTAATCAATATTAGAAAGCATTATGTGATCTTGTTTAATGGGTTGCCGCAATTACCATTTGAAGGATGTGCTTTTCTTGAACTGCCTTCCCAGCTTCCTTTATGCTTGATAAAAAAAGGAGTCAGACAAGTGAATTACTTTATAGAAAACAAAACTTTACATTTATTTCTTAAATCTTTATTTAAATTATATAATTTTTAAAAATACATCTGCATATTATTCTCAGACTAATATTTGCTTTAAATAAATCATTATATCAAGCATGTATTTCCTGTTTACTGTGTCTTTAAGACCTACTTATTCATTCTCTACTCTTTCAAGTTTTTCTACAGTTAAAAGCCAGTAAAATAGTTGTAAATGATGTAAACAGATCACATATCATGTGGATACTAAAGGATCATTTGACACTGTAATTACAGGAAAAATGTGCATGTGACTGTCACACACACGTACAGTGTATAATATATATATATATATATATATATATATATATATATACTGTATATATATATATATATATATATATATATATATATAAAGGCACTCGCTGGTATTTTCATAAAACTTAGAGTTTGTTCCAATGTTACAAAATAAGAACAGACATAACAATTCGGTGCTCCCCTCACACCTTTGTCAAATGTCGTATAGTGGCTCAAATAGAATGAACCTAAAAGCAGCTATCCCACTCTCTACCTACCCGCTTTCAATACCTGAAAAGCCGGTCTCATTAGACTCTTGTCGTCTGCTGCTGATGACATCATCGCCATCTGTCAGTTTGGTATATAAAGAGGTGCCAAACTCGCATCCATCACAGGCATCAATTTTATAAATATTTAAATCCAGAAAGTATATGGTGGACTCACTATACTCCAACTTGAATCTTATGGGACAGTTCATGGAGTTCAAACATGACCTCCCACCTCTGCAGTTCCTCTGTGTCACCCCTCCAGATTTGAAACACATCATCAATGTATCTTGTGTAATACTTGATATGGCGGGGTGTAAATGGCTGCATCACCCCGGACTCATACCAAGCCATGTAGAGGTTAGCATATGTGGGTGCCATGTTCGAACCCATGGCTGTCCCAGATACTTGCAGATAATAATCGGTCTCAAACTTTAAAGGGACAGTCTAGTATAAATTAAACTTTTATTATTCAGATAGGACTTTTAATTTTAATCAACTTTCCAATTTACTTTTATAATCAAATTTGTTTTTTTTATCTTGGTATTCTTAGTTTAAACTAAACATAGGTAGGCTCATATGCTAATTTCTAAGCCTTTAATGGCTGCCTCTTATCACATGCTTTTTAAATCTCTTTTCAACACAAAGAGACAGAAAGTACACGTGGGCTATATAGATAACACTGTGTTCAGGCACAGGGGGTTATTTAAGATCTAGCACAAAACAATGCTAAATTAAAGACAATAGAAAATAAACAGTCACAGTCATGTGATCAGGGGGCTGGAAGAAGGTTCCTAGATACAAGGTAATCACAGAGGTAAAAAGTATATTAATATAACTGTGTTGGTTATGCAAAACTGGGGAATGGGTAATAAAGGGATTATCTATCTTTTAAAACAATAACAATTCTATGGTAGGCTGTCCCTTTAAATAATTTTTTTCTGAGCATATAGTCAGTAATTCACAAAGATACTCGACTGGTGGGCCTATCTATGAACACTGCCATGATCTGGATTTAAATACACCAATGTGAATATCACAATTAATGATTGGTGGGGTGTTAAGATTTTGTATCATGTTGGTACATGTTACCTTCTAGTTTGTCCAGTAGATGGGCCATTATGCTGCCCAATCACTACAGTTCACATTTGTCACAATGGTTTGTTGTTCGGTTTCTATGGTAAGAGACTGCACTTGCCCGCGGCTGATGATGTGTCATGCCGGGTTGGATGGTGATGAGGTCATCAGCGGCGGATGGCGTGAGTCTAATGAGACCGGCTTTTCAGGTATTTAAAGTGGGTAGGTAGAGTGTGGGATAGCTGCTTTTAGGTTCATTCTATTTGAGCCACTATACAACATTTGACAAAGGTGCGAGGGGAGCACCAAAACGTTTTTGTCTGTTCTTATTTTGTAACATTGGAATAAACGCTACGTTTTATGAAAAGACCAGCAAGTGCCTTTTTTTGTGAATTGGATCTCTATGTTGCTGTGAAAGCGCACCCTGGCTGCTGCAAGAATTGTAAGACTGTGCTTACCCTATTTGGAAATGTATATATATATATATATATATATATATATATATATACACACAAATTATAAATATAGGGAGAATTGTGTTACTTTATATATAAATTGTATAGTTTCACCTTGTTGTAACTTTCTGATTAAGAAGTCATTAAACATTTTTTTAATGCTTATTTCTGAATATTTAATGATGATGTGTATTAAATAATGGTGTTCTATGGGGTCACTAGGGTGCATCCTCGAAAGGCTGTTTGTTCTGATGAGGAGGGTGAAAATGACCCCTCCCATCTGCTGTCCCTTTACATATAGCCACACCTAGAGATTATCTAGCAACACCACCAGACTGTCCCTGGACCACCAACCTCCCCCCATTGGACATACTTGACTCTGCCTCCCCCCGCACTGACTCCACCTCTAGAAAACCCACAATACCACCTTTTCACTTAGTCCCCCACCTTCCTGGCCCCTGTAGGAAGTTCTTCATAGTAAATGTTTGTCCTCCCCCCAAATTTAATTTCTAGAACCTCCTCTATGTAAGCATATGGGAGAATTATTTGTAGTTAGGAATTCCCTCCAGAAAACGCTTAGCTGTAGGCAACAACCAAGAAGATGTCCAACCTATTTGCAACCAATTCATGTTTTAACGTTTATCTACTAATATTTAAAGGGTCATAATAATCAAAGTTGACTCACCCTCATCCAAAAATTGTGAATGCTAAGGGAGCCAGCAATGGTGTGTGTTATGTTAGTGAGGACTCAATTTGCATCTTACGAGTTACCTCTGACTCTCTGAGCAGGCTGTTGTTTGTACGTTGGTGTTTGGGGCACACAAACTAATGTGTAAGCTGTTATGTGTGTAACCTAGGTTTTCTCCTTATCTATCTCTTCTGCTGAGAACAATTAGAGACAGATATACACAGGGCTGGCACTAGACATTTGGGGACCCTTACAAAACCATTGGGAGGGCCCCCTCTCACCAAAGTCACAGGGAGGAAAATAAAATGTGCACAATAAAAAATAATCTGGATAGTAAACCTGTTTCATTAAGGAACATTACACTCCTAAGTTATGGGATCCTCCTCTGACCTACAAGCATTTGTATGTGTTAGCTGTGGCCAATCACAGGTTGCATCATATGCGTTATTGAATTTTATTCAAATAACAATCATACGGCTAGATTACAAGTCTTGCGTTATGAGTAAAAAAGCAGCGTTAAGCCTCATAACGCTGCTTTTTTACTACCGCTGTTATTACGAGTCTAGTAGGTACAGCTGTCCCGCACACTTTTTTTGCCTTACCGCAAATCAACTTAACGAAATTTGCATATAGTCTTTTTTTCAATGGGACTTCCATTGCGCCGGTATTACAAGCTTTTTTGTTTAGGCCAAAAACTGAGCGGTACAGCCTATCCCGCAAGATTCGTAACGCATTCTAAAGTCAGTAGTTATGAGTTTTACTCTACAGAGCTGTAGCATAAAACTCATAACTAAAGTGCTAAAAAGTACACTAACACCCATAAACTACATATTAACCCCTAAACCGAGGCCCTCCCGCATCGCAAACACTAAAATAAAATAATTAACCCCTAATCTGCCGCTCCGGACATCGCCGCCACTAATATAAACATATGAACCCCTAAACTGCCGTACTCCCGCATCGCAAACACTAGTTAAATATTATTAACCCCTAATCTGCTGTCCCTAACATTGCCACCACCTACCTACATATATTAACCCCTAATCTGCTGCCCCCAACGTCGCCGCCACTATACTATATTTATTAACCCCTAAACCTGTCTAACCATAACACCCACTAACTTAAATATAATTATAATAAATCTAAATAAAAACTACTATTAATACCTAAATAATTCCTATTTAAAACTAAATACTTACCTGTAAAATAAACCCTAAGGTAGCTACAATATAACTAATAGTTACATAGTATCTAGCTTAGGGTTTATTTTTATTTTACAGGCAAGTTTGTATTTATTTTAACTAGGTAGAATAGTTACTAAATAGTTATATTAACTATTTACTAACTACCTAGCTAAAATAAATACAAATTTACCTGTAAAATAAAACCTAACCTAAGTTACACTAACACCTAACACTACACTACAATTAAATAAATTACCTAAATTAAATAAATTAAATACAATTACCTAAATTACAAAAAACAAACACTAAATTACACAAAATAAAAAAAACAAATTACAAGATATTTAAACTAATTACACCTAATCTAATAGCCCTATCAAAAAAAAAAAAAAAAAACCTAGCCTAAACTAAACTACCAATAGCCCTTAAAAGGGCCTTATGTGGGGCATTGTCCCCAAAGATATCAGCTCTTTTACCTGGAAAAAAATACAAACAACGCCCCAACAGTAAAACCCACCACCCACACAACCAACCCCCAAATAAAACCCTAACTAAAAAAAACTAAGCTCCCCATTGCCCTGAAGAAGGCATTTGTATGGGCATTGCCCTTAAAAGGGCATTTAGCTCTATTGCGGCCCAAACCCTAAGCTAAAAATAAAACCCACCCAATAAACCCTTAAAAAAAACTAACACTAACCCCTGAAGATCCACTTACAGTTTTGAAGAGCCGACATCCATCCTCAACAAAGCCGGGAGAAGTCCTCAACGAAGCGGCAAGAAGTCCTCAACGAAGCCAGGAGAAGTGGTCCTCCAGACGGGCAGAAGTCTTCATCCAGACGGCATCTTCTATCTTCATCCATCCGGCGCGGAGCGGCTCCATCTTCAAGACATCCGGCATGGAGCATCCTCTTCCAACAAAGTCTTCTTCCAGAATGAATTTCTCTTTAAGTGACGTCATCCAAGATGGCGTCCCTTAGATTCCGACATCTACTTTTGTTGGGGGCATTCTGGTATTTATAGTTCCCACTGCCATGTGACCTACAAAAGATTCAGCCTCACCCAGCTAGGTGCGCTGGCAACAGAAATCGGCATGTAACTGAGGAAGGCCACCCATGGTATCTTGGGGTCTTCAAACGACAGTGACAGTGTGCAAACAAGGCTATCTGGAAACCCTGTTAAATAGTTACTTTAATAATCCTATATTAGACACAGCCTTGTTTGTACACTCTATTTTCTTGCCTGTTTTCCTGGTTCCAACATGGTGACACCAATTATTTTTTAAAAATCAATGGAAGTATATTTTTAAAAAATTTCTACTACACATTGTTAAACATTTTATATTACAATCTCATACTGTTTACTGTCACAATAATGTACCTGGAAGCAAACTTTATTTTTGAATATGTTAATTGTAAGGATAATATTCACTGTTCTAGTTTGCAATAGGCCTCATATAATAAATCACAACTAACTTTACATATATTTAGGATCATACACCATTTGTACTGCACGTGATCCATATATCCTTCAGCTGCAGTAGACAACCTGATTTATGGTGCCAGATGTTAACCGTAAATTGCACGTACCTGTAGTTTTGAGATAATTACTGAACGCTACTACAAAAAGATTTCTCACCATAGCTATGACTCAGCAAACTGTCACCTATCAATGGAATTCTCAGACATCTGTTAAATTATGAGTAACAGACCCAGGGTGACCTCATCTGTCTCTTTGTACAGAAACTACAAATGTTTGCTGTACGGGCTAAATAACTTCCGCTGTGAGTGATGCAAGTCAGAAACTAGAGTTGAGATATCCTACGTAAGCAATACAAGTAATAATAATAAAAAGTAATAACAGAATGCTCTTATACATTATAGCATTGTATTATTAAACAAAGTCTTGTTTAGAATTATAGAGTTAATTTTAAAGGACCGCTAAATACAGTAGAATTGCATAATTAGCAAGTGCATAATAAAAAGACAATGCAATAAAACTTAGGGGTCAATTTATCATTTGCCGTGCAGACATGATTCACTGTAGCGATTAATGTCCACCTTGCATCGCCAAATCAACAATGTAATAAAACTTAGGGGTTAATTTATAATTTGCCGGGCGGACATGATTCGCTGTAACATCAGCAACATTCGCTGTCGGCATTTAACATTGCTGCCCCCTACACATTTGCTAGCAGGGGGTGTCAATCATCCCGATCGGATTAGGATGATTGCAGTCCGCCACCTAAATGGTGGGAGGACAAGTTAAGGAGCAGCGGTCTTATGACCGCTGCTTCTTAGCTTAAGTTTCCAGCAAGCCGAAAACTTCAGGCAGAGAAAGCAGCTTCCGATGGTATTGTCAGTGTGTTTTTCCAGCAACCACAATAAATAAAATGCTTCAGACGATAATACCCGCCAACCATAAAATTATAAAAAAGCACCAAAGGAAGCATTTTTTAAATGTGTGAAATGTTAAAAAACATAAAATTTATTAAACAATCATTACAATTGTACAGACACAAGAGGCAAACCATCTTGTCAGAAGGAGCATGACGCGTTTCGTGCCCCCTAGCTACATCTGACCTTATAACTAAACTGGGCAATAATAATGCATGAGACAAAGTCTAAGGTTTTCTTTAACCCCTTAATGACCAGACCATTTTTCAATTTTCTTACCCTTAATGACAATGGCTATTTTTACATTTCTGCTGTGTTTGTGTTTAGCTGTAATTTTCCTCTTACTCATTTACTGTACCCACACATATTATATACCGTTTTTCTCGCCATTAAATGGACTTTCTAAAGATACCACTATTTTTATCATATCTTATAATTTACTATAAAAAAATTATAAAATATGAGGAAAAAAATGGAAAAAAAACACACTTTTTCTAACTTTGACCCCCAAAATCTGTTACACATCTACAATCACCAAAAAACACCCATGCTAAATAGTTTCTAAATTTTTTTTTGTTTACATGTTCTTTGCTTTTTTTGTAAGTTATAGGGCCATAAGTACAAGTAGCACTTTGCTATTTCCAAACCACTTTTTTTCAAAATTAGCGCTAGTTACATTGGAACCCTGATATCTGTCAGGAATACCTAAATATCACTTGACATGTATATATTTTTTTTAGAAGACAACCCAAAGTATTGATCTAGGCCCATTTTGGTATATTTCATGCCACCATTTCACCACCAAATGCGATCAAATTAAAAAAAAGTTCACTTTTTCACAAATTTTGTCACAAACTTTAGGTTTCCCACTGAAATTATTTACAAACAGCTTCTGCAATTATGGCACAAATGGTTGTAAATGCTTCTCTGGGATCCCCTTTGTTCAGAAATAGCAGACTTATATGGCTTTGGGGTTGCTTTTTGGTAATTAGAAGGCCGCTAAATGCCGCTGCGCACCAAACGTGTTTTATGCCCAGCAGTGAAGTGGTTAATTAGGGAGCTTGTAGGGTTAATTTTAGCTTTAGTGTAGTGTAGTAGACAACCCCAAATATTGATCTATGCCCATTTTGGTATATTTCATGTCATCATTTCACCGCCAAATGCGAGCAATTAAAAATGTTTTTTTTACATTTTTCACAATTTTAGGATTCTCACTGAAATTATTTACAAACAGCTTGTGCAATTATGGCACAAATTGTTGTAAAAGCTTCTCTGGGATCCCCTTTGTTCAGAAATAGCAGACATATATGGCTTTGGGGTTGCTTTTTGGTAATTAGAAGGCCGCTAAATGCTGCTGCGCACCACACGTGAATTATGCCCAGCAGTGAAGGGGTTAATTAGGTAGCTTGAAGGGAGCTTGCAGTGTTAATTTTAGCTTTAGTGTAGAGATCACCCTCCCACCTGACACATCCCACCCCTGATCCCTCCCAAACAGCTCTCTTACCCTCCCCCACCCCACAATTCTCCCGCCATCTTAAGTACTGGCAGAAAGTCTGGCAGTATTAAATAAAGGGAGTTTTTTTTTTTTTTAAATAAAAATAATAAAATATTTTAGCTGTGATGGACCCCCACCCCCTCCCCCTCCCAGATCCTTTTATATTTACATTTTATTTAACTTTTTCCCCCTTTCCCTCCTCATTGGTGTCAGTGGCTAACACGCGCACACGCCCCCGCAGGCCCCCCCGCACGCTCCCGGCACCCGGCGCGCACATTGCACTTACAGGAACCGGATGCCGGGTAGCGATGGGCCGCCCAGTGCAATCAGCCAATAGGATTGAGCTTGCATTCTACTGGCTGATTGGAACAGCCAATAGAATGCTAGCTCAATCGTATTGGCTGATTGGATATTTCCTACCTTAATTCCGATTGGCTGATAGAATCCTATCAGCCAATCGGAATTCAAGGGATGCCATCTTGGATGACGTCATTTCTGCTCTACGCTCACTTTTTAGAGGCTAACGCCGGGTTGAAAAAAAACGTAATACCAGCGGTGTCTGTAAGGTGAGCGGTGAGCTGCAACTGAGCGTTAGCACTGCACCCCTGTTACTGCAAAACTCGTAATCTCGCTGTTAGATTTTGAAAATCCTCTGCTTTTAAAACACTGGGGACAAGGGCTACACAGAGAATTTCTAAATGTGAATTTTGCAAGAAAACAAGTAAGTTATTTACTCTTTTTTTTACACAATCGTTTTTTTTTCTTTTTATATTTACTTTGATTTAACATATTTGTTTTTACCAAAGAAGCACAGTTTAATATCCCTTTAACTATCTCACTGAGGCCTAGATTACGAGTGGAGAGCAAATGAATGCTCCCGCTTGAGCGTTAATTGTGCTAGAATTAAGATGTTTGTGTTTGTTGGATTGCGTTTATTTTATGAGTTGAAAGTTAACTGTTATAGCTCTTGCACTAACCTGACCAGCGCAAAAATCCGGAGTTAGAATATTGCGTTCACGAAAAAAAACTTAACACCTTACTTTCACGCAAACCCAAACGCATATTCTCCTTTGCGCTAACCTCATATGAAAATATGAATATTTCATATTCCAATGTTATTTACATAACAGAATATATTATATGTATTCATAAATACATATTTCTATTTATATCTGATGATATTTTGGTAACATATATCTATACCTATATATATATATATATATACATGATTATATATAGGTATATATATATATATATATATATATATATATACAGATAGATATAGGAATATCTATTTAGAAATACATAGAACAAATATTCTGCTATGTGCAGAACATTGGAATGTGAAATATTTACGCTAAATACATAGTTAAAGCCTTTATTAAAAATTTGTATTCAATAAATCTGCAAAACAGAATGAGAAGCAGTCTGCCAGGAATGAACAGCAGCATCAATAGCTTGTTCTATGGCCCGGTTGCCACCTGGTAGTAGCTTCTTTCTGCCCAATTGTGCTTTTCACATAGGAAAACTTTCCTGTAGTATATCAGTCTGATCCCGCTGACATGGTCAGTCCAGACCCGAAATACCAGGCAATTCTCCTCTGAACAAGGAACATGACAACCCCAGACGATTGTTTGGGCCTCGTCAGTGAGGTGCAGCCATATCCCTCTAAGCACATTGGGCAAGGAGTTCACATCTGGTTTCCCCCATCACCCTTAGGGAGACTATCCCCAGGGTCATATTTACATATGCTGCTGCTGCTTCTGTTTTGCATATTCAATAAATATGCTTCTACATATTTTCATCTACTTAATGGTAAAGGGGGCTCCAATCCATGTATATATATATATATATATTTCTACATATGTATTTATGTGTTTATATGTGTATATATGTCTGTAAATACATATATACACATATAAATACATATATACACATATAAATACATATATACACATATAAATACATATATACACATATAAATACATATATACACATATAAATACATATATACACATATAAATACATATATATATATACATACACACACATATTTAGACATGTATATATATGTATGTGTCTCAATGTTAAAGACCTTTGCCTGCTTTTTTTACTAACACCTGAGATCTCATATCTTTGAGCCTTTATAACTTTTGCGTGCAATATTTTTTTAAAATAATTTTTATTAGCTGGTGTTATAATGAGTGTAACTGTACTTTGTATTGCATTGTTGATGTGTTTTCTGACACTTTTATGTTTCGCAAAACATTTAACCAAAGCTCTGAAGTTACAGTAAAAAAGATGCTCATTTGTTTTAAAACGGTTACGACTTGGCTGATATGTTATTCTCTAGAAACAGAAATTTCTTGTAATTACAAGGTGTTCACTGTCCCTTTAATGCTTTATATTTGGATAGATTACAAGTGGAGGGCTAAGTTATTGCACACCCACAAACGGGCAAATATATTACAAGTGACTGGTTATAACTTATTGTTACAGCGAGCTCGCGGTAGCAATTAGCGCTCAGAAAATTAACCAGAAATCCGATATCTGGTTAATTTTCTAAAAGCGCATCAAATGCCTTCAAAATAGAGGGCATTATAATTTTTTATTTTAAAAAATGGAGCCTTTTTAAATATAAAAACAACTGCACTAAGCAGTTTTTGGGGTCTAAAGTTGGTGGGAGTGCCTTTACATTACGATCTATTGGAACTGTGTGTTCCCAGTACATATGTATGTATATTACTATATACATATATATTTATATAGTCATATACATATATATTTATATAGTCATATACATATATATTTATATAGTCATATACATATATATTTATATAGTCATATACATATATATTTATATAGTCATATACATATATATTTATATAGTCATATACATATATATTTATATAGTCATACATATATATTTATATATCATATACATATATATTTATATAGTCATATACATATATATTTATATAGTCATATACATAAATATTTATATAGTCATATACATATATATTTATATAGTCATATACATATATATTTATATAGTCATATACATATATATTTATATAGTCATATACATATATATTTATATAGTCATATACATATATATTTATATAGTCATATACATATATATTTATATAGTCATATACATATATATTTATATAGTCATATACATATATATTTAAAACTATGATGCCATCGCTGCGCTACTTACCCCTTTCGCTGCACGAGGTTCTGTAGCCTATGGAAGCGTGCTCTCATGAGTGCAATGCTTCCTAGCAATGCGAACGCGAGCTTGACTCATAATACCAGCGCACATTAATGCTAATGTGCATGTGGTATTACTCAATGGAGAGCTAATATAGCTTGCTCGCAAGCAATATTTAGCACTCCACTTGTAATCTAGCCCTTAATGATGTACACCCAGATGTGGATAGGTCAGCTGAGATGGAATTTGGTACCATCAGTAGATATTATATTAAACCCAAAGAGTCTGTTCACCTGCCACAGTCCGAAGTATACGTTTTACCCTGCAATGCTGAGAAATAAAAACCATACTAGCAAGACTAGAGGAGGTAAGACAGTTGTAAAACAGATGTTTAACTTATTTGGAGACTAATGAAAGACCAGAACTAGAAAGATGGTTAAAGAGAGAGACAGTATGAGCCAACAGAGACTTTATTTAATATGGCAGTGATTTGTTTATTTGAAGAAAGTTGGAAACCAGCCAAAGGTTAACAGAGGGTTGAAAATATCAGTGAGGTTTGTGGTTACCCTAAAAAAAGTCAGAGGAAATGTGGTCAATGTGAATTATAGAAAGTGTAAGGATTAGAGAAGTATTTCTGCTTTTGTATAGAGGAGCAGAGAATGGGTTTAGATGAAACAGTAGCGAGTGTTAGCGGCTTGGTGTAGGAAAATGTTATATTTGTTAGTGTTGATTCTATGCTTTACATGGGTAGCAAATAGAAACGACTGAGCATTAAGTTAATTTGTTTAGTTCTTCTCTTTAAAATTTTCCTTACTATACTTATAACTTCCCACCCCATTTTTCCCTTTCATTGATCTCTCTTTTACACAGTTTCCAGGGATGGTTGAATATCTGTAGTTTGGCATTCATATGGTAGTGCAAATGTTCCCCTTGACATCGTTTGCATATCAAATGTAACAAATGAATATATTTTAATGTAACATTTGATATTAAAGGACTAGTAAATACAGTAGATTAGCATAATCAACAAATGCATGATAAAAAGACAATGCAATATCACTTTTTTCTGACCAATTTTATAGTTATCTTTATTTCCACTACTCTTGTATCATGTGACAGCCATCAGCCAATAAGAAATACACATATGTATATTTTGTGAATTCTTGCACATGCTCAGTAGGAGTTGATGACTCAGAAAGTGTAAATATAAAAAGACTGTGCACATTCTGTTAAAGGGACATTATACACCCAACAAAATATTGACTATTTAAATAAAGCATTAAAAGTAGATTAAAGGGCCATGATACCCAAATGTTGAAACACTTGAAAGTGATGCAGCATAGCTGTAAAAAGCTGACTAGAAAATATCTCCTGAACATCTCTATGTAAAAAAGAGCCACATACCATTGTAAAGGACTTCTAAGCAGCAAATCAGTATGTCTGTCCCGGGACAGCTAAGGGAGCGACCTTTCGTGCACACTCATCTTATTTCCCTATTCAGTTTAAAGGGACAGTCAACCATATAATTGTTATTGTTTTAAAAGATAGATTATCCCTTTATTGCTCATTCCCCAGTTTTGCATAACCAACACAGTTATATTAATGTACTTTTTACCTTTGTGATTACCTTGTATCTAGGAACCTTCTTCCAGCCCCCTGATCACATGACTGTGACTGTTTATTATCTATTGTCTTAAATTTAGCATTGTTTTGTGCTAAATATTAAATAACCCCCTGTGGCTGAACACAGTGTTATCTATATGGCCCACGTGTACTTTCTGTCTCTTTGTGTTGAAAAGAGATTTAAAAGGCATGTGATAAGAGGCAGCCCTCAAAGGCTTAGAAATTAGCATATGAGCCTACCTATGTTTAGTTTAAACTAAGAATACTAAGAGAAAAAAGCAAATTTGATGATAGAAGTAAATAGGAACGTTGATTAAAATGAAAAGTCCTATCTGAATAATGAAAGTTTAATTTATACTAGACTGTCCCTTTAAGGAAGTTTACTATGAAATCTCATGAGAGTTAAGTGAAATCTCATGAGATCACAGTAAAAGAGTTCATGACCTCAGCACTGCTGATGCTGATTGGCTGCTGTTCATTTCTTCATTTATTTATTTTTTTCCTGCAGCTGGGCAGCAGCTGAGTATAACTTTTTACACAGAACTTACTCTGGTCAGCTGAGGAAATTGTGAGGTAAAATATCTTCCTTTTTTACATAGAGATGCTCAGGTGATATTTTCCTGTCAGCTTTTTACAGTTATACTGCATCAGTTTCAAGTGATTTAGCATATGAGTATTATGTCCCTTTAAGTTTGTAATTGGCATGTATTAGCAAATTTGCTGCTAAAGCTTATAAAAATCATGATAAATTTTGCAGTAATTTCACTAACTAAGAATACGTCCGTAATACACACAGCTTGACAGCAAGACTTTTTCTCTCAATCCCTAACTGGTGTCCTTACAGCCAGCCCCCATGCTGGAGCTGTCTGTGTTTTATAGTAAAATCTTATTTCAGTGACAGGGCTGGAGTAACAAGTTATAGTGGGTTCACACAATATTTGAGTTACAGTGACTTACACTGAGGGTGCACGGTAAATAGCACAAACCTGCGCTAACCATCACATAAAATGATAGGAAACAATCCTCAGTGAGGCAACATGGAGCACATCACCCTCTTTCCAACACCTGCAATCTCTCCTCCTGGACAGTAAGATCCCTGAGGTCCGGCCTTACCTAGGATTCTGAGAGTTGCATGTTACCGGGTCCAACACTTTGCTGAGTACTGCGCACAGTCGGCACAGAGAGAGCCTGAGTCCGAGTAGGTCCCGAGGGGAGCCGCCATCCATACACACAAGTATCCGCACCTATCCTGGGTTGAATCGATACTTCTCCAATATACGAAGTCTCCAAGAACTCCCTTAGATATTCAGATTCCCATACGCCAATTCCAGGACTATACGTTTCCCTCTACAATTCAGTAGCCCTTATAGCTCCATGCCGGGCTCGGTATCCATGTGTATGTCCCGCAATGACACGCTCAAGTTCTTGTTTTCCTTTTAGGCACTGAAACTTTTATATTTTATTTTCTGATACATGCATCCTGGCTTCAGCGGCTTCTACGTGAGATGTGGGGATCCATCCCTTTAAGAGGTTTTTCCATATGTACAACACAAAATATATTCAGTCAGCCACCTAAAGTAAAATCTTTCTCTTACAAAATATCTTCATTTGATTCCTCATCAGAAGCAGTAATGGTATATACAGTATTAGGCAAGGTGGGTGAGCCGTGTGGAGAGAGGGAGGGAATATATCCAGATTACTGATTTTTTTAAATGTATTTATTTTTCCCCCTTCTGATCTGTAGCATTTCCATTCTGTGTAGAACACATTGCATATTCATTTGCAACATATTATAGGAGTGATCTTTGAATGAATAATGGCATAATAGAGATAGCCTGTTAATGTTATCTGATAGGCAAAGAAGGTCAGTTTTACACAACAGGTGCAGAGTTCACAGGCAAAACAGCCAGACTCTCCGTTCTAGGTGTAATAAAACAGGACAGAAGTCAAGCAATGTATTGCAAAATATCTCATTGCAAAATACATGCTTTAAAGGGACTTATAAGTCAAAATTAAAATTTCATGATTTAGATAGAAAATACAATTAAAGGGATATAAACCCCCAAATTTGTATTTCCATCTAAAGGGGAGGAGAGTCCACGGCTTCATTCATTACTTGTTGGAAATAAGAACCTGGCCACCAGGAGGAGGCAAAGACACCTCAGCCAAAGGCTTAAATACCTTCCCCACTTCCCTCATCCCCCATTCATTCTTTGCCTTTCGTCACAGATGTTGGCAGAGAAGTGTCGGGAGATTCGGAGTAGTCTCTTATGGAGGGTAGTACTCTTCGGAATGGGACAGAAGTTTTAAGTAGTCCTGTCAGCCTCTCAGTAAGAGATTGGGTAAAAGTTAAAGTTTGGAGATGCAGGGAGAGTCTTTCTGCGAAACCATCCCGATTCATTTTAACAGCTTCATAAGCAATCAGCATTGACGAGTTTCGCTGCCTGCTTCCTACACTCAAGTCCATAATGAGAACGCAGAAGACAGGGTCACAGTCTGATGTCTCTTATCTATATAGAATCAATGGTTAATATCCCTAGTAAAGGGATTATTGAACAGGGGGGTTGAGTTTCTGGCAATGGGTGAACTTTAGTTTCCTTCCGGGAGTATTTGCACTGCTGTTTTGGCGTGCTTTCTCCCTAGTGCAGGGGCGGTCCTGCGAGGCATTCCTTCTGACTGGGTGTGGCCTAATCTACTTCCTTGCTTGACTGGAGGTGCAGGAGACGTATCGGTTTCTGTGGTCCGGGTCCTAGGAGGTGGTGAGTGCCCCGGCCATTGGAGGTTATAAAGGTGCCATTGTTTATATTTTATAACTAGTCCGTAATAAATCCGCAAGCTATGGAGGACTCTGATGCGTTAGAGGGTACTCCCTCTTTGACTAAGTCTAGTACCTGTGTTTATTGTGAGGAGGTTCCGGTAGATCCGCCTGCTCAACTATGTTCCTCTTGCCTTGATAAGGTCTCAACTTCTCGAAAAAGAAGAGAATGTCTAGTACTACTGGGCCATCCACCTATGAGGGCTCCCCATCCTGTGAGGTGCGTCCCCTACATTTATCTCCGAGTACACATGCAGCGCCCCAGGGCATGTCTATTTCTCCTTTGGGGGAAATCCGTTGGCCATCAGACTTTGCAGATCAACTGCAAACGGCGGTCTCTAAGGTGATTAATGCCTTACCACGTTCTGCTAAGCACAAGCATAGCATAAAATATGGCGATCCGGCCCAGGAGTCATATACTCCTATGGATATCTCGGAAAGTTTATCCGCTGACTCGGACAATGCCGACTCTTCAGAGGACATTCCTTCTGGGTCGTAAATCATGTCATCTAAAGCTCCGTCTGCAGAGGAGCCTGACTTTAGGTTAAGGATGGAAAATGATTTTGCTAAGGCAGGTGCTTGCTACTCTTGAGGTTCTGGAACCGAAACTACCAGAGGAACCCTCGATTCCTAAGCTTAATAAAGTGTACGAGGACAGGGTGGTACCTCAGACCTTCCCGGTTCCTGTTAGAGATTCATTTCTTCCTTTTCCCCTTCTTCTTCCTTTAAGAAACTGTTTCCCATTCTGGGCTCTCAGCTCGAGCTATGGGGGACCGTCCCTAAGGTGGATGGTGCTATCTCTATGATCGCAAAGCGGGCGACGATTCCTCTTGAGGATAGTTTGTTGTTCAAGGAGCCCATGGATAAAAAATTAGAAAACATGCTAAGGAAAATGTTTCAACACACAGGGTTTGTTTTTCAGCCGGCAGCGGAGGTAGCGGCGGTTTCCGGAGCTGCAACATATTTGTGCGAATCTCTGTCTAAAATGGTTGAGAGGGAGACTCCTCTCGACGAAATACCCGTGAGGGTAGCATATCAATACTGTAGCATATCATGTCTGACAGACATCGCTGAATGCCGACAGCATACGTTGTCTGCATTTATCATTACACAAGCAGTTTAAAAGAACTGCTTGTGCAATGCCGCCCCATTGGCTTCTAGCAGGGGGTGTCAATTAGCCCGATCGTATAGGATCAGGCGGTTTGAAGACCGCAGCCTTAGAGGCAGTGGACAAGTTATGAAGCAGCGGTCTTTAGACCACTGCTTCATAACTGCTGTTTCCGACAAGCCTGAAGGCTCGAGCGGAAACAAGGGGAACCATTCGGCCCTTGTTAAATCTACCCCTGAGTGTTTTTTTATTCTTGTTCTCCATTTTATATAGAAAGGTTTAAGTTCTCGGAAACTCTATAACTTTGGGTACTAGATTTATGTGCACTCTCACTGAATGAAGTTAGAGGTTCAAAAGTGTCCTCTAGCAAAAATAGAATACACAGTAATTTGAAAATAAGAGGTTTGACTGAATAGTAAAGAAGCCTGAATGTCAATCTAAATTTTTTCACCTATGCTTATGTATAGGATCAGCCTAGCATAGCACACGTTATTCCAGGACACTGTTGTGGCAGAGGTATGGTGCATTGTGATTGAGCTGATAAGGAGTTCACATCTTCTGTCTCTTTTATACTCCATATAGTCTGGAAGTCAATCCCTAACTATGATTTAAATGTAAATTCCTCACTAGCATAATGATATCACTGCACATAAATTCCTATGCAGTTAATACCCTATCTTATGACATATTCGCCCCTGTCCAATGCAGCTTGCCTCTGGCTGACAGAATTCCGTTGGCGGAATTCAGAATTGCACAAGAGCGCTATTTTGCACTCTTGTGCAACGCCACCCACTAGACGAGACCGGAGACATTAAAATTTGCCACCTAAGAGGTGGTGAAGAGGTTAGGGAAGCAGCGGTCTGATGACTGCTGCTTCATAAATACGGACTGCAGGTTCTCGAGAACCTGCAGTCGAAGAGCAGGAAAAGACTTAATAAATCGACCCCTTTGAGTGTCTATTTCTTTAGGTCCCTAAAGTCAAATTTCTAGTTGGAAACTAAAGGAGAAGAATTCCAAATGTAGATACAAGATAATTCAGATAACTGGTTCCTACTGTATATCAATAGCAGATTGACAGTTTGCAGTGGTTTTACCTGATAAGTAATGTAAGTATGGTCATATCTTATTTCAGTCAGATAAAGTGACTGGTGTTATTTTCAGTAAATATTAATAACATGTACAAAGCAAATGATTCTTTGCTAATGCACCAGAGAGTATACTGAATTGCAGGGACTAAACTACAGGGGGTGCAGAGGTCGCAATTGTGACTGGACCCCCAAGGGTGGGGGCCCAGCTTTAAAAAAAAGTTTTTTTAGTTAAAGTGACTGGTGTTGTTTTCAGTAAATATTAATAACATGTACAAAGCAAATGATTATTTGCTAATGCACCAGAGAGTATACTGAATTGCAGGGACGAAACTACAGGGGGTGCAGAGGTCGCAATTGTGACTGGACCCCCAAGGGTGGGGGCCCAGCTTAAAAAAAAAGTTTTTTTAGTTAAAGTGACTGGTGTTATTTTCAGTAAATATTAATAACATGTACAAAGCAAATGATTCTTTGCTAATGCACCAGAGAGTATACTGAATTGCAGGGACGAAACTACAGGGGGTGCAGAGGTCGCAATTGTGACTGGACCCCCAAGGGTGGGGGCCCAGCTGGAAAAAAAAAGTTTTGTTTTTTTTTTACAATAAAAAACGTTGACCTGCCACTGCCTGCACTGATATCATGTGAGTGTGACATGATGCCTCACTAGTGTCTCTGACTGCAGGGGTTAGTGTTTCTGTTTTACCCATTGGTATTTATGTGTGTGTGTGTGTGTTTATGTATGTATGTGACTGTGTGTGTATTTATGCATGTATGTATGTGTGTGTATGTGTGTGTGTATGTATGTATGTGACTGTGTGTGTATTTATGCATGTATGTATGTGTGTGTGTGTGTGTTTGTTTGTGGAACCAGCAAATTACAGACCTTGTTACTACAGCATGGGGGGGGCGGGGGGTAAACAGTGTTAGTCTATACAGTACCACTATATACAGTACAGGGGGGCTGGACCATGTCACAGAGTACTGTGGTCACTTTATAAAGTACTGGGGTGGGTAGGGTCAGGCCAGCTATCTCACCGGTAGATTACAGACTGTGTCACTGACTCGCTATATACAGTACTGGTGGGTTAAACAGTGTCACTATATACAGTAATAGTGGGTCAGACCATCTCACAGACTGTGGGCACAGGGTACCTCCTTTTGTAGACATGTAATCTGATTCACATTACTTTTATCTGTGTTAAATGTAAAAAAAAAAAAAAAAGCTATGTATCAAATTAACTTTTTTTGGGGGGTGGGGGGTCCTTCTTTGATTCTTGCACCTGGGCCCTGTGGTTTCTAGTTACGCCTCTGCTGAATTGGCATTTGTCTCTTTGACATATAATATCAGCAATCATCAGTATTTACTACCTTAGTGTAACCTGGAGAACGTTTACTCATACTATCTGAGCACCATTAGAATTAGGCAGTATGGGCTAGAGCAGAGCTTTCCAAACTTTTCATGTTGGTGACACACTTTTTAGACCTACATCATTTCGCGACACAGTAATTTAGTTGTACTAGCAAAAAGGGGGTTAAACTAACTTGTTTTAAGAGATATGGACACATATATAAATTATATAATAAAATGTATTTACAAGTAACAGTATGTAAGTATGTGCAAGAATTAAAAAAAGTTTAATAACACCAATAGCTACTTACTATTTTAATGGGATGTATGAGGTTGATAGGATGAACACAGTTTCTGAATATTTGGTGGAATATTAGCTAAAGACACTCGCATTTCATCATCAAGCATTTTTAAACTTCCACTTCCTATCCATATATCAGGAGCAGCAATGCACTACTGGGAGCTAGCTGCAAAAAACCCCCACTGACTTCAGCTCAGCGTTTAAGCTGCTGCCCTCAGAGCTCGGTGAGTCCGATTGATTACTGCCCGCAATGCATACACACTGCTGTTCCACTCACTGACTACACATGCAGTCACGAGCCAATTAATTAGACTACATGTGCAGTCAGGAGTCAATGTGCCGCCAATGGGAATAGTTTCAGTTCCCACTGAGCTGCACCAGTAGGTTAAGATGATCTGTGTCCCCCTAGGCATCAATCACGTGTCAACCATGTGATATGCGTAGCAGGCAGGCGGAAAGTCAGAAACCAAAAAAAAAATGTAAAAAAAAATTTGTGCTGAAGCAGGGACACACCTACACACTGCTGCCGACACACTAGTGTGTCCCGACACACAGTTTGGAAAGCACTGGGCTAGAGACTTTGCTTGGGTCGGGTGATATTTCTGATAGAGGAGGTTTATCAACAGATTTGAACAGTATGAGAATCCAATTCCAATTTCACATCCATTCTAATTCTAAATGATTTCAAATACATTTGAAGAGCACTGTGTACAATTATAAAAAAAAAACTTTCCCATTAATTCTATCATCAAATTTACTTCTTTCTCTTATTAGGCTTTGTTGAAAATTATCTCCTTTTCATTGGAGTATGTTAATGTAGGCTCAAGAGCGCGTATGTGAATCCACCAATGTAAATCACCTTTATGATTTGATAGACTAAAGCCTGGACGGGTCTACTAGAGGTGTATGTACGCGGACTGATGGTTTAGCATAAACCAGAGATAATCCAAAATCAAAGTCACGATTAAAGGGACATGGAACTCCAAAATGTTCTATCATGATTTAGATAGAGCATCTAATTTTAAACAACTTTATTATTTACTTCTATTAACAAATATTCTTTGTTCTCTGTTGAAAAGCGGGGACATTAGCTCAGAAGCATGCAGGTGTCTAGAGCACTATATGGCAGCAATCTTACAAGAAAGTTATCCATTTGTAAAAGCACTAGATTGCAGCACTAATTCCTGACATGTAGTGCTCCAGATGCCTACCTAGGTATCCCTTCAACAAAGAATATCATGGGAACTTGATAATAGAAGTAAATTGGATCATTTTTAAATTGTATGCTCTGTCTGAATCACAGAAGAACATTTTTGTGTTTCATATCCCTTTAAGTATAATACCACATATGGCTTCTGGGAGCAAGGGAGTTTGACACCAGAGTAACAGAATTTAGAACTGGAGGGATTGTGTTATGGATGTTTATAGTCCCAGGCACAATACCAACATGATGGGTCTGCATATAGGTGTGTGTGGAATCTAATGCCAATGTCATGTTGAAGTCTTGTGTCATCATGTGCACGAGCAAACGGAATAACTTGGCCACAATAGAATACAATGAAGATAATGCAGAGTTTGGCAAAAGAGCTACAATCTACGGCCATGAGTCCAACAGGATGCAGGTGCATAGACTCTTTGCAACCTTTGAACCTGTCAATCAGCTGTATTCTAATCTAACTTTTGCATAGCTTTTTTGGGCTGTCTATATCAAACATTTTATTAAACGCAATCATTTCTTAGTTTAATTAAAATTTTCACAAATATAATATTAATATCAGAATGTTCATGTGTAATTGCAGTTTAGTTTTTGGTAGTAAATTATTTATTGCACAATCCTTAAAAGAGCAAGTTAAGAGACTATAACAAATTGCAATCAAACACAAAAGTACTACAATATACAGTTTTTAGCGGATATCTTTCCCATTGGCTGCTTACCTTTTACTTTATGATATCCTCATTTCCCATTGGCTACTTACGTTTTACTTCATGATATTCTCTACTGTTGCATCATTTGTTCCAGATTTATCTCTGTTGTATTATCTATTGTGGCTAATTCATACAGATGTACTTCAAATGGACTGGAATGTTATTGGCATTAAAACCAAAAAAAGATGTAAACATTTAGTGTCCACTCTGCAAACTTTGAATGGTTTGAATCTAAATGTTAAAATGTAGCCACTAAAATGGTTTAATATAGCCTCTCGGAAGTGCCCCACCCCCCATGAGTAATTTCTGGAAATGCAATTGTTTGTGATTTGTAATGGTTCTAAATAAACAGTCCAGTTTCAAAGATGAAATTATTTTTGTTAGAAATACACCCAATATATATATATATAAAAAAAATAAGGTTAATTATTATATATCTTTTTAACATTACGCAAAATCCAAATGACATGTATGTTCCCACAAATTCTATACACAGACATGTATATACTAGAAACTTATGTCAGAGCACAGTCAAATATTAAAATAAATTGAGAATACAAAATTAAACTCCCACCCTCAGAGGATGTAATAGAATGTAAATAATTTAATTATTAATAATTGAATGGATTTTATTTTTGAATTTCCATGTATTTATAAAGTTGATGCCATTTTGAGTATGTGTATATACTGTGTGTATCTATCTATCTATCTATATATATTTATTTATTTATATTTATATTGATACATAAACACACACACCTTTTAATATTTTGTGAGATAAATAAACAAATAGTGTGTTAAAATGTAATTACTGATGCATATATAATCATGTGAGATAAATATTTTTAGTTAGTTCTGTATCTATGGGGTACAGAAAAAATGTAGATAACTAATTTTTAGCTGTATCATTTTCTCTATTAAATATTTAATGTTATAATTTTTTATCAATATTTTATTTTTTTGATTGTTTGCATGAATTGTTCAGTCTGTAATCACATAAGTACTTTGGTTACTATAGCAACGATGGAAGCTATAATGTTTTAAAAGTATGTCATAGTTCCATTGACATCATAGAGAGGTAGACTCTCTGCACAGGTTAAGCATAACAATCGCTCTGTTTCTTCAGCTTGTGCATAGCATACCTGAATCTTTCTCGTGTGCGTTTACGCTTTATATTTTTTTGACTACAAGTCGTCTCCTGACATCAGGTAAGCAAGTCTCTTGTACTTAGTATTGTACAGTAATTATAAAAGTTCCTTTAGACCAACAAATACATATTGCTCATATTTATAATTTTCATTTGACTAATAAAGAAGTATATATCTATCTTATACAAAATGACAGCATAAATGTGCGCTGATCCTACAGTAAACTGGACCAATATGGCGCTACTGCATTTACTAGTATTTCTACATTGCTTGTTAGACAATTTCTACATCAAAGATCATGTTGCACCGACATCCGATTCCATTAAACTAGTAATAAAACTACAAATTCTGCAATTTAGATTATAGAATAATGTAATGTGTGGTGTGGCCTGGTGATTAGATTTGTTTTTTTATGGCGCATACGATTTTATTAACTTAAAAGTAATATTTTACCTAATCCACGTTATTACCATTGCTTTATTTATTAGTGTAGTTTATTAGAGCCACAGTGTTTGCTTGAATTACTCAGTTATCACTTAAATGCTTTGGCTCATAATAATAATAGATAGTTTAGTGGTAGTCTTGCCCCTTTAGGATTACATTGGCATTTTCATTGGTTCAGTGATACTTACGTGTAATATACTAAGAACTTCATCAGAAGTGTTTTTATAATTATTATTGTAAAGTGTCATGCACAGCTATTCACAAATATGCACATACAGGTTGACAGATAACATAGGGGTAAAGCTAACTACAAAGATGAAAAAGTATTTTAGGGGAAACACTTTAGGCCTGTGCTGTGGCTTTCTGCATAGGGGGTCAATACCATGGCAGAAATACAATACTGTGTGTGTACATATCATTCCCATAAGTGACTTTATAACCAATAACCTGGCTTTATTCTCTCTTCTGCAGCCAGGTGCCTCAGGTACCATGGTATCATGCGAGGATGGTAGCAGCTGCCCACCTCACCATGCATTGGCAGATATGCCCTCCTAAAAATGATTGGTGAGGGCAGCTTCGGGAAAGTTTTGATTGGACAACACATTGACTCCCAACAACAGGTGAGTATCTAGGAGACAGTTATCATTATTGTGTTACATTCTGTGACAGGAAGACCCATGCATCATGTACGTACATATTCTACTCCACATCACCACTAAGTGAAGGACAGGATATAATGATTACAACAAAGTACAATATCCACCATAACTAAGACTTAATTAATAATTATATGTACATGTATTATATGTTTTTAGGTAGCTGTCAAGATCATCAATAAAACTGAAATGGATGATGATGAGTTAGACATGGTAAGAAACCTTTTTGTAACTTTCTGAAGAATGAGGGTCTCTGGCAGAGGAGGGTTTAATTATTGCCTCCCTGCTATTAACTGATAGAACTGTATTAGTACTCTAGATGATAAACAAGCACAGTAAATCTATAAAGAATGGTGAATACATTTGGCTCTTAGTGCTATTAAAACAAACTCAGTAAACAATATGTATTGTATAGTTTACCTTCCAGCTATTATTATTATAACATTATATTATATAACGTTATTATAATTATTGCTATTAGGGTGTATATTGGGGGGACTGGAAGAGAAATATAATCAATGTACAGAGCCCAAGTGGCAATTTATAAAGTGGCTGCACCATGTGCTGGGCATACAACACTGTATTGTATTGTTCTGATGGCCTTTTAAATGGGTTAAACTTCTATTACTTTCATAACTTAAAGCATGTGCTTATTTTTTCTAATTTTTGCTCTTCTCTTTTTCAGCTTTTTCAGGGAAGTCGATGTGATGAAGACGCTTGATCACCAAAACATTGGTAAGTGAACCAGATGACCAACCAAGACCATTTCCCATATTCATCTTGCTACAATTCCCTTTTATTTATCCTCCTTAATATCTTACCACAACTAGGGTTGCCAGGTGTCCGGTATTAGACCGGACTCCCCGGTATTTCAGGCTACTGCTCGGTAATTGTATTTAAGAAAAAAACAGACATAGCCTTAGGTAGTTTGCTTTTTAATATTTATTTTTTACTATTTAAAAAGAATAGATGCTTCCGACCATGGCTGGAGTCCAAGCCACATCCGAGCGAACCAGCTGAAACTATCTACACACCAAGCACAGTAACCCAAGCCCATTAGCCCAGCCCTGGCAGCTGCCTGCAACCCGTGTCTACTCGTCTAACTGGCTCCGCTCAGCTGATCCTGTGCAGTGCCCCTCAGCCTGTGCCGTGCATTCTGCCACCTCCCACTGTGTGTGAGACTGTTGGACGTCACGTGATCACAACAGCAAGACCCGCGGGCTGTGCTGTCAGTGTCTACACAGTCTATGCTGTGCGTGCGCCTGCTGAGCCTGTGTGACTTTGAGTGTGAACTCACTCAGTCAGAGCCGGGAGCAAGATAGGATGAGGTATGTCTCAGTTTCAGACAGTTATTTTAAATAATTTTTATATTTTAATATTACCCTTCCTTCACCCACACAAAATGTGTGTGTGTGTGTGTATATATATATATATATATATATATATATATATATATATAATGTGTGTGTATATGTATTTATATATATGTGGAAATAGAAGGCACTCTCTGGTCTTTTTAACAAAGTTGCTTATTGGAACAAGCATGATGTTTGTTTCAATAAACAACTTTGTTAAAAAGACCAGAGAGTGCCTTCTATTTCCACATATACTGAACCGCTGGCTCCCTAGCAGATGATGAATAAGGTGAGAGTGCTCTTTACTGGACTCATATTTATATATATAAACTAGTCCTAAAGCCCGTTCACACGGGCCATTTTTTGCAGTACAGCGGTCCCACCCTTTGCGCTCTCTCTCTCCCCCCTCTCTTTTGCTCTCTCTCTCCCCCCTCTCTTTTGCTCTCTCCCCCCCTCTTTTGTGCTCTCTCCCCTTCTCTTTTGCGCTCTCTCTCGCTCCACCTCTCTTTTGCTCTCTTCTACCCCCTCTCTTTGGTTCTCTCTATCCCCCCTCTCTTTTGCTCTCTCCCCCATCTCTTTTTGCTCCCTCTCTCCCCCCTCTCTTTTGCTTTCTTCCCCCCTCTCTTTTGCGCTCTCGCTCTCTCCCCCCTCTCATTTGCGCTCTCTCTCCCCCTTTCTTTTGCGCTCTCTCTCTCCCCCCCCCTCTCTTTTGCGCTCTCTCACCCCCTCTCTTTTGCGCTCTCTCTCTCCCCTCTCTCTTTTGCACTCTCTCCCCCTCTCTTTTGCGCTCTCTCCCCCTCTCTTTTGCACTCTCTCTCCCCCTCTCTTTTGTGCTCTCTCTCTCCCCCTCTCTTTTGCGCTCTATCTCCCAATCTCTTTTGCATTCTATCCCCCCTCTCTTTTGTGATCTCTCTCCCCCTCTCTTTTGCGCTCTCTCTCTCCCCTCTCTTTTGCGCTCTCTCTCTCTCCCCCCTCTCTTTTGCTCTCTCTCTCTCCCCCCTCTCTTTTGCACTCTCTCCCCCCACTCTTTTGTGCTCTCTCTCTCCCCCCTCTCTTTTGTGATCTCTCCCCACTCTCTTTTGCACTCTCTCTCTTCCACCTCTCTTTTGCGCTCTCTCTCCCACCTCTCTTTTGCGCTCTCTCTCTCCCCCCTCTCTTATGCGCTTATGTTGTCCCTCTATTTTGCTCTTTCCCCTCTATTTTGCTATCTCTCCCCCCTCTCTTGCTCTTTCCCATCTATTTTGTTCTCTCCCCCTCTCTTTCTATATCTCTCCCCTTCTCTTTCTATCTCTCTCCACTCTATCCCTCTCGCGCGCGCGATCATGCCCGCCACGCCGCTCGCGTCCGGCCATGCCCCCCACACACGCCCCCGTCACGCCGCCCACCAACGGCCACACCCACTTTCGCCCACACCGGCTGTTCAGGTAGGGACTCAAAGGCCAGGTGTGTTTGTCCTCGCGCGCAGTCTATACTGTGCATGACAGCTTCAGACAAACACACTTGGCCTTTTTATTATATAGGATATATACATATGGTATATATATGTATATATTAGGTGTGTATGTGTGTGTATATATATATATATTAAAAATAAAATTTAAAATAGATCTTCAGCCTTGTACCTAATCATGGACTTCTGCAGTGGTGGTAAGTTCTACTCACACGTTCAAACTTATAATAACATTTGTTTTTCTATAGAAGCTTCTAGATGTATAATATAGCTGCAAACTTGTGTGTGCTTAGTCAATGCCTTGTCCTTATATACTGTACATTCATACATCAAATGGTTTTGTTTTCTCCTTTCTAATCACTAGCTTTAAAGGGACAGTTAACACCAGAATTTTTGTTGTTTAAAAAGATAAATAATCCCTTTATTACCCATTCCCCAGTTTTGCATAGCCAACACAGTTATAATAATACATGTTTTACCTCTGTAATTACCTTGTATCTAAGCCTCTTGACAGACTTGCATTTTAGCCAATCAGTGCTTACTCCTCTGTAAATTCATGTGCATGAGCTCAATGTTATCTTTATGAAACACATGAACTAACGCCCTTTAGTAGTAAAAAAACATTCAGATTAGAGGCGGCCTTCAAGGTCTAAGAAATAAGCATATGAACCTCCTAGGTTTAGCTTTCAACTAAGAATACCAAGAGAACAAAACAAAATTGGTGATTAAAGTAAATTGGAAAGTTGTTTAAAATTACATGACCTATTTGAATCATGAAAGTTTATTTTAGGCTTGACTGTCCCTTTAAGTTCTATTTTTACTTTTAACTTATTTTCCTTTTCATTTTCTTCAGTTTCTTTTTTACTTACTGTTTTGTTTTTTTGTTTTTTTTATTTATTATCTCCTCCCACTGTTTGCATTTATCATCATATTTTATCAATCCCTTTCCTCTTAAATCCCATCTCCAGTTTATTCCCTTCCTTGTTATATTGCAACACATTTTAACCTTTTTTGCTTTATATTTTCTTAATATGGGACACGTGATCTATATGAGTATATTCCTGAGTCCGGTGGTCTGAAAGAGGAAGAGGCCATAAAAATTTTCCATCAAGTAAGTTCTTCTTCACTAAGATCTTCACTAACAAGTCTTTATATGAAGATGTTTAACAACTATGGGGCTGATCGCAGTCGTGTGCTTGTTTTCGGTAGACTTTTTCCAGTGATCACAATCACAAAATATTTCTGTCGTTAATAACCCAGGAGCTCAGAATTGTTACCTCTGGACAACAACACAAAATTGTTATATGCATCATTAATCTCTGTTTTCCGTAATCCAAAAACTAAATTTGCAGGATTAACAACAAATAAAATGGCGATTTTGTGGGTTTAGCAATTACATTACAGGTTGAAGGGCCTGTAAATTGATTAATCCCTTTTAATAATGTGTAATGATAATAATATATAAAATATGAGCAATTAACTTGTGTCTATGGGGTAGATTTTTCATAGTGCGAGCGGACATGATACGATGTAGCGTATTCATGTCCGCTGCACATAGATAAATGCTGACAGTGTATGTGAACTGCTGGTGCAATGCCGCCTCCTACAGATTCACGGCCAATCAGCCGCTAGCAGTGGGTGTCAATCAACCCAATCGTATTTGATCGGGTTGATTTCTGACCGCGGCCTCAGAGCAGGCGGACAAGTTATGGAGCAGCGGAAACAGGGGCATCAAGCCCCATAGTCTTTGTTAAGGGATTTGAACTAGGGCATTATGGGTACAGTAGGCATATGTATTTGTTGGGGATTTGAACTAGGGCATTATGGGTACAGTAGGCAAATGTCTTTATTGGGGATTTGAACTAGGGCATTATGGGTACAGTAGGCATATGTCTTTATTGGGGATTTGAACTAGGGCATTATGGATACAGTAGGCATATGCGTTTGTTGAGGATTTGAACTAGGGCATTATGGGTACAGTAGGCATATGTATTTGTTGGGGATTTGAACTAGGGCATTATGGGTACAGTAGGCATATGTCTTTATTGGGGATTTGAACTAGGGCATTATGGGTACAGTAGGCATATGTGTTTGTTGGGGATTTGAACTAGGGCATTATGGGTACAGTAGGCATATGTCTTTATTGGGGATTTGAACTAGGGCATTATGGGTACAGTAGGCATATGTCTTTATTGGGGATTTGAACTAGGGCATTATGGGTACAGTAGGCATATGTCTTTATTGGGGATTTGAACTAGGGCATTATGGGTTCAGTAGGCATATGTCTTTATTGGGGATTTGAACTAGGGCATTATGGGTACAGTAGGCATATGTGTTTGTTGGGTTATTGATTTTTATTTTTTATTTGTGTAAAATTACTTATTATTTATTGCAACTTTAATTGATTGAGCAGGTATCAGTTGTATTTGTTTGATGTAGGGGGAAATGACAGGGTGTTTTGTCCCTTCTTAAAACCAAGGTTACATTTGTAAACTTTATGGGGTACTAATAAGTAAAAATGTGTATCCTATGGTTTATCAATTCACTACATAAGTGAAACATAGCCTCGTAATTGTGTTTTTAAGTATCAAGAATATGGATTGTGATAAAAAACAGGACTGGCAAATATTAATAATAATAATGAAAAAAGTATCCACAAAAAATAATGAAAATGGCTGATTGTGATCAATATATTGCTAAAACCCTAAATTCGATGTGCGGTAATACACACAAAATAGTGCACATATTCATTTTACCAACAGCTGGTGCCCACACATTATTACAGAGATTAGAGAAAATCTAAATTTATACACAAATTTAATTTGACTTTTTTTTATGGCACTTTTTATTTGTCACTGCTTCATGGGTTTACATACATATATTGTGCATGCGCCCATGCACCTGCATTCAACACTTATCCTGCTCAGAAAGATAGGTGTTAGGTGTACTGTGTAAGTGACTCAGACTCTGTCCAGTGCCTGAGAATGTATTTTGTTTGAATGTAGATGCACTAATCAGGCATATGTACATATGCTCCTGAAACCGTAGTACATTTTACTAAAACCATATGGCTAATACAAGTATATTGCAGAAATGCTTCTATTTAAAATGAAAATGTTTCCATTCCCATTCCAATGAGATTTGATTACTATAACAAGTAAATAGTTGTAGTTAGACATTGCTTATTACTGATAAATGTGTGTAGTATATTTCCAGTGCACAAGTGCTAAATAATATCTGTTCACTTTCTTGTCAGGTTTCTTGTCAGGTGGTCACAGCGGTTCAGTACCTGCACAGCAACAACATTGTGCACAGGGATCTGAAGGTAAGGGAAAAAAGAAAATATAGATATTTTAGGTTTTTTGATTGTTAAATACGTAACTAAGGAATGTCATTGCTAACATATAGACGTAGTCATCACAGAGCCTGACACCATTGGCTACATCCAGCTAATGAACAGTAGAGATGTGCAGAGAAGAAAATTTCGCTTCGAATGAAATTTTTGTTGCAAATATTCAGGGAAATTCAGTGGCTGCACTCTTTGGTTTTCAACGAAAAACATTTTTTGTTAAACATTTACATTTGTTTTCTTTAAAATGAATGTAAATGTTTCAAACCGTACCTACAATACTTATCTTAATGTGCTCTCCAGAGCATGGAAAGCGCGTTAAGGTAAGTATTAACCACTTAAAAAAATTAAAAAAATATAAAGAAAACGTCAGTATTTTTTCATTTTCATTATTTATGTTTGTGCATTCATTCGGATTTTCGTTTCATTAAAACAAAATGAAAATTAAATTTTCGAGACGAATGTGCATTCATCTAAAAACGAATGCGCATCTTTAATGAACAGCTTTGGGCATTTTGGACTGATTTGGTGGCCCAGTGACAAACACAGTATATTTAACCCTAGGTCTGGGGATGTAATATAGAACATAGATGTATAACATATCTGCTACGTTGAGTATAAATAAATGTTATGGACCAAATATTATATAAGGAGAAGCAGCCAATACAATTAAAAGTTCACTTCCTATTAGTAATATTTAATGAGGTTGATAGTGTGATATAAATGAGGAAACCCTGCATTACTCACAAATGCCTGAAGCAATATATAGTAAAATTATAGTAAGCTAGTTTAGTGAATACTGTTGTAAGATAAGTGCTTATGTTAAGATCATAACATCTCTCTTCTCTCAATCTCTTTGTGAAACGCGTGAACCTATATAGAGGTAACATAGTGGTGTGGGTTGAAATTCTTTAATATGTAGGAAAGTGCTTAAAACAGTAAAAATAAAATAACATTTTCATGATTCTGATAGACCATGTAGTAAAAAAATTGTTACAATTTATTCGATTATCAATGTGCTTCATTCTTATTGTGTCCTTTGTTGAAGAGTAAACCTAGGTAGTATCATGAATGTGTAAATGTCCTTCTATGGCAGCAGTGTTTGCAACAATGTATACCATTACTGCAAAACACTGCTGCTATAAAGTTCGAACGACATAGACATATTCCTGAACTTACCTAGGTTTACTCTTCAACAAAACAATTTTGACCATTAAAATAAACTGGAATCTATTTTTATTGTATGCTCTATCTAATGAATGAAAGTTCAATATTGATTTTATGTTCCCTTTAACTAAAGACAATGGCCCCTATATTTAGACATTACATATATAACCATGAATGCTCAATTTTTTTTAAACTCAGCAAAGATAAATTATAAAATATGAGCAAAATGCATCTTATAAACCAGTAAGAAATTCATAAATGACTTTAAAGTGAAACTTGTTTAGTAATTATCAAGAGCGGTTTGTGCAGGAGGGGGAAAGGATAATATGAAGCATGACAATTAAATAAAAGTTATATTTTTATGACCATGTTGTCCATATGATATATTTAAAGGGATATGAAACCCAATATTTTTATTTCATGAGTCAGATAGAGCATGCAATTTTAAACAATTTTATAATTTACTTCTATTATATTTTTTTGCTTTGTTCTCCTGGTATTGTTTGTTGAAAAGCAGAGACATAAGCTTAGGATCTGACCCATTTCTGGTGCACTATATGGTAGCAGTTTTGCAAGAATGTTATCCATTTGTAAGAGCACTATATGGCAGCACTATTTCCTGCCATGTAGTGCTACAGATACCTACTTAGGTATCTCTTCAACAAAGAATATAATGGGAAAAAAGCAAATTTAAGAATAGAAGTAAATTGGAAGTTTTTTTTTTAATTTTGTCCTCTGTCTGAATCACAAATGAAATTTTTTGGCTTTAATATCCCTTTATGTTTCCTGTAAATAACAATATATTTCATTTTTTCAGACCGAAAACCTCCTCCTGGACTCGATGAACAACATCAAGCTGGCAGAATTTGGGATAAGCACCCACTATACCAACTGGAAGGATCTGGAGAGCCTGTGCGGCACAGTCTACACATCAGCTCCTGGGGGGCTGCAGGGGAGTCCGTAAGACGACCCAGCGGCTGAAATATGGAGCCTGGGCGTCATCTTGTGCGAACTTGTGACCGGCTCCCTGCCCTTTGATGGAGAGGAGAATGTGGTAAGTGACCAAGGAAGGAACAAAATATTTAATTCCTTAAGGACAAATATGGTGGTTAGTATAAAGTAACTGGAGGTTTAGAATATATAACTGAATAAATAAATAGCACTAGCTGATAAATTGTGCACATGGGGGGGGGGTGTAACAGTATCCTCAGATTTACTAACTTTTCCTTCCTGATGTTTCTTGTAGGAGGTGCTGGAAAAAATACTCTCCAGCTATAAGACCCCTCCCATGTATCCCAAGGCTGCAAGGACTTGATTGAACTAATTTTAGTTCTGGACCCCTGCGAGAGGGCTACGCTGGAGGTGAGACACAAACTGTCTTCTTTATATATAACTACAAATATTCACAAAAAGGATTTTATAAACGTAACATCCTACAGATAAATCTATGTCTCTGGAATAAGCAAATACACTGGTGATCAATATACTAAACCCTAATATTTTCTTTCATGATTCAGATAGAAAGTTGCTTAAAATTGCATGCTCTAATTTACTCCTATTATAATTTTTTCTTCGTTCTCTTGGTATCTTTATTTGAAAAAGCAGGAATGAAAGCTTAGAAGCTGGCCCAATTTTGGTTCAGCACCCTGAATAGCGCTTGCTGATTGGTGGCTACATTTAGCCACTAATCAGCAAGCACTACACAGGTGCTCAACCTAAAATGGGCAGGCTCCTAAGCTTTCATTTTCTGGTTTTCAAATAAAGATACCAAGAAAACAAAGAAAATTTGATAATAGGAGTAAATTAGAGCATGCAATTTAAGGAGTTAATTAGAAAGTTGCTTAAAATAGCAAATTATGAAAGAAATTTTTTTATTTTATTTTAAAGTTTATTATCCCTTTAACCTTTAATTTTGAAATCTATGTCCCTTTCAGGGCAATTTTTCAGTTTGTAATATAAATTATTAAATCTTCAGGAACACTTAGGTTATGTGTACAGCCTTTTACTGTTACTTTTTTTTTTTGCCAAACTCCAAACTCACATGGTATCCTACTGGAGACACTGCAGTGGCTAATTGGCTAATCCATCCATATAGGCAGGGGGTGGCGCCAACCATGTTAATTATTGCTTTTTTAATATTAGAAAATCACTACATGTAATTATCAAATTATTGATCTTTCATTATACAAATATTTGTTTGTTTTTTACCTTGATTCCCATTTTAGCATTTTATTATAAAGATATCTCATGGAAATGATTTCTTGTTGATTTTATACTCTTTGTTTGATATTTGTGTACTTAGGATATCATGGACCATCCATGGCTAAATCCAAGCCATGAAGAAGCTGTTTTAGATACCATCATGGAACCTAATGTAACATCTGGGGTTCCTACAGAAACAGGCGGGTTGTTGGAAAGAAACGTATAACGTTCTGAGTTGAGTATCCGCCAAAAACCACTAAAGGACCACACTTTGCCCCTCATCATTAGGATGGACAATTAGAATACAAAACAGTTTGTTCATACCTCAGTGTGAGAAATTGTATCTCCCGTTTTTCCCTCCCAACATTTAAGCTTCACATTGTAAAATTTACTGGTAAGGACAATATTTCATCATTCTAATGCTGGGCTGGAACCTTCACATATAAAACAGATCAGCCTTTTTAATAAACCCAGGAATCATTTTGAAATATTAACTTAACAAACTAGGTAGTCAGTGTAGCTGCCTATGTACAGTAGTAATAGTGCACATGGTACAAATAATCATCTATGTCATCTTCTATGTTTATTTAGCTGAAACATCCATAGTCTCCAAACAGCCTGAGAACATCTGCAGGATCATAACACCTACTCTATGGTGAGTATTTGTGTGGTTCATACAGCTATATCCCACCAAGAGTACTGCGTATGTATTTATTTATAGTATTTGTGTCACTGCATTATAGTGCTCATTATAACAGACTATCATATGTGAAAGGCAAGAAAAGTACAAATAACACCTGAAAAAATAATCACAATGGAAAAATGTGAAAAATAATTTTCTGTCTGCTGGCTTTCTAATTCTTTAACTGTTCCAGAAGTTGAGTCTTGCCTAAGTTTTGAATAACCATACAATGACAGCTGGGTAATTGCATAGAGTTATTCGATACTAATTAATTCTGGGGGTAAAAGGTGCCAGGACATTATGTATATACTTATATAACTGTTTATATGTATGTTTCTCTTTTCCATTTACTTTATCTTCCTTCTGACTTTTCCCTTTTTATTCTTCTGTTATACAGACATCTCTGGGAAGCATAGACAGTGCAGTAACATCATACACAGCGATGATAGGTAAGATATCAGTCATGTGATAACCCTGTAGCCCCTCCCCCTCACAGCTGTAATGCTTCACATGATAGGTGGGAACAATATGAAACTGACCAATAAAACCAAATAAATATCCTAAGAGCATCATTACAGTCAGATATTTTAATGAATAATAGGCGTTTGCAAATTTCTCTCCTTTTATTATCTGGCAGTGGAGTCACTTCAGGGGTGTGGTTGGTAGAGTTGTGAGCTGATCAAAACATGGATAGGTAGTTGTTGGGGAGCTACAGGATAGGCAGGGGGTAGAGCTCCTAAACCATTATAATCCTGTAAATCAGTCTGGAGCTTGGCTGTAAATTAGTAGTGATCTCTTTGTCATTATGAACGGACAGACTAATTGTAAGACATTGGCTGTTTCCTCCTCTCACAAGTACAGAGCTCCCTTTTATTGTATTGACTCACACACATTACATATTGTATTATATTTGTCTTTACTATATTCCTTTAAAGTATTGATTAATTGTAGAATGTCTATCAGAGTATGTCTGTATCATTCTGTAAGGGGGACATTATCGCTGGTTTATTTATGTCTGTTTCACTCTCACCTTCTGCTACATCTTTGGAGGACAACTGTGCTGGAGAGAAAATTATTGTATTGTATAGTTTTAAAGACAAATTTGCCCTGAAGACAAAACAGTGGGAGGGACAGCTGGCAGAGATCACAACCTGTGACAGTCCTGCAGTATTCAGGACAATTGGGAGCTCTGCTATTGCACTGGTGCTTGTATGTAACTATGGGGCCAAATTATCACAATTGTATTCAAGACATAATAGATAATATTATCCCCTAATTTTCTCATATATGTTTGTTTTATGTCTGGTAAATTAATTATGAACTTATATGTTTATATTAACAATTTATTTTTATTTCTTATTAACAACGCTCCAATTGTGAGATGCCAGCAGAAGACTTTACGGCAGCGCATTTGGGAGAGTAAATGTAGCTGTTTTTGTTGCTTTGGATGAACATCTCTTGCTCACCTGCCTATAGGACCATCTATTAACATCTTATAACCCTCCTGCCTTCTATAGTGAATTGACCTTTACCATCTCAGGGTTGCGGGTAAAACATCTCCTGCCTTCAATAGTCAAATTACTCTTTAAAATCTCAGGGTTGCAAATGTAACATCTTCTATGTTCAATAAATTAAGTTTATTAACTCCTGTTTTTAATTAATTAATTCCTAGGTAGTTAGATTATGTACATTACATTTTAATAAAAAAATAAAATGCTCTATTTTTTCCTAAGAAAGCATACTGAGGTAGGGTCAGGAGTGTGCACATCTTTAGCACTATATGGCAGAAGTGTTTGTAAAAACATTTGTAACAATGTTTTATATATATACAGTATATATATTTATATATACTGCTCAAGACACATGCACGCTATTAACAGGCACTAGGTGTCAACAAAGTGTTCCAAGAGGAAGTACTGAATGTGATGATAGATACTTACTTTGCAGTTGTGAAAGTTTGATTTTGTCTTTTAATTTTTAAAATTGAGGTTGAAAAGAGATTTTTAATAAAAAAAACTGATGGATTAAAAACTCTCTCATGCATATGAAAAAATCACTATTTAAAGGGACAGTCTACTCCAGAATTGTTATTGTTTAAAAAGATAGATAATCCCTTTATTACCCATTCCCCAGTTTTGCATAACCAACACCGTTAGATTAATATATGTTTTACCTCTGTAATTATCTTGTATCTAAGCCTCTGCAGACTGACTCCTTATTTTAGTTCTTTTGTCAGACTTGCATTTTAGCCAATCAGTGCTGACTCTGATAAGAGGCGGCTTCCAAGAGCTTATAAATTAGCATATAAGATAAGCTAGGTTTAACTTTCAGCAAAGAATAACAATATAGTTATATCCTGTTTGTCCTCTTAACAAGATGTTATTCAGAATGAATTTGTTAAAGGTATTTACATTTGCAATACTCCTACAATGCAGAAGACCTAAAATATTCAATAGTTACAATTATAAATTTATAAAGGATGCAACAAGTGCACAAATTAAAAATGACCTTTTTGAACTGTACTTGTTTGTGAATAAGAATGAAAATGGTCATTGAAAATAGAGAACGTCATTTAAAATGTGTTACGTGATTGATAACACACATAATTTCAGCTAGAAGAAATATTTAGGCTTCATATTTATTATCGATACACTGATCTTTGTGTACTAGTTGACGCAAGCGAGTTTCGAGATTTTATTGATAAATATTGATGCCTAATTTGTAGTACAGCAAGTGTATTAAAACCGGTGAGTGTCAACAGATTAAATCTTTGATAAATGGAGCCCTATTGGTCTACCTGGGGGAAATTGTAATCATTTATGTACCTCACAAGGCAGTCTAAGATGAGCTATACATGGTTTATTACAAAACTGGTATTCAATCAGGTCATCATCCAAAATCTCCAAATATTTGCCGTTATCTAGCAACTGTAATAATTCCCTTTTAAAACTCTCAGAAGGATTGTATCTCCAGGGTAAATATGTTTCTTGATCACTAAACTGTCTCGTCGCCTTTTTATGGTAATCTCTCTTATTCTGGATTACTATAGATCCACCATAATTATCATTATATCAACATTTTGTTTAACTGATGTTAAAGCTAACCTTTGTTTTTAGGTGCCATATTTATTAAGTGTCAAACGCTAGTTCTCTAGTGGTGGCTGATCTTTTCTTTTGTACCTTTTCCTTGAGAATCATATGTATTGAGTTGATAAAACTAAATTTTATTTTTTAATTGTGTATAATATTTTTCTTTGTTTAAATTGATTTAACTATTTGTGGACTCATATCCTGTAACTGAACTAATGTTTGTGCTAAAGGTAAATCAGAAAATATGCGTAACTCTGAAACATCAGTGGCTAATTGAATAATATCAATAAGTAAATGCTATATCAGACACAGTATTAGCGACTTGTTGTTGTGAATATAAATGTATACTTAGTATAAATAATATTTGTACAAACAATATATAAGTAAGATAAGCACTCTAAGGGGTATATTTATGATTGTGCAAGCAGACATAATACGAAGTAGTGTATCATGTCCGCTGCACATCGATAAATGCCGACAGCATACACTGTCGGCATTTATCATTGCACCAGCAGTTCTTGTGAACTGCTGGTGCAATGCCACCTCCTGCAGATTCGAGTAGCAGGGGGTGTCAATCAATCCGATCATATTCGATCTGGTTGATTTCTGTCCGCAGCCTCAGAGCGGGCGGACAAGTTATGGATCAGCAGTTTTTAGACCACTGCTTCAGAACTTCTGTTTCCGGCGAGCCTGAAGGGTCGCCGGAAACAAGGGGCATCAAGTTCCATTGATAAATATGAAAATATAAGAAAAAGTGTGTGTGTGTGCGCTAACAGCTACGGGGATAATCTCCAATGGTAATTTATAAAACAACTATAGTAGTGGGTGTATATAAGCTAAAAATCCTAGGATTATATCCTCCTTTGAACAATATATCTAATAAAATAAACACATATCCCAATTGGTACAAGAATAAAATACTTTATGTTATTATTCTTAAAAAATACATGAATATGCAAAAATGACAAAAATTAAGTTTTAATCTAAAATAAGGCTAAAAATGTATGACCGGTCATATACATATATGCATGCAAACAAACTAATTAAATACAAGATATAAATCTAAAAGCCCCACTTTGAAATGAGGGTGCAGTAGCGAATTACACTTTGTGCAACAAAAAGTATGGTAAGGGATTTGTTCTGCTTAGAACTAAAATGTATTGTGGGTCCTTTAACGACTGAATTCTTAATTAAGAAAACTTGTATCCACCTAAATGTTCTTTCCTTTGTAAATAGTAACCTTCAAAAGAGTTCCAAGAAAGTTCCGTTGGTTCGATACTAATATATTATTAGTGTGTTATCCAGGGTATAAGTCTTAATCATAGGACGGGTGACAATGTATAACCTAACTGTAGGGCCACAACACCTCTACAGTGCCTACCTGTCTCACTTTGTGGTAAGAATTGTCCGTAGGGTTCAGGCACAGGTGTCTGGAGCGGCTCCTAACAGTCGGCGGTGTCACTGATCCTCTCGGAAGTAGATCCGGCTTGAACGAAAACTCTGCGCAGAGTATGTGGAAGAGAGGCGAAAAAAGTAATTCCGGACAATCTCTTTCAATCCTTGATGGTCGTGTTATATTAACACCTTGTGGTTTATTGTCTGACTCCTTCAACGCGTTTCGCCATGTACCATGGCTTTATCAAGATGGTTCAGACATGTATTGGACCTCTTTATATACGTATGCTTCATCCGTGATTGGTCTATTGGTTTTCATGACGTTTATATAAAGGTGGATTTTATATAAGGTGGAATATTGTGACGGTCAAATCCCTTACTTCTGATCTATCTTGTCTTGACAATTAATATTATTGGCACAAAAAATATTAAAAATATATAATACATCTAAAACCATATAATATGTAAATATATAAATTATGATAACCTTAATATATGCACACTTTTTAAAATATAATGCGCAAAGGTATACATAAACTTTGCATAAGAAATAATACTTTTCTAAAACGAGGTATAAATGAGATATCTCATATTTATATTGTGTGTAAAAACTACAAGGACAAAAATTATACAACTATGTTGTTAAACCGATATTGTCTATGTGTGTAAATACATTGCAATGAGTATTACATTGCCCTCAATTTTAAAAAACATTTTAAAAATTATTTTAAAAATTATTATAAAAAGGTAAATATAAATATGCCCCCAAAGGTTTACTGAGTACTTCTGTTTGACCAATCTGGATGCAAGCTATAAAAATATCCAAAATAATAAGCTGCACTCCAATTTGAATCCTCTCATTCCAAAGGACATGAAACCAAAATTGTTCTTTCACTATTTAGATAGAACATACAATTTTAACCAACCAATTTCCATCTTTTATCTAATTTGTTACGTTCTCTTAGTATCCTTTGTTGAAAATCATACCTACTGTAGGTAGGCTCAGGAGCTGTGAGCTAGCTACTCATTGGTGGCTGAACATATATGTATCATATGTCTCTTGTCATTGGCTTACCAACAGATTATTTTCCTTTCGTTGAAGCGATATCTTGCACTCAATTTGTAATATGGCCTAAATGTTTTAACAGCAAGTAAAACTACAATTTTATTAATGACTTGCAAAACTAATAGTATCTAGCTGTTTAAAGGAAAATAAAACACAATATTTCTCTTTCATGATTCAGATAGAACATACAATTTCAATCAATTCTCAAATGTACTTCTATAATCTAATTTGCTTTGTTCTCTTGGTTTCCTTTGTTGAAAAGAATACCTAGGTAGGCTCAGGAGCTGACTGCTTATGGGTGGCTGCACATATATTCCTTTGCTCATTGGTTTACCCAATGTGTTCACCAAGCTCTCAGTAGTGCATTGCTGCTCCTTCAATAAAGGATACCAAGAGAATGAAGCAAACTTTTTAATGGAAATAAATTGGAAACTTGTTTAAAAATGTATGTTCTAACTGAATCATGAAAGGAAAAAAATGTCCTTTTAAGGCAAATTGCAGCATTTTGAAGTAAACCCAGATTACAGAACTTTTTTGGCTTCTCTAGGGAGCAAGCACAATTTTTATGCAAAAACAAGCAAAGGTCAATATAAATGAATGTATATTGCAAAGCTTTTTTTTATTATGCATAATTATGTTATATTCAAGTCTCAAAGTGTCCATGTCCCTTTAATTGCTTTTATATTATATTTATATATATATTTATATAAAGTAAATACACACACATATATATGTACACACACATATATATATATATACAGTATATACACAGTATATACATATATAACTGTACAGATATAAATATATATATATATATATATATATATATATACAGTATATACACAGTATATACATATATAACTGTACACAGATATAAATTTATATATATATATATATATTTATATAGTATATACACACACATATAAGTATATATAGAAATTTATATCTGTGTACAGTTATTTTCATATCTTTGCTTTCAAAATGACAGATTATTAGTAACATGATATATACATGTATATGATAAATAGCAGATGAAATCTACATAGTTTCACCCTCAGCATCTTTTGTATGTATAAGAACAGTTGTTCAAAATCATTTAACAATAGCATATTCCATCCATCGGATAGTAAACAAAAAAGGGTATAATACAATAATTAGATTTTATACAATTCTCTAAATGTGTAACACAATGGATTACTTGAAATCCTGAAGGAGAGGGAGATTGTGTGAGTATATTGTGCAAAGCCTCAATTTCTCTCCAGTAGATTAATATTTTATTACTTGTAGCAAGGATGCCTCTTTAGGGAAATTTACAGACAAACATTTCTCAATAGATTTATTGTTCTAATTTCAAATAAATTACATTATGTAAAACAATGAAATGAATCGCATATTCCCACTGAAATTGTAAAAAAGGGACTTTGATATCCTGTTTTATACAAAAATATTAAGCAGGGAGTGTATAAAAGGAATTGGACAAGGCCCCACTACCCGTGAACTGTATATATATATATTTTAACCCTTTGGCTTCCAGAAAGAGTATAACAATGGGTGGCGTTCTGTTTGGGGCTAGATTATAAGTGGTGCACAATCAAAAGTGCAGGGTCTGCTGCTAAGAATAATGCCCAATCATGGTGGAAGGTAAAACAAAATGATAATCATAGCATCTTAGGGCTCAAACCTTTGTGCACCCTATAGTTTTAATGGATAGCGCATGGAATTATCGCACCTGTGCCATCTGACATGAAGAATTTAGTATGCCCGAAAGTATCGCTCAATTAATAAAATATAACTTTGGACTTGTAATAAGCAAAAAAATAGAAGCGCTATTGATTACACCAATTTTCATTTAACTGGATGTAATAGACACTACTATAAAGAAGAATATGCACAGATACTAATCTAAAAATCCAGTATAAAACTTACTTAGATACTTTGGGGCTTGGTTAGGAGTCTGAAAATTAGCACAATGTTATTAAAAAATAAGCAAAACTATACATTGTTACAAAAACACTACCAGATGGGCTATAGAAATGGATCATCTACAAAACATTTATACAAAGAAAAATCTAGTTTACAATGTCCCTTTAAGTGATGTTAACGCACAATAGTGCTAATATTTTTATGATCCACTTATAATCTAGGCCTTGGTATCCAAGGAATTTGACATAGTATTTTTAATGTGTGACAGAAATGCTTTGTTTTGTTACTGTCACCTTATTTTAGAGAGTAGTAGATCCCTTATCTGAAGGACCAGTAAAGAGAATACTAAACAGATCAGGAATTCAGGACCTGTATATAAAATATTGCTATGGATAAATTTGAACATAATCATTTAGGCAGGTACAAAAAAGGGTACCATTGTTGGCATGGTTATTATTGACTCCATACTTATATTATTTGTCCACACAAAATATATATTTTTCGGTTTATGCAGTATCTGGAGTTTATACCAAGCAAGAGAAACATAATTCCCCACCAAATGTATTTTTCTTTAGCGTCATCAGATTATACTTAGCCACTTCTGGATTACCCACAGGGGAGGATCATTTGCAGACGCGTGATACTTGTTGCTCACTGCAGCTCTTATTACATAAAACCTCATTATAGTCAGTAATATGTGTTATAGTGTTTAGCTGCTTTCCCTCTGTATAGTACTGTAGGTCATTTGTTAAAGCACTTAGAACGCTTGTAAAATAATTCTGCAGAAACTTTAAAAGGTTTGAGTGCATTGTGGTTTTTCCATTGATCTTCCTTTCATCATTTTCCCAGCAGTAACGTAATCAGTTCAAGCTTTAAAGGGACAGACAGATAAATATTAAATTTATCATCAATTGATTAATTATGAGTAATTGAGTAAGAAATCAATGTCTGTTTTTTACCCTCTATCCCTGTAATATACTTCTGAAACTTGAGGTTTCTCCACTACTCCCAGTAAGGCTGTAGTGCATTCTGTATCATGTGTCAGCCATTAGCCAATCACAGACTCATATACATACTTATTGTGAATTATTGCACACGCTCAGTAGGAAGTGGTGTGCCACAAAGTATATATATTTTACAGAGTGAAAAATGTGCTAAAAGTCATTTTTAATTTGATAATAAACATTTTTTAATTACATGCTTTATATGAATCACATCCACATCCTTTTAATTATTTTAAATTGTATAATAAGTATAACAATTATTATAGAATTTGTAAACAACAAACAAAAAGTAGGAAGCGGATTACAGCTATTTGTTATATTACAATGCTTTAGTATTTGTTTTTCTGTGTTCGATTTGACAGTACTCAGATGTCTCTGAGCCAAAAATCTGACAGCTACTTGTGATTTATTTGAATACCACTTAAACCACTAAGAACATAACATTATAGGTTTTTTAGTGATTCCTTGTGAGCATCTGTAATACATTATTAAGCCTTAACAGTCCTGATGACTTAATGTTCTGCATGTGACAAGTTTCCACTCAGTTGCTGCTGACAAATCTGCTGTGCTATTGTAAACTATATTAGACGCATTAGATTATTGTCTTATTGCGCAATTGCTTGCGTAGAACAATGTGTTTAAAGGGACGGTAAACACTTTGTGATTACAACATGTTTCTGCAATTTTCCAATAGATTAAAGGGACAGTATACACCAATTTGCATATAACTGCATGTAATAGACACTACTATAAAGAAGAATATGCACAGATACTGATATAAAAGTCCAGTATAAAACCTTTTAAAAACTTACATAGAAGCTCCCAGTTTCGCACTGCTGATGAGGTTAGGCTGGGACACCCACCGAAATAGGCTGGAAAGCAAAAAGAGCAGACACTTCCCCATCCCCTTAATATGAAAAGACCCATAACACAAGCATCATTAAGCTGTAGACATCAGTATACATCTAAAACTTTGGGGCTGAAAATCAGCACAATGTTATTTAAAAATAAGCAAAACTATACATTTTTATATAGTATGGGCTATATAAATGTATCATCTACAAGACATGTATGCAAAGAAAAATCTACTGTCCCTTTAACATCAGTTCAGAGTCTGAATGCTATTAGAATAGATTAACACCTTGTTTGTTGGAATTGTTTTTTAATGGTTAAACTCCACTCACCACTTTCCTAATTTTGAGGAACCAATCCAGAAATTGAGTCTAGAAAAGGTAGGGCTTGGCACTGTCATTGTCTGTACAAAATCCCTAACAGGAAAGCTAAGACAACAAACTGCAAATTAGAGGCAAATATGTGGCAAGGTTAGGCTTGTGAAGACTGCCATGTGCTCTTTCAGTTTTTAATTTTATATTATTATTTTATATAATATTTATATCAAAGTGTTTACTGTCCTTTAAGCCACCAAAAGGGGTTAAGCACCTAGATAGAATCTGTTGGCGCCCTACAAATAACTGATAATACAGTCTGGACTGGCAATGCACTACTAGCTTGGCACTGAATGCAGATTCTGAGACAGGGATAGCATATCTGTGTAGCAACCAATCACCTGCCATGCTCAGGTCAGCAGTGTATTTCTGCTACAGAGCCAACTTTAACTAGGCGTTTAACGCTTTGCAGATATCTATAGGGATAGACAAGCAACGGTTTTCCTCCGAAAGCGCCTTAAAAATACAATTTTATTTATACATCCTTAAATACAGACACGAGAGAAGAAAAAATTTAATATCTTACGCGTTTCACCCTATTGGTGAGCACATAATCTATATGTTTAGGTGCTCACCTATAGCACAAAATACGCAAGTTGTTACATTTTTTTCTCCTCCCGTGTCTAAATAAACTTGCAATTTTGTGTTTATGCTGTAGGCGGTTAAGTTCCACTGCTTCATTCTGCACCCCTGTGCCTGTGAGCCGAGCATAACGGTTCTGTCCTTCTGCTGGGATCTGTTCACCGGTCTATAATAGGGAACTACGCTAACATATTATTCTGCTTGTAATACCTTTACGAGAGAACTTAATAATCCACAAATATCAACCACTATGGCAGGGGTGTATTATGGCCTAGGACAGCAGATTTGGGAGGGGCAGCACATCGGCTCTATCCTCTCTCTAAAAGCCAGCACACAGTACAGTGAGCGATAAAGTGCAGGCTTTTACAGAGAAGACAAGGCACGTGTGCTGATTAAGGTCGCTCTTTGCAGGCAGTGCTCCTTTAAACCATTGCTTCATTTAGAGCCGCTGGCATTTTTGCAGTGGAAGCGTTCTTGGTGAGAAACTTGACCAGTCTCAGGGATTTATCTCTTTTCATGCTGTACCTTTAAGAAAGTGAACTCACTAGCCCTATTTAAGGCTCCTCCCAACAGAACTCATTGCTTGGTAATTTATTGCTCAGTGACAAGCTGCTTCTGAAGAGACCTAGCCTTTTATACAACTCTATATTTCACTTCATTGCTCTCCAAACTCACCCTGAGTTTCTGCCTGCTTGAATCAACCTGCAGATGCTCTTTTGTGCCTGAAGATTTTCACCGTTTATTCCAGTCAGAGATTTCTCAGTCTCTCTCCTGTATTGAAGTTACTCCCTGCAGCGTGTGACGTCACGCCCGACATTCTCCCCCCGCGGTTCTCTGTCAGGCTCGCTGTGATACCGCTGGGACTGTTTGCTGTCTGGTAACAGTATTACTCTGCTCATTTGCCATCTCCTGTAATACTGGTCTGTATATATTGCATTGTATGAACTGTGTGTATTGCTGCAACTTCATTACACTCAAGCTTGCCATATTAACTGTGTAACTCTCACCTGCTGGAGATTCATATACGCTTCAGATGACAAATATGCACTAAACTATTTCTTCTACTTACTAACTTGCATACAAATAACTGTGACAACGATTCATATTGCTACCATTTCTCATAAACGGACTTCCTAAGCATACTTCAGTCTTTATCACAATTAACCTTCATACTGCTTGCAAATAACTGTTTGTATAACTTCAACTTTACCTGTTTCATGAAATTAACACAGCTTCTTATACTTTCATTGAACAAGTTTGGAAATAACTAATATTCATTATCAAATTATCGTTTACATAATGCCCACAGCTTGATTTATTCATTCAGATTACAAAGTACTGTGTGAATTTTGGTGTGTTTGCTAAAGCCTGCTGCATAAACTATTTTACACTGCTTGTGTGTGTGAATCAAGGCACCTGCAGTAATTAACTCTTTCACTACTGTTGAAGTTACATTCCTCTAAGAATTACTCTCCTTTCTGCTGCTAGCAGTCATTGTTGCGTGAAGGTTCAGTTTTCACTCAGCTACCCTGCTGTAGTGACCCTCAGATCAATGAGCATATCAGGGTTCCCTTAAGTTCAATCTGTGGGAATCCGAGGTAAGGTGTGAGACTGAGTGGTCCTACATAAGCAGTAAGCTGTTGTAGTAGTGTTTTCTAAAATAACTTAACAAATCCTAACAACCAGGGATATGCTTCCAAGGTGAGGCTGGAGGAGAAGACCATGTGCCGATATGCTGCCTCCCCTTATCAGCTGTGGTGAGTCTGCAAGCGCAGTGCTTATTGCAGGTCTTAGTAACTAACAGACTGGATGCGTCTGTGCACTGCTTAGATCAGCTTGTGATGTCTAATCATAAACTCTCAGTGCTAATGTATGTTAGCTACTAATAGCTAGCTGTCTCTGCATTCATGTGATGTCTAATCATAAACTCTCAGTGCTAATGTATGTTAGCTACTAATAATTAGCTTCCTCTGCATTCATATGATGTCTAATCATAAACTCTCAGCGCTAATGTATGTTAGCTACTAATAATTAGCTTTCTCTGCATTCATGTGATGTCTAATCATAAACTCTCAGTGCTAATGTATGTTAGCTACTAATAGCTTTCTCTGAATTCATGTGATGTCTAATCATAAACTCTCAGTGATAATGTATGTTAGCTACTAATAGCTAGCTGTCTCTGCATTCATGTGATGTCTAATCATAAACTCTCAGCGCTAATGTATGTTAGCTACTAATAGCTAGCTGTCTCTGTATTCATGTGATGTCTAATCATAAACTCTCAGTGCTAATGTATGTTAGCTACTAATAGCTAGCTTTCTCTGCATTCATGTGATGTCTAATCATAAACTCTCAGCGCTAATGTATGTTAGCTACTAATAGCTAGCTGTCTCTGTATTCATGTGATGTCTAATCATAAACTCTCAGTGCTAATGTATGTTAGCTACTAATAACTAGCTTTATTGGCATTCATGTGATGTCTAATCATAAACTCTCAGCGATAATGTATGTTAGCTACTAATAGCTAGCTTTCTCTGCATTCATGTGATGTCTAATCATAAACTCTCAGCGCTAATGTATGTTAGCTACTAATAGCTAGCTTTCTCTGCATTCATGTGATGTCTAATCATAAACTCTCAGCGCTAATGTATGTTAGTTACTAACAGCTAGCTGTCTCTGCATGCATGTGATGTCTAATCATAAACTCTCAGTGCTAATGTATGTTAGCTACTAATAGCTTCCTCTGCATTCATGTGATGTCCAATCATAAACTCTCAGTGCTAATGTATGTTAGCTACTAATAATTTGCTTCCTCTGCATTCATGTGATGTCTAATCATAAACTCTCAGTGCTAATGTATGTTAGCTACTAATAGCTTCCTCTGCATTCATGTGATGTCTAATCATAAACTCTCAGTGCTAATGTATGTTAGCTACTAATAATTAGCTTTCTCTGCATTCATGTGATGTCTAATCATAAACTCTCAGCGCTAATATATGTTAGCTACTAATAGCTAGCGTTCTCTGCATTCATGTGATGTCTAATCATAAACTCTCAGCGCTAATGCATGTTAGCTACTAATAGCTTCCTCTGCATTCATGTGATGTCTAATCATAAACTCTCAGCGCTAATGTATGTTAGCTACTAATAGCTAGCTTTCTCTGCATTCATGTGATGTCTAATCATAAACTCTCAGCACTAATGCATGTTAGCTACTAATACCTTTCTCTGCATTCATGTGATGTCTAATCATAAACTCTCAGCACTAATGCATGTTAGCTACTAATAGCTAGCTTACTCTGCATTCATGTGATGTCTAATCATAAACTCTCAGTGCTAATGTATGTTAGCTACTAATAGCTAGCTTTCTCTGCATTCATGTGATGTCTAATCATAAACTCTCAGCACTAATGCATGTTAGCTACTAATACCTTTCTCTGCATTCATGAACCCACTGAGTGAATAGTAAAAAGGACACCTAAAAAGTTTAATTACTTGAATGATGGTAATTACTGTATGTTGTTGCATGTGAAGGGCAGTGATTGTTTCAAAGTGTATTCTTCTCGTCCTCCCTTCCTCTTCTCTCTCTTCTTTCCCTTTCTCCCTCCCTTCCTCAACTCCCTTCCTCACTCAACTCACTCCCTCCCTCAACTCCCTTTCTTCTTTCCCTCCCTCCCTTGCTCCCTTCTTTCCCTCCCCCTTTTCTCCTCTCCCTTCCCACTTTTCTGTTCTCTCTCTCCCTCCCTTCTTTCCTTTCCCTCCCTTTTCTCCCCTCCCCTTCTTTTCTCTCCCTTCTTTCAGGGAGAAAATGGTATGAGATGCCTGCAATTCAACGCACCTGTATGCAAGGGTTTTGCTGTCCATTTTCTTTTCAATTGTTATGACATTTTACACACTGACCCAAAAATATATTAAGGGGAAAAAGGCCTAAAACTTTTTTTTTTTTGGGGGGGGGGGGGCAGCCTAGGGCAACACAAAACCTAAATACGCCACTGCACTATGGTCTGTTTCCCAAATATAACACTTTAGTTATTATATATATATATTAATATATATAGTAAAATTATATAAAATACAATATATAATATAAAACTATATTATATTAGTAAACAGCTATCTTTAGAAGCCTTAAAAAGGGACACTAAAGTCAAATTAAACTTCTATGATTCAGATAGAGCATCCAATTTTAAGCAACTTTCCAATTTACTTCCATTAACAAAATGTGCACAGTCTTTTTATATTTACACTTTTTGAGTCACCAGCTCCTACTGAGCATGTGCAAGAATTCACAGACTATAGGTATATGCATTTGTGATTGGCTGATGGCTGTCACATGATACAGGGGGAGTGGAAATAGACAGAACTTTGAAATCTACTACTCATTTGAAGTTCAGACTAAGTGCTATTGCATTGTCTTGTTATCTTGCATTTGTTGATTGTGCAAATCTACTGTATTTACTGGTCTAATAATTTTCCCTTCAAACAGGAACTAGGACAGCACTAAGTAAAAAAGAAATAAATAATAAGTCTATAAATATAGTTTTACTTGAAAAATCATAAGCAATTGTAGAATGTTACAGACAATAAAAAGGTACAAATAAAACCACTTGCACAATAAAAACAGCATGGATAATAAGGGGTTAAGGAGCTTTTGCTGCAGTAGCCAGTGACAAGCGTAACCAGGGAACACTTGCAGCCCGAGGCGGCTCTAGACTAAGGAAGGCCATAGGCAAAATTAAATTATGAGGCTCCTCTTAAATGGACATGAAACATTTCCCTGTCATGATGCAGATACAACTTTCAAATTTACTTCTATTATCAATTTTACTTCATTATTTGCTATATTTTGTTGAATAAGCAGCAATGCACTACTGGGAGCTAGCTGAACACATAGGATGAGTCAATAACAAGAGTTATATATGTGCAGCCACCAATCAGCAGCAAGCTCTCAGCTCCTGAATTTACCTAGGTATGCTTTTCAACAAATGATACCAAAAGAACAAAGCAAACTAGATAATAGAAGTAGCTGGGTAAGTTGTTTAAAATTGCATGTTCTGTCTGAATCATGAATGACAAATTTTGGGTTTCACATTTCTTTAACACACAAAAGAAAAAAAATGCAAAACTTAGCCCAATATATTAATTTCTATAAACGGAATATTTCTCATGCAAGAGTCATGGCCAAATCCCATCCTGGAATTGTACTTCTGACTATCTATAGATAAACACTGTCTGTGTCCTAAGAAGTATGTGACTGTATGTTTGAAGGAAGCCAGTGGGCTTGGCTACTATACCATTAACACCTGTTAGACATATTTTTCTATACTCCATAAGTGAGGCCTTAGGCTGTTGCCTATTTGGCCTAATGGTAGAGCGGCCTCTGCTTGCAGCTGTGCCTACACTTACTATTACAGCACACACTGGTATCCAAATACAGGTGCACTCTCAGATTGTGTCCTTTTATTAAATAGTACTTCTAAGTACAGCTGTCATGTTCACTAGCTTAGTTTACAATGAAGTTTTATTACTATAGAGTGTCTGAAGCAACTGCAGGTTGCTTGTATAACTTTGTTACACACACTTGCAATACATGTGCACGCTCCTAAACTTACTTCAGTGTGCTGTTATAGAAAAGCTTAAAAAAAAAAGTCAATACTTTTAATTGTTTGCTCTGTCTGAATCATGTTGGTTTCCCTTTTCTTAATACACAATAAGAAAAGGGTATGTTTTTGAAGTAAAATCTATAACAAAATAGACCATTTTATTTTTGTAGAAGAATGTCTCAATTCAGTTGTGTTGCTATAGAATAACATAGCGCTCGTGTGCAAGGCTGAATTTTAGCAGCGGAATTCAGCCCTCCAGAGGCGAGCTGCGGTGGACAGGGGCGCGTATGTGTGTCCCTGTCCTCCGTAGTTTGATAAATTGACCCCTTACTATTTGTCTTATTTGGGGGTCATAACCAGGCTTTAGTATGCAGACAACAAGGCTAACCACAGTCCTAATGTTTATTTAAAGTTCATTGTTTTACAATCGTGCTCTGTTTGGGGAAAAATATGTAACAAGATTAGCCTTAAGAAGTTAGCAGTGTATATTTTCCAAATCTGAGAATTAGAAAATATACAATTTCCAGAGCTAAATTATATGAAAAAGAGGCAATAAAAAAATGAAAGTATATTGCAAAGTTGTTTAACTAAACATATATTTTAAAAATCTCAAGGTATCTACTGTCCCTTTAATACACTAGGTATTGAAGGTCAATGGCAGGAGTTGTGTATCAGGAAGAATTTACAGCATTGCTTTCATAGCTTTTGTTTACATTCTCTGCATAGTGTAGAAGAACGGGCAGATTATAAATATTTCACACGCAAGTCGGATTGTGCTATTTACTTTTCCATACATATCACAAACCAACTCTTGGCAATGCAGGGAGCTGTACCAAAAGAGTTTTTATTTTCCACTGATTTGCCATGGAACATTTGGCTACAACTACAGTTACTGAAATTATTCTGAAAATTCAGAAAGTTAATATTCAGCAATGCTTCTATCAAGAATTTATATTTTGTATTGGGATATTAGGGGTTGATTTATCAAGCTGCAGCAGACAGGGGGGTACATACGTGCCCTTGTCCGCCGCAGCTCGCATCTGGTGGGCTGAATTCTGCTGCCGGAATTAAGCATTGTACACTAACGCTATTTTGTGCTTGCGTGCAATCCCGCCCCTTGTCCACATACAACGGCCAGGAGCTGTCAATCTCCCCGGTCGGATGACCGCTGCTTGTTAAATACGGACTGCAAGTTTTCTTGTGAGAACTGCAGTCGAATGGGGTGCGAAGAGTCTGATAAATCGACCCCTAAAGGTTTAGCAAACTTTAGATATTGGAAACCCAAATATGGATGACAAACTAATATTTCAACTAGAATAAAGTGTACGTTTTTATTAAAGAACCAGTAAACACAGTAGATTTGCAAAATCAACAAATGCATGATAAAAAGACAATGCAATAGCACAGTCTGAACTTCAAATGAGTAGTAGATTTTTTTCTGACAATTTTAAAAGTTATGTCTACTTCCACTCCCCCTGTACCATGTGACAGCCATCAGCCAATCACAAATGCATATATGTACCATGTGACAGCCATCAGCCAATCACAAATGCATATATGTACCATGTGACAGCCAATCACAAATGCATATATCTGCAATTAGCGGACCACTAAACACATTTGAATAACACAATCAACAAATGCACAATAAAAAAGAATTCAAAAGCACTTAGTTTGAATTTCAAATGAAAATTAGATTTTTTTTTCCTGACAAATGTCAGCTACATTTTCCTTCCTGATGCATCATGTGACAGCCATCAGCCAATCACAAAATGCATATAGGTATATCCTGTGAATTCTTGCACATGCTCAGTAGGAGCTGGTGACTCAGAAAGTGTGCATGTAAAAAGATTGTGCACATTTAGATAATGGTGGCAAATGGAAAGTTATTTAAAATTGCTGCTCTGTCTGAATCATGAAAGTTTAATTTTGACTTGACTGTCCCTTTAAGCACTGCACTGAAAACATCTACACACATAATTAATGTTTTAATAGCTTGTTATTTGCTGGTTAATTATTTGCAAAGCTATGGAGACCTCAAATTAATACACTTAGGGCTAAATTACAAGTGGAGCTCAATGGATAGTGCAGGGTGTGTGATCTTTTGAGCGACCTTGCATTGCAAGTAGATGGTAAAATATTTTACCCAAAGCGCCTTAAAGGGACATGAAACCCAAAAATTTTCTTTCATGATTTAGGAAGAAGATACCATTTTAAACAACTTTCCAATTTACTTCTATCACATTTGCTTTATTCTCTTGGCATCATTTGTTGAAAGAGCCGCAATGCACTACTGGTTTCTAACTGAACAAATGGGTGAGCCAATGACATTCTGTATATATATGCAGCCACCAATCAGCAGCTAGAACCTAGGTTCTTTGCTGCTCCCGAGCTTTCCTAGATAAATCTTTTAGCAAAGGATAACAAGAGAATTATGCAAATTAAATAAAAGAAGTAAATTGGAAAGTTGTTTAAAATTATATTCTCTATTTAAATCGTGATAGAAAACTTTTTGGGTTTCATGTCCCTTTAACATGGGTAAAACTATTTAGCATGTCCTATACTATAAATGAATAAGCAGGTAGTGCTATTAGCTTTCTCTTTGCGCTTGTATTACAAGTAGTGAGTTATGGGTTGTGCTTGAGCACAATCCTAAATACTGCTGTAATATGCAAGCCCTGTAGAAGTCTATTATGTAAGGGATTTTAGTACACACGTTATCTGATATGCAGATGTTAGCTTGCCCTAGACTTTTGCACAAACGATAAAGAATCTTAATTGGACTTCTAATTTGAACACAAAAAAATAGAAGCGCTATTGATTGGGCTTGGGCAATGTTAATGCACAATATATTTTTTGCTCTCCACCTTTCTCTCTCCACAAAACTGCCACTCACTGGATGTTTTTTTTTCTATTTTTTTTTGCAACAGAGTATAAACTCTTGAGACTGTTATGTATGAACATGAAAGGAAACCAGCAGTTTCTTAAATGCTCAACCCATTCCACTAACAATCATTGCACGGTCAGTCACTTAGATCCCCAATCTGCGGTTTGAACAACTGAAATTCTTAATCATGTTCTTTATTGTTCCTACAAAAGTCTAGGGAACGCTAACATCTGCATATCAGATAGCGCAAGTGTAGTTAATCCCTTACATAATAGACTTCTATGGGGGCTTGCAGTAAAAGTCTTATTGGATATTGCTTGAACGCTAAGCTGAGGGTGCTCTAAGCCTATGGTAAGTTGGAAAGTTTTTTAGGTAGTTGTGTGCTATATTATTAATAATAATGTTGTTTGATCCTACTAGAGCGCTTCTCTTTCTTTATGCATCTGTATTATGACCGGGGGGAAATCTACCTAGGTGTGATGAGGGAAACCAGACGTGGACTCCTTACCCAATGTGCTTAGAGGAATATGGCTGCACCTCACTGATGAAAGCACAATTGGGATAAAAAAAAGCTACTCCCAGGTGGTAACTGGCCCTTAGAACAAGCCACTGAACGGTTGAGCATTCCTGGCAGAAAAACTCTTTAATAAAATAATTGTGAAAGACCACTATAATAAAATCTGTGCAAATCCTTATCTTATAAACAAGTAGACAAAGAAAGTGTATTCAATACGGATAAGTACTCCCCTCTGGTTAGAACTGCTGCCTTCCAACAGTCCCTCCCAAAGGCTGCTGAATTGATATAGGTTGTAGAAGGAGGCGCTGGTTAATGGGGGGTTCCCAAGGATTCCGCTCTGTCCACGGTTCTTCCAAGAGGACTGTATCTGTGTCTGATGAGAAATTTCACATTGGCGTAGTGTTTCCAAACACCTTGTAAACAAGTGTAAAATACTCACAGAATAGTATTGGATAAACCGCTCCACAAGCGGTCAGGAAACGGAAAAAAACGTCTTTGGATATAAAAGGTATCTTTTATTTAGCTCAATGCGTTTCACCGGTTATACCGTCTTTTTCAAGAGCAGTTAAAACATAGTATGGCTTACAAAAAATCATATCATATTTGCTTGTGGAGCCGTTTATCCAATACTATTCGGTGAGTATTTTACACTTGTTTACAAGGTGTTTGGAAACACTACGCCAATGTGAAATTTCTCATCAGACACAGATACAGTCCTCTTGGAAGAACCGTGGACAGGGTGGAATCCTTGGGAACCCCCCATGAACCAGCGCCTCCTTCTACAACCTTATCTTAGGGTGTTGATTTTTACAAGCATAAATCCTGCTCTGAAAAGTGCCAAAGTTAATGCCTACTTCCGCATTCGGCAGCTAACAAAGCTGGCGAATGCCCATGTCTATATAGTGGTTGTGCAGTATGTTGTAACATATGGGGTCTGAACCTTAAAAAATGCATTTTAACCTCTTTGAGGCAGTGGAAAAACTACACATCTCAGATTTAAATTACAGGAAATACAGACAAAATAAGTATGCATTGCAAAGTTTATTCAGTGTGTAGTTTTCTACGGGGAATTACGTTTTAAGGACAATGCCCAATAAAAAACAGAATTTATCTTTTTTACAATGAGATGTCATATTGGTATATGGAATTAAAAGGACATGCAACTCAACATTTTTCTTTCATGATTCAGATACAGAATACACATTCCAAATTACTCCTATTATCTACTTAGCTTCATTCTTTAGATATACTTTGTTGAAGAAATAGCAATGCACATGGGTGAGCCAATCCCATGAGGTATCAATCAGCAGCTACTGAGCCTATTTATATATGCTTTTCAACAAAGGATACCAAGAGAATTAAGCAACTTAGATAATCATCTGATGGGTGAGAGATTAGTAACCATGGTTACCGATCAGATGATTATTTATCCTGTACTCTAGTTCAGATATCATGAAAATCTTGCCTGTTAGGGGTCATGAAGACTTAATTAACAATGCTCTCTCCGAATCATGAATGTTTAATTTTGATTTTCAGAACCCTTTAAGAAATTTGACATTTTCACATAAGCTTTCTGACCCCAATGTTAAATAAGAGATTCAGTACTTTCTAAGAGGTCCTTTACTCCTTTAATTTACAAGGGGACTAAGGTATGGGCATTTTACTTCCTATGTGAAGGAAATGTGTAAAAGCCACGGGTGACACTTGTGCTCTCTTACTGCCCCACAGACACTATACACCCTTACTCTAAGGGGTATATTTATTAAGCAGCCGATGCTGCTTATTCCGTGCGAGCCTTCCGGGTCGCGGGTAACAGGAGTAAAGAAGCAGTGCTCTTAAGACCGCTAATCCTTAACTCGTCCACCACATTTTAGATCGGGATGATTGACAGCCCCTGCTAGCGGCCAATTGGCAACAAATTTGCAGGTGGTGGCATTGCACAAGCATTTCACTAGCAATGCTTGTGCAATGTTAAATGCTGACAGCGTATCATGTCCGCCCAAGGTATGATAAATCTACTCCTAAGTCTAATAGTTGTATGTAGCTTGTGGCTGGAACAGTTGCTTTAGCAGTTACTGTATCCATCTTTGTTGCCTTTGATAAACAAACCGCCTTTAATTAAATAAGCAAACAAACAAATGTATGCAAGAAAAAAAAAGAGTTGATTCGCTCTTGTGGCTAAAACCGTTGCTATTAAAGACAGGAAAGGATTCAAAAGATCAAATTTACACTATGCAATGTCCGTGTCAGTTCATTGTTCCTGGTGTCAGTGAATAAGTATATAAGCTTCATTTTTTTTCTCTTGGATAGTCCTCCCCTGTTTAAAAAAAATAAATATTTGTGTTGCTGCTGGCTTGTAGCAGTATCAATAGCTACTACAGTCTTACTTACAAACGGAGAAAATAGATCTTTTTCGCCAATCCTTTCCAGGATAACCCAAAATACTCAAAATCCAATTGTCTCAAGGACAGAAAGTGATGTGAAATTTTCTGACCAGGGGCACGGATAGCAAAACAAACTTTTCCCTATGCTATCCAAAACTAAACAAATGTTGGCTAGAGTTTCACCTAAAAAAATTTGCCTGTTCCAACTTACATACAAATTCAACTTAAGAACAAACCTACAGAACCTATCTTGTTCGTAACCTGGGGACTGACTGTACTGTAACTTTAAGCTGCATTCCAACTGCTCCTCTGTTGCTCTGAAGATATAACCATAGAAATTAATGGACAAATGGATTTTCATTAACAAACTAATTCCAAACAACCCCTTTAACAAATATTAGACAAACTAAATATTTTCCCAAATTGACTGATTTAGCTGAAACAAGTTATTTGTCTGAAAACATTTGTCTAATAAATCATCAAGAACCAACTACCTTTTTCATAACCAATAATTAATATTTGAGTAATTTAACAATAGAAGTAAGTTGTTTAATAATGTTACGTAAAAAAAAAAAAAGGTTCATATTTATGCAGATAGTTGATTAATTAAATTTTTTGTTTTAACTCTGGGTCGTTCTTTCAAAAGTTCACATTCAAATTACATTAAAGGGACGGTAAAGTCAAAATTAAACTTTCATGATTCGGATAGAGCATGCAATTTAAATAACTTTTGAATTTACTTCTCTTGTGTAATTTGCTTCATTCTCTTGATATCCTCTATTCAAAACCATACCTAGGTATGCACTGCTGGTTGTTAGCTGCTAATTTGTGGTTGTACATACAGATGTGGCCTAAAGTATTGGTATCCTTGCATTATAAAGTATTGGTATCCTTGCATTATAAAGTATTGGTATCCTTGCATTATAAAGTATTGGTACCCTTGCATTATAAAGCATTGGTATCCTTGCATTATAAAGTATTGGTACCCTTGCATTATAAAGTATTGGTACCCTTGCATTATAAAGTATTGGTACTCTTGCATTATAAAGTATTGGTACCCTTGCATTATAAAGTATTGGTACCCTTGCATTATAAAGTATTGGTACCCTTGCATTATAAAGTATTTGTACTCTTGCATTATAAAGTATTGATACTCTTGCATTATAAAGTATTTGTACTCTTGCATTATAAAGTATTGGTACCCTTGCATTATAAAGTATTGGTACCCTTGCATTATAAAGTATTGGTACTCTTGCATTACAAAGTATTGGTACTCTTGCATTACAAAGTATTTGTACTCTTGCATTATAAAGTATTGGTACTCTTGAATTATAAAGTATTGGTACTCTTGAATTATAAAGTATTGGTACCCTTGCATTATAAAGTATTGGTATCCTTGCATTATAAAGTATTGGTACCCTTGCATTATAAAGTATTGGTACCCTTGCATTATAAAGTATTGGTACCCTTGCATTATAAAGTATTGGTACCCTTTCATTATAAAGTATTGGTACTCTTGCATTATAAAGTATTGGTACCCTTGCATTATAAAGTATTGGTACTCTTGCATTATAAAGTATTGGTACCCTTGCATTATAAAGTATTGGTACTCTTGAATTACAAAGTATTGGTACTCTTGAATTATAAAGTATTGGTACCCTTGCATTATAAAGTATTGGTACTCTTGCATTATAAAGTATTGGTACTCTTGCATTATAAAGTATTGGTACCCTTGCATTACAAAGTATTGGTACCCTTGCATTATAAAGTATTGGTACCCTTGCATTATAAAGTATTGGTACCCTTGCATTATAAAGTATTGGTACCGTACTCTTGCATTATAAATTATTGGTACCCTTGCATTATAAAGTATTGGTACCCTTGCATTTTAATGTATTGGTACCCTTGCATTATAAATTATTGGTACCCTTGCATTTTAAAGTATTGGTACCCTTGCATTATAAAGTATTGGTACTCTTGCATTATAAAGTATTGGTACTCTTGCATTATAAAGTATTGGTACTCTTGCATTATAAAGTATTGGTACCCTTGCATTATAAAGTATTGGTACCCTATGCATTATAAAGTATTGGTACTCTTGCATTATAAAGTATTGGTACTCTTGAATTATAAAGTATTGGTACCCTTGCATTTTAAAGTATTGGTACCCTTGCATTATAAAGTATTGGTACCCTTGCATTATAAAGTATTGGTACCCTTGCATTATAAAGTATTGGTACTCTTGCATTATAAAGTATTGGTACTCTTGCATTGTAAAGTATTGGTACCCTTGCATTTTAAGAGAGAAACACAAAAAAGCCTGACTGGAATTTGCCGAAATGCATGTTGACAAGCCACAGTCTTTCTGGGAGAATGTCCTTTCGACAGACGAAACAAAAGTAGAGTTTTTTGGCGCAACAACTCCATGTTTAAAGAAGGAAAAAAGAAGTGTTTAAAGAAAAGAAAACAGTCCCTTCCGTTAAACATGAAGGAGGCTCAATGATGTTTTGGGGTTACTTTGCTGCCTCTGGCACTGGGGGCCTAGAAATCTGTGCAGGACACAATGAAATCAGAAGACTATCAAGGTATTCTGGAGCAAAACATACTGCCCAGTGACTGACAGCTGTGTCTCAGTTGCATCATGGGTCTTCCAGCGGGATCATGACCAGAAACATACCTCAAAAACACAGTAGAATGGATTATATGTTCAGCTAGCTCCCAGTAGTGCATTGCTGCTCCTTCAACAAACCATAAAGAATGAAGCCAATTTGATAATAGAAGTAAACTGGAAAAGTTGTTTAAATGTTATGCTCTTTCTGAATCATGAAAGGAACATCCCTTTAGCTGATCTCATGACGTATGTATTTCACATCACCAAATGACCAATAAAACCATTATATGCTACAATTTACTTTTCTGAAGAAGAGTTACAGACATTGCTCATCTTGATTTATGAGTCTGGAGATATTATGTACTCTTGTACTGTTCACACTTATTGGTCATGTCTGCTACAACTGGCACTTAGGTTAAAAATGCATAGATCAGCTCGGTGACACATAAGTGCCTCTGGGAAAAAAAACAGCTTGTTCTCTGCAGTTGTCAGAAGCCATTTAAACATCCTGAGCTTTCCTTTTTTGTTGTTGGAATAGACATCTGCTTGGCTTCTGTGTCAATATTAGAATGGAGATAACAAAATTGCGAACCAGAGTTGTAGCTCTCTAAATTGATAATATGTTTTTACATGGTTTAGGGCTAGATTACAAGTGGAGCGATAATTAATTGCGTTCCCGTAAATGGGCACATTTTCCCGTATACAGTGGCGCAATAAATAACCAGCAATTACAAGTGGCTGTGTATTGCTACTGTGAGCTTGTGGTAGCAATTATGTGCCATAATTGCCCCCAAAATATAGTGTATTGTATTTTTTTTTAAAAAACAACTGCACTAGGCAGTTTTTAGGGGTTAAAGTTGGCGGGTGTGGGGTGTTAGAAAAAAAATGGCACTGAAAAGTTCCTTTACATTGCGGTCTATTAGGAACTGTGTGTTCCTTGCAAATATTTATGCTTACATACATATATATTTATGTATATACACATATAGGCTATTACTACGGCTGTGTAAGCCGAAACGTGTAAGCCGTTCAGTGCTACACTACTTGAGTGCTTGAAAGTTTCTTTTGATTTTTATCTTATTTGGCGAATCTTCAGTTTCTTTGCTCATTGGTTTTTACCAGCTGATTCGCCAAATCTTTTGCCTGCAGTGAGGTCTGGAGCAGGTGTGTGTGTTTTCAGTATTTGGACTGGATAGGAGCCATCACATGCTGGTAGGAGGAGCCAGAGTACGAATTCAAATCGAAAGGGATCCACAGGGACGCCAGCCGCACCGGAGGAGACCACAGACACTTGGAGAGGCAGAGAGACTTCTCGTGTCATAGGAAGACCGGTAAGAGGGCAAAGGGGTAGTGGATTTTAAGGCTGTATTTCCACCTAGATGGGCTCCCCCAAACAGAGACACCACCTTACGTGACTTATTTACTTATCTAAGTACACTAGACTTTTAAGCCTATAGGAGTCCCTGGGTTTCTTTACACTACTTTGTTTACACACATATAAACACATAAATATATATGTATATAGTCATATACATACTGTATATATTTAGCATTTGCTGCCTATTGCTGAGTGACTTACCCCCTTCGCTGCCATTGTGATCGCAAGGCTTCCATACAATCATACAATGTAAAGGCGAAGTCACGTTTGCATTGGGGGTAACTTGTAATACCAGTGCACATTTGCGTGTGCTGGTATTACTAAGTGGTGCTCAAATATCTCTTTTGCGAAAGTGATATTTTGCACTTGTAATCTAGCCGTTAATGCGTTGTATACCTTTAGTAAAGATAATACAAACTAATCTGAAACATTTCCTATATTTAAAGTAAATAAAACATTCAAAGTGGACAAGAAAAATGATGTTTGAGCAATGAATGATGAATACAGCCCCGGTTTGCAGCATTTCGGTTCGTTGCTGCTCCTGCTTTGTTAGAATAAATTTGCAACCCGCAAATAATTGTGCAAATACAGATATTTTTCTGTTGTACTTTTATACTAATAAATTGGGCGCAGTAACAAATAAATTTCTATAAACCGCATCTACATTCACAAATTTGAGCATCAAATTACAAATAATTTAAATTTAATACGTTTTATTAAAGGGACATTAAAATTCAATCCACATGTAGTACTGAAGATTAGGATAACTAGGACCATAGTTATCTCTCCAGGCTCTCTTCCCAGACCATTGTGGATAGATTATTACTCATCTAACATGAACTAAAAAGTACACTTGTTTTTCATCTTCTCAGTCTTAAGTGAGTAGCTGAAAGATAAGTCTGTTTAGGAATAGCTTTGCTGAATGGTGATAGCATGCCGTTAGGAACAAGGAGTCAGGACAGATATAGATTTACATAGATTTATTTAGTTGTTTTTTTTTTAATGAATTTTAACAACAAAAAAATAAATAGAGGATGTGACATGGTAAATAATGATGTCAACATAGCCCAACAGAATTTACCTTTATAAAACCAAATGCAGACAATCAGCAAGCTCACTGAAAATCTATTTAGAATATTCAATTAACACAGATGCTTGGTTTTATAGTTCTCAAAACTGAGTGAAATTGTGTCTCCAGAAGATTGCTAAAGACTCCTATAGAAGTCATGATTGCACAATCCAGAGGATCCTATAGCGATAGAAAAAGTGTGCCCAGTCTGCCTATCATGCCAACATCCATTTGGCATACAGATGGTTTAGCAGTGGTGCGGATGGAAACAGATTTCTAAAGATTCCTATGGAAGTCATAATTGCGCAATCCAGATTTATAACCCCGTTATGAAGACGCAAGTACTGTACAAACACGAAAGCGCGAGTGTGACTGACTATTTCAAACTGTAAAATACAAATGTGCCATTTGTAAATGTTGGGGTCCTGATGTGACTTTTTCTACAGATTCCATTAGTTGTAAAGGATATCACGTTCTCAACACATAGACATGTATATGAATCTGTACATTTGTAAATGTGTGCTCTGGCCACTGAATACAGACTCTACAATAGTGATGAATATGGTGAATCAATACCATGGGGCCAATTTATCAAGGGCCACATGGCCCCTGATGCCCCTGTTTTAGCGCGAGCCTTCAGGCTCGCCGGAAACAGCAGTTATGAAGCAGCGGCTCCATAACTGGTCCGCCTGTTCTGAGGCTGTGGACATCAATGCCGACAACGTATGCTGTCAGCATTCATCGATGTATGTCGAACATGATCCGCTGAGCGGATCATGTCGGACAGACCGATGATAAATCGGCCCCCAAGTATGTTGAAGGGATATAAAACACAAAAAAATTATTTTGTGATTTAGACAGCACATACCATTTTAAAAAAAGTTTCCAATTTACTTCCATTATCAAATTTTGAAGAGATGCCTAGGTAGGTATCTGGAGCACTATATGGCAGGAAATAGTACTGCCATATAGTGCTCCAGAAATGGGCAGGCTCCTAAGCATACATCCCTGCGTTTCGACAAAAAATACCAAAAGAACGAATAAAAATTGATGATTTAGAATTAGAAAGTTATTTAAAATCGCTGCTCTATCTGAACCCTGAAAGAAATGTTTTGGGTTTATTAGACCTCTACTATGCCTCCTGTGGCCATTTCAGAGGTTTTTTTTCACATCTGCAGATAGCCTTGGAATAGTTTCAAAGATGCCCAAAATGCCCTTTCGAGGACTTTTCAAATTTGACACCTCAAGGCACGTGAAAAGTAAAAACTGGTGTTGAAAGTCACTTGAAAATGGTTTCTGAACGCTAATGCTTTTAGCAAGGCTCCAAAAACGCGTTGGCAAATGTAGTAACGAGCTGAAAACGTGCTATTGTGATCAAATCAAAATGAAAAGTGTCTGGAAATGTGACAATAGATTATGATCAAAACCATTATTATTATTATTATACTTCATTTATTAAGCGGCAACATATTCCGCAGCGCTGTCCATGGATACAATTCATTTAAATAAAACAATACAAGACTTGTAAGATACAGGACAAAATTTACAAACACATACAGGAGGGATTGAGGGCCCTATTCCCGTGGGAACTTACAATATAGAAAGACCATAGATATACTCAGCTTTGGAGCAGCAATGCATTCACGGTCCTGAGCTGAGCATGGCCCCTGAGCCAATCAGCGGGGGCGTATGCGCATCACCACCAATTACCTGCTATGTTCTGCTAAAGATCAGCCGTGTATTGCCCCTCTGGAAATGCATTTGACTATGAGGTTGATAACAGTCTATCATTTGTTAATGTCTGATAATGAGCCTTTTTATTGTTTATTGGCAGCACTTCTTTTTCATTGTCATTTCTATGAAAAGGGACATGTACCAGTCCTGATTTTCTGATCTTAAAGGGATACTCAAGTCAAACTTTTATGATTCAGAAAGAGCAGCAGTTTTAAGACACTTTCCAATTTACTTCCATTATAAAACTTTGCACAGTCTTTTTATATACACACTTTATGGTGAACAAGATCCTACTTAGCATGTGCAGAAGCTCACAGGGTATAGGTATAGTAGTCTGTGATTGGCTGATGTCTGTCACATGATACAGGGGGCTGGAAAATGGGAAAAAACTAAATTTGTTAGAATACAGTCTACTGTTTATTTGAAATTCAGAGTAGGGGATCAATTTATTAAAGTGCTGACATGATGCGATGTAGCGTATCATGTCTGCATACGCTGTCGGCATTTATCATTGCACAAGCAGTTCTTGTGAACTGCTTGTGCAATGCCGCCCCCTGCAGATTCGCGGGCAATCGGCCGCTAGCAGGGGGTGTCAATCAGCCCAATCGTATAGGATTGGGCGGATTGAAGACCGCAGCCTCAGAGGCAGCGGACAATTTATGGAGCAGCCGTCTTTAGACCGCTGCTGCATAACTGCTGTTTCCGACGAGCCCGAAGGCTCGCGCAGGAACAAGGGCCATTTGGCCCTTGTTAAATCTACCCCTAGGTGTTAAATCATTGTATTTTTATTATCTACTTGTTAATTATGCAATTCTACTGTAATCCAAATTCTCAGGTCTATTTTCAGTTAAAAAGATCTGTAAACCCCAAACAAAAGGTTTCAACTTTTTGCTTGAAGATTATTTGTACACATAGCCTATTAGTATCACTACGCACTATATAAAGGGAGCAATCAAGATACAGGAATTTTATAACCTGTGATATAATCACTAACCCCAAAAATTCTCCATTTTGTTTGTGGTTATGATGTCTAACATCTACCAGAAATATATACTTCCCAGTTCAATGTCATCAGCTCAACGGCCCGCATGGCTGAGAATGCTGTAATAAAACCTTCCCAGGCAGCGCAAACCATCAGGAAATGAAAACAAAATCCAATGTCATATACACTGGATCACAGAAAACTCCCCCATAATCCATAGCAAAAATATTTATCTTTGTCAGTCTAGAGACTGCTGCAAAAATTCATAGTGCATTGTTTTTCAATTCCAGTCCTTAGGGCACACCAACGGGCCAGATTTTCATGATATCTGAAACTACATGGTTACTGATCATTTTTAATATATGTGCAAAATTTACTTACTATTAAAGTGCTATAAAAAAAGGGAAAAAATATAATAAAATGAAATATAACTGTATTGAGGAAATTCATAAAGTCCTGTAAAGTTGGGAGCAATATTGCAGCATTTTAATTTGTGTTTTAGTACATTCAATATATTTGTATTTATACCACGGAGCTTTAGCTGGTTGTATACTGGGTACCTATAAAACCAGATGTGCGCTATTAAAGTAAGAGTAAATCCTAGCGTTTGGAAACATCACCTCACAGAAAAATTGCATTCTGCCTTGGGCTGCCTGAGGAGCTCAGCGCGGCGAACGCTTCAGACAAATAAAGGAACTTTCAGCATGAAGTATTTTATACTTTATGACTGAAAGTCCCCTTTATTTGTTCCACTGGTAAATCTTAGCGTTTCACAAATGCTAGGATTTACTATCATTTTAAGGGAGCCAGTCAGGCTCAGGAATACGTGAGTAGCCTTTTCAGCAGCTTTGTTAAAATTGGATATATTTATACAGTACTTTGCTATTTAAAGGACCAATAAATACAGCAGATTTGCATAATTAACAAATGCACGATAAAAAGACAATGCAATAGCACTTAATCTGAAATTCAAATGGGACGCAGATTTTTTTCTGACAAATTACAAAGTTATGTCTATTTCCACTCCCCCTGTATCATGTGACAGCCATCAGCCAATTACAAATGCATACACATACCATGTGACAGCCATCAGCCAATTACAAATGCATACACGTACCATGTGACAGCCATCAGCCAATTACAAATGCATATACATATGTTCTGTGAATTCTTGCACATGCTCAGTAGGAACTGATGACTCAAAAAGTGTAAATATAAAAAGACTGCACATTTTGTTATTAGGAAGTAAATTGGGATGTTGTTTAAAATTGCTACTCTGTCTAAATCATGAAAGTTTACTTTTGACTTGAGTGTCCCTTCAAGTGTTTTTTTTTTCTTCAAGGCACAGAGATTCCATATAGGATTTGATATCTATTCTTCACAGAACTAAAGAACACTTCAGTTGAACATCATGGACTAGAAGTATATCCTTAAAACAGTTATATTGTATGGTTATTGATCAGCTGATTATTTCACTTGAGCTCTAGTTCAACGGGCCAGATTTTCATGATTTCTGATTTAGAGTACAGGTGAAATAATCAGCTGATCAGTAACCATGGTTACTAATCTACTCTCATCTATCAGCTGATGATTTCACCTGTGCTCTAGTGTAGATATCAAGAAAATGTAGTCTGCTGGTGTGCTCTAAAGACTGGAGTTGAAAATGATTTATCTCTATTTGTTGTACAATTAAAGGGACATGAAACCCAAAATTTTTCTTTCAGAATTCTGATAGAGAATACATTGTTTTTAGACAACTTTCCAATTCACTTCTATTATCAAAGTTGCTTCATTCTCTTTGTATCCTTTTATTGAAGCAGTGATGCATTACTAGGACCTAGTTAACACATTAGGTGAGCCCATAACATGAGGCATTTATGTGCAGCAACCAATCAGCAGCTCCTGAACCTATCTAGAAATCCTTTTCAGCAAAACATACCCAAAAGAACAAATTAAATTAAATACTAGAAGTAATTTGGGAAGCTGCTAAAAATCACATTCTCTATCTGAATCATGAAAGAAAAAAAAATTGGATTTCATGTACCTTTAAAGGACCAGTCAACACATTAGATTTGCATAATCAACAAATGCAAGATAGCAAGACAATGCAATAGCACTTAGTCTGAACTTCAAATGAGTAGTAGATTTTTTTATAACAAATTTCAAAGTTATGTATATTTCCACTCCCCTTGTACCATGTGATAGCAATCAGCCAATCACAAATGCATATACGTATAGTCTGTGAATTCTTGCACATGCTCAGTTGGATCTGGTGACTCAAAAAGTGTAAATATAAAAGACTGTGCACATTTTTTTTTAATGGAAGTAAATTGGAAAGTTGTTTAAAATTACATGCTGTATCATGAAAATTTAATTTAACATGAGTGTCCCTTTAACTGTGATGACTTGTCAGTAACTAAAAGCTATTTTTCTATCATGTTCAATTACAATTTCAAAATTATTTTTATTTATAGAAACTAGGCACATTTCTTTTTAAAACATAAAATGATTTATGATGCTCTGACACTGCTTAATCATAAGCTTTAAATATTTGTCATCCTCTGATTTCTCGCTCGGTGACACATAGGCAACATTAGTGGCATTAGAATTTGGAAGAGGTCCCTATGAAAATGAATATTCATGCCCTTTCTATACGTCAAATTATATTGCTACTCTGTGCAAAATATATAAAGAGCAGAGAAACTGCCTGCAATCGCCACTTGCTATAAACTGCACAATTTATCATTGCACAAGAGCTTTCTTGTGCAATGCTGCCCCCTGCTGTCATATGAACAATTGCACGTGAATAGGGCAAGTCAATCACCCCAAACAAGCGAGTGTCAGAAAGATTGATCTTGTCACTTCAGGGGTGGCGAGAGAGGCGAAAGAAGTAGTTTATGCTTCTTAAATTTGCAGTTGCAGACTTGCTCATATGAGCCTGCTCTGCAAAGCCTCAAAAGTTGCAACTGCAGGTCAAAGGGACAGTATACGCCAATTTTAATTTAACGGCGTGTAAAAAAACACTACTATAAAGAATAATATGCACAGATACTGATCTAATAATCCAGTATAAAACCCTTTTAAAACTTACTTAGAAGCTCCCAGTTTAGCTCTGTTGAAAAGATTAGCTGGGACACCCACAGAAAGTAGTTCTATAGCAAAAAGATCAGACACCCCCTCCCCCTTCCTCTGCATATGAAAAGTCTCTTTACACAAACAGAAGCAAGCTGGAGTAGGTATACATCAGTATTCTTCTAAAACTTTGGGGCTTGGTTGGGAGTCTGAAAATCAGCACAATGTTATTTAAAAATAAGCAAAACTATACATTTTTTTTTTTTAAAGAAAACTGTATAGGCTATATAAATGGATCATCTACAAAACATTTATGCAAAGAAAAATCTAGTGTATAATGTCCCTTTAATATATTTTGCCCTTTGTCTTGGCTTCATATCAGCATTTCTGTATAAATCCCCAGGAACAATACCTTTTATAAAACTTTCTATATATTAAAGGCTACAAGATATCCCAGAGGAGGAACAGGAAATAAAACACTTTATCAAACTAAATATATGCATTTAATACAAATAATTCCCTAAAATTAAAGGCTCTTATTTGTTTAACATTTAGTTTAGGGACAAAGTATACCATGTTTCATTGGTTTAGAGGGGTTTAGATAACCAGTTGATATGAATACATATGTGCTCTTAAAAATGTTCTGTAAGAAATTATAGTGAACTTATTTCTGGAAAGCATCAAAAACAGCCTCTCTTGCCAAATGTTCCACACAGCTGTCTCACTTGTTTTGTTTTATTTTATTTTTAAATTCCAAAGCTGTGCTTCCGCAAACATGAAAAAGCTTGATACATGTGGGAAATTAAAAAAGGTATATTTTAAATACATAAGAAAAAAGATAATTATGTCACCTTGCTAAAAAACATCAACATATCAGACAAGTCTAAACTTTATTTAAAAAAAAATAATCTTGTCTGCTGCAATCGTTTTTCAATAGTCAAACTCTGCTCACAACTTGCCTTTTTTTGTGCTTGTTCCTTATCAATTTATGAGCTTCTATTCCACAGACCAGTAGTTCACAAGCCTGTATTTTCCTAGCTTCAAAATAAAAATGACCAGCTTTGACCTTTTATGTTAAAGGGACACTGAACCCAAATTTTGTCTTTCGTGATTCAGATAGAGCATGCAAATTTAAGCAACTTTCTAAATTACTCCTATTATCAATTTTTCTTTGTTCTCTTGCTTTCTTTATTTGAAAAAGAAGGCATCTAAGCTATTTTTTGGTTCAGAACCATGGAAAGTACTTGTTTAATGGTGGGTGAGTTTATCCACCAATCAGCAAGAACAACACAGTGTGTTCACCAAAAATGGGCCGGCATCTAAACTTACATTCTTGCATTTCAAATAAAGATACCAAGAGAATGAAAAGAATTTTATAATAGGAGTAAATTAGAAAGTTGCTTAAAATTGCATGCTCTATCTGAATCACGAAAGAAAAAATTTGGGTTCAGTATCCCTTTAAAGGGATATGAAATGTCATTTTGTGATTTAGATAGGCCATGCACATTTTAAACAACTTTCTAATTTACTTCTTTTATCCATTTTTCTTCATTCTCTTTGCATCTTTTCTTGAAAAAGGGGTGTAAGCTTAGGAGTCGGCCCATGTCCGGATCACTATATGGCAGTAGTTTTGCAAGAATTTGCAAGAGCACTAGAGGGTAGCACTAGTTCCTGTCATGTAGTGCTCCAGACACCTAGTAATCTCTTCAACAAAGAATACCATTGGGAACAAAGCAAATTTAATAATAGAAACTTTTTATTTATTTTTAAACTGCATGCTCTGCCTGAATCATAAAAATATTTTGGGGGCTTCATATCACAAAGATATTTTACATTTGTTTAAATAAAAGTAGCCCTCATTTTACAAAGGTTAATTTTGCAGTGACTCACAATAACAACAGGACGCATAAAGGAAATGGGACATAAATAATTGAAATGCTGTACTTTATGTGAACTCTCTTCTAAAGGCAACATTACCAGCAATACATAATTATCTGATGTGAGAGGCTACTGAGACATTTTGTGCACTGCAGCTGAAAAGACTTTGCACTTAAAGGGACATTGTACACTAGATTTTTGAATAAACGTTTTGTAGATGATCAATTTATATAGCCCATCTGGGAATGTTTTTGTAACGATGTATAGTTTTGCTTATTATTTTTTTTTTAATAACATTGAGCTGATTTTCAGACTCATAACCAAGCCTCAACGCTTTAGATTTATACAGATTTCTGCAGCTCCTGTTTAAAGGGACAGTCAACTCCAGAATGTTTGTTGTTTTAAAAGATAGATAATCCCTTAATTACCCATTCCCCAGTTTTGCAAAACCAACACAGTTATAATAATACACTTTTTACCTCTGTGTTTACCTTATATCTAAGCCTATGCAGACTGCCCCCTTATTTCAGTTCTTTTGACAGACTTGCCTTTTAGCCAATCAGTGCTCGCTCCTCTGTAAATTCACGTGCATGAGCTCAGTTAGCTATATGAAACACATGCCCTCTAGTGGTGAAAAACTGTCAAATGCAGAGGCAGCCTTCAAGGTCTAAGAAGTTAGCATATGAACCTCCTAGGTTTAGCTTTTAACTAAGAATACCAAGAGAACAAAGCAAAATTGGTGATAAAAGTAAATTGGAAAGTTGTTTAAAATTACATGCCCTATTTGAATCATGAAAAATGTTTTTGGACTTGACTGTTCCTTTAAGGGGACACTGTAACCAAAATTTTTCTTTCGTGATTCAGATAGAGCATGAAATTTTAAGCAACTTTCTAATTTACTCCTATTATCAAATTTTCTTCATTCTCTTGGTATCTTTATTTGAAATGCAAGAATGTAAGTTTAGATGCCGGCCCATTTTTGGTGAACAACCTGGGTTGTCCTTGCTGATTGGTGGATAAATTCATCCACCAATAAAAAAGTGCTGTCCAGAGTACTGAAACCAAAAAAAAGCTTAGATGCCTTCTTTTTTAAATAATGATAGCAAGAGAACGAAGAAAAATTGAAAATAGGAGTAAATTAGAAAGTTGCTTAAAATTTGCATTCTCTTTCTGAATTACAAAAGAAAAAATTTGGGTACAGTGACCCTTTAAGTTTTCTGTCTTTTTACATGCAGGGAAGAGAGGAAGGGGGGGGGGGTTGTCTGCTGTTCCTGTTTTCCCACCCCCTTTTGCTGGGTGCCCAACCTAACCTAGTGCTAAACCTGGAGCTTCTAAGTAAGTTTTTAAAAGGTTTTATACTGAAATTTTGTCTTTTGAAATGGTTGATTTTGCTGGTTATATCCCCACCTATACTGAACATTTAATTAGCCTAAAAGGGACATTGTACATAGATTTTTCTTTGCATAAATGTTGTGTAGATGATCCATTTATATAGCCCATCTGGGAGTGTTTTTGTAACAATGTAGAGTTTTGCTTATTTTGTAATAATATTATGCTGATTTTCAGCCTCCTAACCAAGCCCCACAGTGTCAGATGTATACACGTGTTTACAGACTACTGCTGGCTCCTGTTTGTTATCTGTCTTTTCATATGCAGGGAAGGGAGTGTCTGTGTCCAGCCCCTTTCACTGGCTGTCCCAGCCAAATCTCATCAACTGTGCTAAACTAAAAGCTTCTAAGTAAGTTTTTAAAAAGTTTTATACTGGATGTTTAGATTAGTATCTGTGCATATTCGTCTTTATAGTAATGTCTATTACATGCAGTTATATGAAAATTGGTGTCTACTGTCCCTTTAACTACTGGTTACAGAAAACTAGAAGGTTTACATGATATTATGCTCCCAATGGGGGTGTGAAAGAGGGACAATAAAATGTTAATTTTCCATTGTTTTCTCTATGGGCCCCATGTATTGACAGGTTCTCAACTTGAGAAGCTGTCCACACGCCTTTGCTGCATACAGGCAGCGGAACCGTTTGTCCCCTGGCCTCCAATGAGTGTGTAATGCCTGCCCCTTCACTCAAGCGACCAATCGTGCGAAAGAAGGGACTGTCAATCACAGAGAGCGAGCACTCGTGATTTCTCTTTGTCACCTCAGAGATGGTGAAGAGTGTAAGAAGCAGCGGTCTAATGACCGCTGCGTCTTAAATTGCAGGCTCGCATGTGCGAACCTGCCACGCAAGGGCTCCGGAGCAGCCTACGCTGCTTCTTACATGGAGCCATGTGTATTGTTTTTTGAGTAAATAGTGAGAAAGATAAGGAAGACTCTATGTAAATAAATTAGTTAGATAAAACTAATGAAGTCTACTCTTCATGCAAGTCCAGCCCATTTAATTGGGTCGTGGCTTCAATTAGCAGAGACTGCACATTTATATAAAAAAATAACCCCAAAGTAACAATTTCTCATACATTTTTTTACTCTGCTGTTGGTATAACAAGTAATTGGAAACAAATGAAAGGGAAACCAACTTCCCAGTACACTGTCTCTTTAAATATTAATTTGACATAATCATATATGTGCACATGAAACCCAAAACTTTTCTTTCATGATTCAGATTGTAAGAAAAAACCCCAACTACTTCTTGTTTAAAAATAGTTCTTTTTGCATTTTCTTTTCTTTATGCACTTGTTGATTATGCAGTTGTAAAAAAAAAAACCAATGTAAACTTTCTCATAGTAATTGAGTTTTTTCTTATCTGAATCTTGTAAGTGAATCTAATGCTCAGTGTCTTTATATGATGTTTGTATAGACACTGCTTCTAGCTAAAACCGCAAGGAAAGTTACTGAGACATTTCTTGACAAATCTGCGTAACAAATCAAGAAACAATTTATGGACAAGGATAAGGTAAAATAAACATCATTGTGTGATTACTGCAGTGTTTATATTAATCCGCTGTGTTTATTTGCCTTGCTTTTCCTGACTTAAAAGTATTTATTATGAAAAATGTTTGCACATTCAGATAAGTTAGAATATTACTAATTTTAAAAGAAAAAAAGTTTTTAAAAAGAACACAAATAAAATAGAATGGTTGGTAGTGCTGCTCTTTATTTGCAAAACAATGCAAACTGTTAACAAAATGACAGTTAAAGGTTTTTAAAATATGTATTTTGTATACAGTGTTGAGCTTAAAGGGACACTGAACCCAATTTTTTTCTTTTGTAATTCAGATAGAGCATGCAATTTTAAGCAACTTTCTAATTTACTCCTATTATCAATTTTTCTTCGTTCTCTTGCTATCATTATTTGAAAAAGAAGGCATCTACGTTTTTTTTTGGTTTCAGTACTCTGGACAGCACTTTTTTTATTGGTGGATGAATTTATCCACCAATCAGCAAGGACAACCCAGGTTGTTCACCAAAAATGGGCCGGCATCTAAACTTACATTCTTGCATTTCAAATAAAGATACCAAGAGAATGAAGAATATTTGATAATAGGAGTAAATTAGAAAGTTGCTTTAAATTTCATGCTCAATCTGAATCACGAAAGAAAATTTTTGGGTACAGTGTCCCTTTAAAGGGATATAAAACCATTTTTCTTTTGTGATTCAGATAGAGCATGTGATTTTAAACTACTCTCTAATTTACTTCTGTTATTAATTTTCTTCTTTCTCCCTGTATCTTTTCTTGAAAAGCAGGGTTGTAAGCTTAGGGCCTTTTCTGGAACACTATATGGCAGCAGTTTTGTAATAATGCTATCGATTTGCAAGAGCACTAGATGACAGCATTATTTCCTGCCATGTAGTAAAATGAAACGATCTTACCGGAATCTACGCAGTGGAACAAGAACACGACCCTTCAAGTGTGACGGATAGTAGCATCGCCTCCGCCATTGACTTGAGAGAAGAAAACAGGCAGCGAAAGTCATCAACGCTGATTGCTTATAGAGCTGTTAATATGAGTCGGGATGGTTTCGCAGAAAGACTCTCCCTGCATCTCCGGACTCTAACTTTCATCCATGCTTTCAATGAAAGGCTGACAGGACTACTTAAAACTCCAGTCCCATGCCATAATGTACTACTCTCCATAAGAGACTAATCGTACATTTCTGACATGTCTTTGCCAACCTCCTTGGACGGAAAGCAAAGAATGACTGGGGGATGAGGGAAGTGGGAGGAGTATTTAAGCCTTTGGCTGGGGTGTCTTTGTCTCCTCCTGGTGGCCAGGTTCTGAATTCCCAAAAGTAATGAAAGCAGCTGTGGACTCTTTCCATTTATGAAGAAAATAGATCTAGCCATAAGAAACTAAATTCAGCAAGTACAATTTTGAAGGCGATGAATGTATAGGGCAGTATAAAACTAAAACAAAGGAAATTCTGGTAAAAATGTGTCTAATTAATTAATTACTAACAACTTTTTAACACGTTACAATGTTAAAACTACATGAGAATTGAAGCCTTGTGACTTTCACAGGGTTATGTTCTCCCTAGTGCCACAATGGATAGTGGCTGCTTCCCGTGGTGATGTCAGAGTGCAGAGAGTTAATGGGAAATCCTGATTAGTCAATCCATTAAGAGCTTAGCCATCAACATATTTATGGGAGCTCGGGAATTTTGCCATGCCAAAGCCTCCAATGAGATCTATAGCTAAGTTTGTGCTGAAGCCAGTTGGGCCCCCCTGAGGGGGGACCTCCAGGGCCCGGTCGCAGTTGCGTACTCTGCATCCACAGTAGTTACGCCCCTGTTTCACACTTCAGATAGGGCATGTTATTTTAAACAACTTTCTAATTTACTTTTATCATCAAATTTGCTTTGTTCTCTTGGTATTCTTTGTTGAAAGCTAAACCTAGGTAGGTTCATATGCCTATGTCTAAGTCCTTGAAGGCTGCCTCTTATCTCAGTGAATTTTGACAGATTTTCACAGCTAGACAGTGCTAGTTCATTTGTGCCATTTAGATAACATTGTGCTCACTCCAGTGGTGTTACTTATAAGTCAGCACTGAATGGCTAAAATGCAAGTCTGTCAAAAGAACTGAGATAAGGGGGCAGTCTGCAGAGGCTTAGATACAAGGTAAAAAGTATACTAATATAACCGTGTTGGTTATGCAAAACTGGGGAATGGATAATAAAGGTTTTTTTTTTTTAAAACAATAACAATTCTGGAGCAGACAGTCACTTTATACAGGAAATGAAGCTATTTCAAATAACAAAAAGGTAAAGGAGCTATTTCTAAAGAATTAAACTCCAGCAGGTAAAATTGATCATTGGGGACACAAAGGATATAAACTTTTACAGTACACTGTCCCTTTAAGGTGAATTTGAAAACTATTTTAGTTCACTGCATTGGCTGATTTAGCCTTTTCCGCAATATACGTGCAGCCTCCAGTTTGGAAAGTCAATAATAATAAATGATCAGAAAAAAAAATCGGATACATTTAGAGAGGTTTCTAGAGTTTTTATTGTACACAGAAAACATCTGATACAGAAACACAAGCAAGAGCAATAAACATGATCAGTTTGCAATTAAACTTACAAGAATACATTCTTACTCTACATATGGCTGCCTGTCTAATGTTTACTTTATAGATCACCTGTGGAATGTGAAATCAAAGACTGATATTTTATGCAGTCGCTCATTAACTTCAACTAGCACGGGGGCTTTCAGGCTATTTGTATAAAATCTGTGGGTTTGTCTCTGTAAAACATGTATCTCTCTGAGGCCAAAGCATGTACGTTAAAGAGACATTAAACTCAAAATCCTCATAAAATGTTTATTTATAATACAAAAAATGTATTTGCACTTCTGTTATTTTATATATTGTTTGCCTAATATGAAATTTGCAGTGTTCCCAATCCATCAGAGGGTTGGGAATAAAGAATACTGATCCTCCTACAAGCTTAACAGTGATTGGTCGATATGTCCAGGGGCTCGTTTATATTTGGCTTTAATTGGTCACAGCAAAATAAATAACATTTAGGAGGCTTTTCAAGAGGTGTGTTCTTTGTCTGCAAAACAATGCATATTTCTTACAAACTAACAATTTTTAGTGTTTGCAAAAAAAATTAATTTGCATGTAGAGGTTTTACAATGTACTGACTACATTCTGAGGCACAAATAAAAAAAAATGATTTGATGTCCCTTTAAATTAACTAAATCACAAATATATCAAATTCCAATTTTCAGAAAATCTAGTTTCCTTACAATTAGAAACCACAAAACTGCACTTTATAAATAATAATCAGTTTCCAAGAAGGCTGAAGAGTTTCTCTGGAAAAAAAGGGGATAAATATATCCCAAATACACAATTTTGCTTAGCAATTTTATTAGCTGAATTGTTCTTATGGTCCGACAGCACACAGTGCAGATATTATACATTTCAAAAACACAAATTTATTGTGCAATAAAATGATTTATAATGGTGTGTTACTTGTCAAATTATTCTACCCAGATATATAGAGTTTGGGTACTTGTCTCTCAGGCGAGGCCACTGTACAATAAAATAGTCCGAGAAATAATAAAGAAGTTTTCCAGACAGAGATAAAGTTTCCACACGGCAGATGCTTTCGACATAGATAATGATTATTTTTTTAATACCGAAGATTCCCAGCAGAAATGCAGACAGACAAACAGGGACACATGTTCCAGGTCCATTGCATAAGACCTAATGGAAAAAAAATAAAAAATACATCAAGACACAAAGTTGTTGTTTTTTTTGGTTTGTTTTTTAAATCAATTAAAATAAGATATATTTTTGATACTTTTTCTATTATACACTGATTCAATAATTGCTTAGGGTTTTACAAACTGTTTATAGTCCAAGTCCTTATATGTATAATAGAAAATATTTAATCCCAACATTTTACAAGTGAAATTATTTTACAGATTATACACAAATTTGTATTAAAAATAAAAAGGGACAGTCTACTCCAGAATTATTATTGTTTAAAAAGATAGATAATCCCTTTATTAACCATTCCCCAGTTTTGCATAACCAACACAGTTATATTAATATACTTTTTACCTCTGTGATTACCTTGTATCTAAGCCTCTGCAGACTGCCCCCTTATCTCAATTCGGTCAGATTTTCATTTTAGCCAATCTGCTGACTCATAAATAGCACAATTTTATCTACATGGCACACAAACTATCCCTGTCTAGCTGTGAAAAAAAAGCTTTCAAGAGCTTATACACTAGTACAGTATATGAGCCTACCTAGGTTTTACTTTCAACAAGAAATACCAAGAGAACAAAGCAAACTTGATGATAAAGGTAAATTGGAAAGTTGTTTAAATTTGCATGCTCTATCTGAATCATTAAATTTTAATTTTGACTTGACTGTCCCTTTAAAAGGGATAGGAAAAAGTAAAAATTTCACTTGCTTGATTCAAATAGAACATGTCATTTGAATTCACTTTTATTTTCAAATGTGCTTCGTTCTTTTGGTATCCCTTACTGAAAATGAATACGCGCATATCCTACACTAATGGGAGCTTGCTGCTGACTGGTGCCTGCGCACATTTCTCTTGTGATTGGCTACCTAGATGTGTTCAGCTAGCTGCCAGTAGTGCAATGTTGTTCCTTCAGCAAAGGATATGAGAATGAAGCAAATTTGATAACAGAAGTAAATTGGATAGTATTTTAAAATTGTATGTTCTATCCAAATCACAAAATAATAAGTATTTTTGGTTTCCCTGTCCCTTTAAATAAAAGAGCAAAAAAACCTTAAAGTGATGGTAAATCCTAGCGTTTGGGAAACGCTAGGATTTACAATCATAACAAATAAAGGGGACTTTCATTCATGAAGTATAAAATACTTTATTCTGAAAGCCCCTTTATTTGTTAGCAGCGTTTGCTGCGCTGAGCTGCTAAAGGCAGCCCATGGCAGAACGCAATTTGGCTGAGAGGTAACGTTTCCAACTCTTAGCCAATAGCCGTGCAGGAAATACAGCTTGGCGCCAGGTTTTGCGGCGCCAAGCTGTATTTCCCGCACTGCTATTGGCTAAGAGTTGGAAACGTCACCTCTCAGCCAAATTGCGTTCTGCCATGGGCTGCCTTTAGCAGCTCAGCGCAGCAAACGCTGCTAACAAATAAAGGGGCTTTCAGAATAAAGTATTTTATACTTCATGAATGAAAGTCCCCTTTATTTGTTACGATTGTAAATCCTAGCGTTTCCTAAACGCTAGGATTTACCATCACTAAGTATTTTTCAAATGATTGTAAACTCGAAATTCAATTCCTTGTATACTGTTTTATTATGACTTATGGTTAAATTACTTATAGTAATTTGTTAGAGCATTACTTGATGTGGAAGTCTATGCGTTAACACACAGATAATGTCCCGCGTGGGAGGCACAGATGACTGCTGGACTCAGCAGGAAATAGCTGGTGAGCCAATCAGCATTAGTACAACCTCGCCAATCATTTCGGAACCTGCAGTGTTTGTGGCTCTGGTGCGGGACTTTACCTAGGTATTTAATGCAAAGCATAGCGAGCACTATAGTATCCCTTTTATTATTATTCATTTATAAAGCGCCAACAAATTCCCTTGCTTCTACTTCAGAAGAAAATATAGTTCTGCTCTATGGACGTTCTTGTTCTTCTCCGCTGTAAGAATCTGTCTCTATGCACTATATGGCAAATACCATATGACAGAATGTTGTATGAAAATCTGTTCCTTAAAAGCTGCAAACAGGACAAGTCTTCATAAGCTTAACACATGGGTGAGCCAATGACAATCGGTATATGTATGCAGCCACCAATCAGCAGCTACAACCTAGGTTCTTTGCTGCTCCTTAACTTTCATAGATAAAGCTTTCAGCAAAGAAAAACAAGAGAAGGAAGCAAATTAAATAATAGAAGTAAATTGGAAAGTTGTTAAAAAAGTGTAGTCTTTATCTGAATCATGAAAGAAAATAGTTTCATGTCCCTTTAAAGGTCAGAATATCATCATTCATACTTTTCCCCCTTATATAAAATATTAAAACATGCTTTTAAGTATATAATAAAACATAATATTAAAAGAGCAATGAACATTTCTCTGCGATCAGATAAACTATTCATACGCCTTTAATTACTTTAAGTCATCAGAATTTCCCCAGAAGAGATTTAGTGATCACAGCATGGCATATTTAGAGAGAAGTCACAACATTATTTAAATTTAGATAAAACACTAAATATTGTCACAGAAACATTTCTGATACAGTCAGAGCAGCTTCTAGGCTGAAATAATGAACTATATGAACATCTATCCTTGCATCTAACGGATGTCACCCCTTGTTCTGATACTCTGTGCATTTAAAGGACCATTATGCAGTGAAACAAATAATACTTTACTCAAAACCTTAACTCTTAACCGTAACTACTATCCTAACCATATGTACACTTAGAATATAAATAAACTCATTTTTTAAACTTCTACTCACAGTTCTTGTCATGGTTGGACGCCATAATGCTCCTCCTCCAGAGAAGGTCAGAGCGAACTAGTACTTTGTTAACGCCTTTGCCAAGCCGCTTCACCAATAGTGTGAGCTATGTAAATTTATGTTATTTCTGTCCCACCATAATAATGCATGCGCTAGTCCGTATGTGCACTGCTCAGCCGTGCACAGCATTCATTTCGCACATGCGCATTTGATTTTATATTGACGTGCACGTTCATACACATCAGTTGACAACATAGAGTTGGCTGGTTAGGGAGCTGCACCTAGCATGTTTTATGTTTTAATTTTTTAACACAACGCGATCAGCCACTTTTCAGCTCTGCGGGCCGGTCAGAGAGCTGTGACAGCATTGCCGGGGTGACACGCAGTGACGAGGGCAGCTGTCACATACTCATAGCATTGCCATGGTGATACGCAGTAATGAGGGCAGCTGTCACATTCTCAGTATTGCCGGGTGCCAATGAAACGCTTGCGATCGCGGCAGCGCACATAGGGATGCCGCGTACAGTGCTTCAGGTGAGCTGACGTCACTGCCAATGAAATGCATGCATTCTTCATGAATGGGTCGCGGTTGCGCGCATATGGAAGTGCGGCCGAACGTATTCTCATACAAACTAAGGGCTTGGTAAGTAACACAAAAAAAATGCAAGATTGCATGAAAATAATTAATACTAGCCTTTATTTTTTAAAGCTCAAAACAGCTACACTACATGTTCAGAACATACTTCATACAATCAGGATAAGAAAATATGGGTGTATAATGTCCCTTTAATAGTGATGCAGAAGGTCATGACCCTTCCCTCCTTGTCTAGCGCTGTGCATAAACATCAGGACTGCAGTAAATGGCCTATCATTGGACATAGAAGTGATACCTCTTAGGTGGAGAATTTAAATTTCCCCGGTCTCTTCTGACCGGGGGAGATGGACAGCTCCTGCCCGCATAGGATTGGCTGTGGGCGGGCAGGGGGCGGGGTTGCATGCGAGAGCTAGTGTACCATGGTTAATGCGGGCCGCGCTGCCCGCCAGAGGAGAAACCAGGCTGACAGTGTAAATATGTACTCCCCTGTCTGCAACGGGATGATAAATCGAGCCCTAAGTATCTGATCCAGTGACGAGAATGTAAGCGAGCGCGGTATATGTACTGTTCACACATCACATGAGACATAGGGACATTAACCCATGGTTATGAAGCTTGACACCACTGATGCAGAGCCCACAGAGCTAAAGAGATAATCATATTGTCTCTAGGGTGTTAAAGAATATAATCACATATTGCACCCAACAAGTTTATTAGCCTTTGTGTATTACCGGATTCAAGGTTTTTACATAGTTATTGTATGGGCTTTAAAGGGCCATTATTGTGGAAAAATGACAAGCTCTAACTTATTAGAGCATGTAAGTTTAAGACTAATGACCCTTTAATGCTATGCCCTGCAAAGGGGTAAAAAGATAGTAGAAGTACCGCTAAGGACCCACAGAGTGGAAACTACAGTTGATCCAATCAGCAGAGGTAGGAACATGACTCAGTTTCCACTTGGAACCAGCAGTACTTCTTCTATGTGTTTAACACCTTTGCTCGGGTTAAACAAATAGCATTAAAGGGTGACTAGTCTTAAACTAGCATGCTCTAACGAATTACAGCATGTCATTTTCCCACTATAATGGCCCTTTAAGATTGCTATTATATTCCACACACTATCCCTAATTAACCCCAGTAGAAAAAATAAGGGGAGCCTAGGTTTCAACATGGTGGCGCTCATTACTTTACAGCAGACATCCTCAAACTTGGCCCTCCAGAGGTTTTGGAACTACATTTCCCATGATGCTCAGCCAGCATATCAGATGGCTGAGCATCATGGGAAATGTAGTTCCAAAACCTCTGGAGGGCCAAGTTTGAGGATGCCTGCTTTACAGCAACTAATGTACTGTATAGAAAGTAAAACCTTACACTTATTTCTTCAATATATAAACATTTAATACAATTTAAAAATATTATTCTAAGCATATTATTCTAAGATGAATCCATGCTTTAAATATATCACATCTAGAACTGATTTACGGTTTAATGCCTTTTAAAAACAAAGAGGAGGACAATTCACCTTTGTTTCTGTCAAGCTAAATGTTATTCAGGGGATATTACATAGAACTGACTTTACATTGTGATTCTAGCTCATCTCGTTAAAACCATATTGACGTGACTGCCGCCATATTTATTGCATCTGATTTACTTGATGCTGTTTGTGCCTACTGGAAGGGATATTAATGGTTTCATTTACCTTGCTGCATTGGTCTAAGTGATCAATGTTTAGCATTTAGGTTGATTTTTCCACCCCTATATCGAGTGAAGAGAGCAAAAAACGGAAAAAAAAACCCACGGAAAGTGGCGCCAAGAAATGATTCAGTCCTTTTGTAGGGTTAGGAAGAAAAACAAAAACAGATTTAACTCTCTATCCTCTGGGAATGGCCAAGAGGTAGGGACAGGGTGGCAGATTTAGGTTTTGGTAAAATGAATTGAATTCACCCCCTCACCACCAACAATGAGCGAAGTAATGAGAGTGTTTAGCCCTAACATAATGTGGTGTTGCTAAGCCCCTCTCTCTACAGGGAACCTCACCGTGCTAAGTTTTCACAAGATAAACATTAACAAATATGCTAAGAATCCAGCGACTGTTAATGGAATGACTGGGATTTTATAGTCTGAGCAGGAGGAATGTACTGACAAAAAATAAATTTAAAAAAACACACGTGTAAATACCGACACATTATCTCACATGTAGAATAGATACAGAAGCCACAAATCTGCTCTCATTGCTACAACAAAATAGTGAAAACTGAAGTGTGTTTTGAGCGTAGCAAAAACGCTTAGTTACTACCGTTTCATAGCTCCCAAGATTTCACAGATGGTTTCCAGGGCAGGGCAGTGATGGCGACTTGTGGGTAGTGACTACCCAGTGTTTGGTGGGTGGAGCTACAGCAGGACGGACAGTTCATGGGGTGAAGCTGGGGCAGTCCCTAGAAATCAGACATGTGCCCAGTTGGGAGTTCTGCTGTCTAAATGTAGCCACCAATCAGCAAGCGCTACCCAGGTTCTGAACCAAAAATGGGTCGTCTCCTATGCATTCTTGCTTTTTCAAATAAAGATACCAAGAGAACGAAGAAAAATGGATAATAGGAGTAAATTAGAAAGTTGCTTAAAATTGCCTGCTCTATCTGAATCACAAAAGTTTAAATTTTGACTATACTATCCCTTTAAACAAAAGTATTTTGCAATATAGTTACATTAACAAAAATGCTTCTAGTAAAGCAGCAGTGACTTAAGACACAAATTTAGTCTTCACAGGCACAATACACACCACTGATAGCTCTCGGAGCTTTAGTGCTGGTGCATGGGGCCTTCACAGCATATGTGCATATGCCGCTGAAAAACAGTAATACATTTTACTAGAAGCATTTGTGCTAAAGGGAGTAAATAGCAAAAATCCTTCTATATAAAACCTGTGCACATTTCAGTTTGTACCGTTCTTTCCCTTTAAAGGGACAGTTTACTCAAATATTTTTCTCTCCTCTAGTTTGTTCCCAATGATCCACTTTACCTGCTGGAGTGTATTAAATGGTTTACAAATATTTCCATTACCCTTATATTGGCATTTAAAATAGTTGATTTAGCCTGTGGTATCCCCACCTATTCTGAAAGTTTTTGGCCTTAAGGCCAAGCTGTGTTAACAGAGCCAGTAGAAGAATATACACTCCCAATGGGGTATAGAAAAGATAAGGTAATAAAATGTTAATTTTTTCCTTGTTCTCTCCAAGTATTGGTAATTGTTTTATGGACAGATATAAGATAAAGAAGCAGGTATATGTACACAATGTGGTAAAGTAATGAGATCTGATTATACCTATAAGCTCAACCCATTTTATTAGGTTGTGGCTTCAAAACACAAAATCAGCTAATTCATATACACAAATAAGCCTTAAAAAGCAAATTCTCATACATTTTATACTTTGCAGCTGGTAAAAAAACGGAATTGGAAACACATTAAGGGAAAAACAATTTTATAGTATACTGTCCCTTTAACCTTATTAGGAAAAGAATAAGATGTGCTAGATACAGACCCCTCTGCCAAATACACACGGTGTGAATGACATCATATAATAAACATGAGATAATCACACACAGAAGTCTGAGGAAATGCACAAGGCATGAGAAAAAAAAGTAACGTTACAAAGTGCTGATCAAAACAGTTTAGAGTTTGACCCAAACTATTTTAAGAGCTTAACATATACATTTATTACCCTTAATAAAAGACATCTGTGGCTCTCAGAAATCTTTTTTTTAAAAAAAAAAACCTCAATTTTTTTTTTGAGAAGATGGGGAAAAAAATAATATATAAATAATAATAATAATAGTAGTAACAATAAAAAATAAATAAATCCAACAATGTTTGCTTGTAATACAAAGTATGCTTGCCAGCACACAATCATATTTAAGCATGGCTTATTAATGCTTTAAATATTAAACTATGCAGAAGTGGGAGACTATATACACTGGGAGCCGGCGGTCGTGCAATACCTGCAGGATTTTACTGCATTCCAGTGCTGCCGTGTTTGCACATGTGCAAACGCTTTCCTTCAGATACCTGCAGTAAAATGTAGGTTCCAAAATGGTGGCACCCATTAGAGGGAGGTACATGAAATGTGTTTAGTGTATAATGTCCCTTTAAAAGGAATTGAGTGGCTTATTTAAAGTTCCAGGGGTCTGCAGTCCATGGGAAGAGACATTTTTGTCTGTCCCTGATGTATATAGAGCAGAGAAAGGTCTTGGTATGGAGAACTTGCTATATGCAGATAGTTTATTTCAATAGAATCCTTATAAAATTACATATTTGCTCACATTATTATATTTTAATTTATTTTTAAAGACATAATTACAGTAATTTCACACAACTTTATAGTACTAGTAAAGTACAAGTTTGTTCGGCATTTATTCTCAAGTATATGCTCAAACATAGGAGAGATTAAAATACTATTCTCAGATGTATTTCCACCTAAAGGATTATAAGAATAATCCAACACAAATATTGCCTGGCACTAAATATATTTTATGTTTGGTCTGACAAACTAATTTTCACATTGAATAGGAAACAAATGCACAAGTCTAAAATTCCCTTTTCAGAAAAAGTATTAAATTACATTACATTAAATCATATTTTAAAAAAATCCTTCCATACTGTTAGCAACATACTGTAGTACAGGAATATTTGTAATACATCTGTCTATTTTGAGGATACATTATTCTAACATTTTAAAGGGCCATAATACCCAAATGTTTAAACACTTGAAAGTGATGCAGTATAAGCTGTAAAAATCTGACTAGAAAATATCACCTGAACATCTCTATGTAAAAAAGAGATATTTTACCTCAAAAGTAGTTTACCTCAGTAGCCACCTCCCATTGTAAAGGATTTCTAAGCAGTATTTTAGTGTGTCTGTCCTAGGACAGCTGAAAGGATGAGCCTCGTGCACTCTCATATTTCACCAATCAGGTAAAGGAAGCTTACTATGAAATCTCATGAGATCACAGTAAGAGTTCATGACCTCAGCACTGCTGATGCTGATTGGCTGCTGTTCATTTCTTCATTTTTTTTATTTTTACCTGCAGCTGGGAGCAGGTGAAGTATAACTTTTTACACAGAATTTACTCTGCTGAGCTGAGGAGAGTGTGAGGTAAAATAGCTTCCTTTTTTACATAGAGATGCTCAGGTGATATTTTCCTGTCAGCTTTTTACAGTTATACTGCATCAGTTTCAAGTGATTTAGC